>NC_062216.1:109504294-109828044 GCF_902686445.1 Sciurus carolinensis | reverse complement strand
CACTGAGCCCATTGCCAGGCCTTTTACTTTTTTTTTTGTTACTGGGGATTAAATCCAGGGGCACTTTTAATAATAATTACTGGAGATGGAATTCATCAATGAAGACATCACTTATGGATAAATCTTAAGGTGGGTCATAAAAGTATAAAGATTTAGATTAGCAGAAAGGAAAAGTGTTATAGGAAAGAAGAGTGATGTCAGCAAAGATAGGAACATAAAAACAAGAAACACTCGAAGGGACTGCAGATGCAGCTCACTGGTAGAGCACTTGCCTACCATGGAGGCTTGGGGTTGAATCCCCAGTACTGCAAAAAACAAACAAGCCAGGCCACAGCAGAGACACGTGCCTGTAATCCCAATCACTTGGGAGGCTGAGGCAAGAGTGTCAGTTCAAAGCCAGCCTCAGCAACTTAGCAAAGTCCTAAGCAACTTAACAAGATCCTATCTCTAAATAAAAATTTTAAAAAGGGTTGGGGATGTGGTTTGGTGGTTAAGTAACCCTAGGTTCAATCCCCAGTATGTATGTATGTATGCATGTATGTATAGATAGATAGATAGATAGATAGATAGATAGATAGATAAAGACTGAGGATGAAACTCAATGGTAAAATGTCCCTGAGTACAATCCCCAGTACCAAAAACAAACAAAAAACTAAGAAACACACTGATGGAAAAGAATAAGACCTTGCACACCAAATAGAGCATTGATCTCCAGGATATATAAAGAACTTAAAAAAAAAAAAAAAGAAGAAAAAACAAATAACCCAATCAATAAAAGAGCAAAGGAACTGAATAGGCACTTAACTGAAGAAATGAGAATGGTCAACAAATACATGAAAAAATGTTCAGGGACTGGCTGGGGTTGTATCTCAATGGTAGAGCACCTGCCAGAATATGTGAGGCACTGAATTCTCAGCACCACAAGATGATGGCAACTTCAAAGCTGCCTCAGCTACTTGGCAAGACCTTAAGTAACTAGTGAGACCCTATCTCCAAATAAAAATAAAAAAGGGCTAGGAATGGGGCTCAGTGGTTAAGCGCCCCTGGATTCACTCCCCAGTACCAAAAATTTTAAAAAATAAAAAAAAACTACATTGAGATTCCATCTCATTCCAGTAAGAATGGCAATTATGAAGAATACAAGTAATAGGGCTGGGATTGTGGCTAAGTTGTGGAGTGCTTGCCTAGCATGAGTGAGGCACTGGGTTCAATCCTTAGTGACACATACAAAACTAAATAAAATAATTATTTTTAAAAATCCACTTAAAAAAAGAATATAACAATAAATGTTGGCAAGGATGTGGGGGAGAAGATACATTCAGACATTGCTGGTAGAATTGCAAATCAGTGCAATCACTCTGGAAAGCAGTATGGAGATTCCTCAGAAAACTTGGAATGGAACCACCATTTGATCCAGTTATCCAACTCCTCAGTATATACCCAAAGGACTTAAAATCAGCATATTACAGTGATGCAGTCACATCAATGTTTGTAGAAGCTCAATTCACAATAGCTGAGCTATGGAACCAACCTAGGAGACTTTCAACAAATGAATGAATAGAGAAAACGTGGTATATATACACAATGGAATATTACTTGGCCATAAAAAAGACTTTATGACTTTTGCTGGAGACTATCATGCTAAGTGAAATAAGCCCATCTCAAAAAAACAAAAGCTGAATGTTCTCTCTGATATGCGGATACTAACACACAGCAAGGGAGGAGAGAATAGAGTTCAGTAGATTAGACAAAGGGAAATGAAGGGAAGGGCAGGAGAATGGGAATATGAAAAATAGCAGAGTGAATCTGACACAACTTTCCTATGTTCATCTATGAACATACCACTAGTGAAACTCCACATCATAAGTCACAAGAATGGGATCCTAAATAGAATAAGTTATACTCCATGTATGTATAATAAATACACTCTACTGACATGAATTCTAAAGAGAACTAATAAAAAAAATTAAACCTTGAAAGGAGATGATTCTGAAGTGGTTAGTCTATTAGCCTTGCAAGAAAAGTCACCTAATAAGCAGTTATTGCAATAAAATCCAAAAGATACTGAAAGCAGTAAACTTACACTGTGCTGTGGATTCCATGAAGGAAAAGGACAAAAAGATAAGCCAATTCTAAACTGATGATTATGGGTATAGAAGGAGGGATGGGGGAATTATAGGGGAGCCTTATTGTCCCCCAGATCTGTGATCAGGAGACATCTGAACAGATTACATTGATATTTCCCCAAAACCCTGAAAGTTCAAGGTCCTTGCTTTGAGTTATCATAGTTTGAAAATGGACTATGGAAAGGGTGGATGAGAAGTGGGAAGAAAGAAGAGAAGTCTGAAGAAAGAAGAGAATTGGAACTCAGTACACTGGCCATTACCTGTAATCCCAGTGACTCAGGAGGCTGAGGCAAGAGGATCTCAAGTTTGAGGCCAGTCTGGGCAGTTTAGTGAGGCCCTGTCTCAAAAATTAAATAAATAATAAAAAGGGCTGGGAATGTATCTCAGTGGTTAAGCGCCCCTGGGTATGAACTTGAAGACCAAATCAGTGGTATGAGATGTGTTCAAGCAAAGTTTTAACATGAAATAGACTGCCCCAGGTTCCCCTAAGAGATCAAATGACAACGGAAAAACATGCTTTAATTGGAGCTAGGCTTGAATAACACCCAAATTCAACTACATGGTTGTTCTCTTTTTCTCATCCAAAGGAGAGGATGGAACTCTGATAATGAAGCTGCTAAGGTGCCACTTGACTCTTCAAAAAAGTGAAGGGGGTAGGGAGGAACATATTTTACCCTTGTGACAGCCCTATAGCACCATCTACAGTATCTAGCTAAGACCACAATAACTTCATTCTTTCTGAGAAATTCTTCAGACCACCCACTGTTAAAACAGAAAGCTAAGACAAACTAAATTCAGTCAGGGTGTCTTCAAAAGTTTCCTTAGGCTTCATCTTAGAGTAGATGCAAATATAGCTTTAAGACACAGTGCCTAGGAAAAGATACAATGGCCTCAGTTTGCTATAAGCACAAAGAGTCACACATAGCAACCAAAATTTAAAAAAAAAAAAAAATCTAATAAATTCTTAGGTTCCTTGATTTAAAGGATGATATATTGTCCAGACCTTGAGAACTTAATAGCCCCACAGTACCCTGTTCTGTCTGAGCACACTGAGAATTGCATTTAGTTCTGGGCACCACGATTTAAGAGCAATATAGACAAGAGCTATAAAAATGTTCATACCCTTTGACCTAGTAATCCCACTCATGGGATTTATTCTAAGAAAATAATTCAAGAGAATAGATGAATTAGAGGTATAAAGACATCAATGCCACATTCTTTACAACATATACATGCACTATATATATCTAATAAATATCTCTCAGAAAGGGAATATTATACAGCATTAAAATATACTGAGTTATGTAAAAGAAAATATTAAAATGATGCATATGACATGGATGAAACTTGAAAACATTATGCAAGGTGAAAGAAGTCAGATACACACAAACAGCTGCATATGGTGTGATTCCACTTATATATGTCCAGGATAGACAAATCCATAGAGACAGAAAATAAATTAGTGATTGCCAGAGGCTGGTAGGAGGAGGCAATGAAGAATGATGGCTAATGGGTGTGGGACTTCTTTTAGGGATAGTGACAACATTCTGGAATTGGAGAGTGGCTGTGATTATACAACCCCATAAATAGACTAAAACCCACTTAATTGTACACTTTAAAAAGATGAACTTTATAGTGTGTGCACTTAAGTATCCAACTTAAATGTATATTGTAACAAAGTTATTATAGTAAAATATGAAAGTGATTATTGATTTATAAGCATTATTACAGATTACTATACAGATGTCATCATTTTCAGTGATTGGGGGGAAAAAAAGTACAAAATTGTATCCTTACCAGGCATGGTGGCACACACCTGTAATCCTACCTACTTGGTGTGCTGAGGTGGGAGAATCACAAATTCAGGGCCAGCCTGAGCAACTCAGTGAGGACCCTAATTAAAAATAAAAATGTAAAAGTGCTGGGGATGTAGCTCAGTGGTAGAGAGCTTCCCTAGCATGTGCAAGACCCTGGGTTTGATCCCCAGTACCGGAAAAAAAAAAGTATCCTTGCTATGATTTGACCACATAAGATGACATACATTTATTGATGAAGAACTAAAGAGAATAAGAATAACCAAAAACAGGACCTCTAAAGCTCAGGAAATAACGCCAAGTGTTAATCAAATTAAAAAACTTCTGTTCAGCAAAGAAAGCAATTAAGAATGTGAAGAGAGGGTCTGGGAATATAGCTCAGTTGGTAGAGTACTTGCCTCACGTGCACAAGGCTCTGGGTTCAATCCCCAGCACCACAAAATTTAAAAAAGAAGGTGAAGAGAATGGGGGAAAAAATCTTTGCCTACCTATTGTTGTCCTGACAGAGGATTGATATCTAAAATAAAGAACTCAAAAAACTTAACATCAAGAAAACAAATAACCCAATTAATAAATGGGTAAATGAATCAAAGAGATACTTCTCAACGGAAGAAAATACAAATAGCTAACAAATATATGAAAAAATAGTCAACACTGTTAGAAATTATGGAAAAGCAAATCAAAACTATACTGAGATTTCACCTCACACCAGTCAGAATGGTAGCCATCAAGAATATAAACAAGGGCTGGGGTTGTGGCTCAGTGGTAGAGTGCTTGTCTCCCACGTGTCAGGCACTGGGATTGATCCTCAGCACTACATAACAATAAATAAGTAAAATAAAGGTACTGTGTCCATCTACAACTAAAAAAAAAAATTAAAAAAAATACAAACAATAATAAATTCTAGAAAGAATGTGGGAAAAAAGTACTCCCACACTGTTGGTGGGATTGTAAATTAGTACAACCACAATGGAAATCAGTATGAAGATTCCTCTGTATTTATCCTAAAGAATTAAAGTCAGCAGACCAGGTTTGTATTTCAGTGGTAAGTCACCTGCCTAGCACATGTGAGGCACTGGGTTCGATCCTCAGCACCACATAAAAATAAATAAACGAAACAAAGGTATTGTGTTCATCTACAATTAAAAAATCTTAAAAAAAAAAAAAAAGAATTAAGGGGCTGGGGTTGTGGCTCAGTGGTAGATTGCTTGCCTAGCATGTGTAAGGCACTCAGTTCAGTTCCCAGCACCACATTAAAAAATAAATAAAATAAAGATATTATGTCCATCTACAACTAAAAAAATTTTTAAAAAGAATTAAAGTCAACATACTATAGTGATACATGCATACCCATGTTTATAGTCGCACAATTCAGGATAGCCAAACTGTGGAACCAGCCTAAATGCCCATCAACAGATGAATGGATAAAGGAAATGTGTTACATATACACAGTGGAGTTTTATTCGGTCATAAAGAAAAATGAAATTAAGTCATTTGCAGGAATATATATAGAACTTGAAACCACTATGTTAACCGAAATAAGCCAAACTCAGGTCAAGGGTCACATTTTTTCTCTCATATGTCAAAGCTAGAGAGGAAAAAGAAAAAGAAAGGTGGAGAGAGATCACCTGAAAAGTAAAGGGGGAGCTGGGATTGTGACTCAGTGGTAGAGCACTTGCTTACCATGTGTCAGGCACTGGGTTCAATCCCCAACACCACATAAAAAAACTAAATAAAAAATAAAGGTTCTGTGTCCATCTACAACTAAAAAAAAAATTTTTTTTTTAAAGTAAAGGGAGATCAGTAGAATAGAGGAAAGGGTTAAGGAGTGGGAGACAGGGAGGGAGGGGGAAAGCACTGGGGAGTGATATTGGCCAAATTATATTGTTATATTGTGTGCATGTACAAATATGTAATAACAAATCCCATCATTATGTACAATTCTAATGCACCAATAAAAAAAGTGGAGAAAAGAAAAAATAAAAAGAATAACTAAAAACAAATAGTGAGCCAAATAGTCAAATAGTGAGCTGGGCATGATGGTATAAGCCTATAATCCCAGCAACTCAAGAGGCTAAGAAAGGAGGATGGCAAATTCAAGGCCAGCCTGGGCAATTAGGGAGACCCTCAGCAATTTAGTGACACTCTGTCTCAAAATAGAAAATAAGAAGGATTGGGGATGTAACTCAATGGTAAAGTGGTCAGGGGTTCAATCTTCAAAATAATAAGAATAATAGAAAAAAATAGTGGGATGCAGATAAATTTGGGGGAGGGTATGTTCTTTATATTGTTCTTTAAGCAAAGTATTTTATTTTAAAGCCAAGTGCAGTGGTCCAGGAATTCAAGGTCAGTCTAGGCAACATATTAAGATACTGTCTTCAAAAAAATTATAATAATATTTATATTATTTATATATAAATTATATATGTATATATGTATATATGTGTCTGTGTGTGTGTGTGTGTGTGTGTGTGTGTGTGTGTAAAATGTCTCTTCAAAATAATGTCCACAAGAGGGCAGCCTAAGGATAAGAAATCAAACCATTTAACAACCCTAGTGTTAAACTGCAGTCTGGTGGATGGCACATGCCTGTAATTCCAGCTACTCAGGAGGCTGAAGCAGGAGGATTACAAGTTCAAGGCCAGCTTCAGCAATTTAGCAAGACCCTGTCTCAAAATAAAAGGTGTGGGGGTTGAGGATATCATTCAGAGGTAGAGTGTCCTGGGTTCAATCTCTAGTACCAGGAAAAAAGACAAGACTCAGCCAAAAAGAACCACAGAATTTAGTGTTAAAAGCAATCTTAAAGGTCATCCAAGTCCAACTCCCTCAGATACAAGAAAGAAACTGGGGCTTTGGTGATTAAGTGTCTCATCCAAAGTCACAGGGCTAGTCAGTACAAAAGGCAGAAGTAGAACCCTATTCCATCACAACTTCATCCATCCTCAGGCCACCAACTACACTGCCTCCTTAAACAAGGTGATGTTTAATGTGGAAAGGGAAAATATAGAGGCATTTAAGATGAAGGGCAGGTTCTCATCAAAAAGTTTTTTTGGGGGGGGGCGGGGCGTGTTTTGTTGCTGTTATTCTTTGTAGCAACAGTTGATGGAAGTTCTAAAAGAAATTATAGGAAAACAAATTTTAGTACCAAAAAAAAAAAAAAAAAAAAAACAAACAAAAAAAACTTTTTTGCAGTGCTGGGGATCAAACCCATGGCTTTGCACATGCTAGGCAAGCACTCTAACACTGAGCTACCTCCTCAGGTCCATAAAATAATTTTTTAACAATTAAGGATGTTAAAAAATAGGAATGGTAAGGAACATCTTTCAAGCAAAAGTGAAAATGATCATCCATGAGTCAAGCTATTCCAAAGATTCTGTAGTGTATAGTACTCAAGGTAGAGGCCTTCTCAAATCCTTTCCAACTTTTCATTTTTTAATTTTTAATTTTTGATATTTGGGATTGAACTCAGGGGTGCTTTGCCATGGAGCTACATCTCTGGACATATTCATATATATTTTTATTATTATATTATTATTATTATTATTTGGTACCAGGGATTGAACCCAGAGGCACTTAACCCCTGAGCCACATCCCCAGCCCTTTTTTGTATTTTATTTAGAGACAGGGTCTTGCTAAGATGCTAAGTGCCTCACTAATCTGTTAAGGCTGGCTTTGAACTTGTGATCCTCCTGCCTCAGCCTCCTGAGTTGCTGGGACTATATTTGTGGGCCACTGTGCCCAGCTGTGCCTCCTCAGCCTCTTGAGTTGCTGGGATTATAGGCATGAGCTACCGTGCCCAGCTCTTTTATTTTATTATTTATTTATTTGATACTGAGGACTTAACCTAAGGGCACTTTTTTGCTTTAACACTGAACTACATCCCCAGTTCTTTTTTTTTTTTTTTTTTAGATGTTGATGGGCCTTTTTATTTTATTCATTTATTTATATGTGGTGCTGAGAATCAAACCCAGTGCCTCGCACATGCTAGGCAAGCACTCTACCACTGAGCCACAATCCCAGCCCTTATTTTTTGTTTTGAGAGTCTCAATAAGTTACTGAGGTCCTCACTAAATTGCTGCGGCCAACCTTAAACTTGCAATCCTGCCTCAGTCTCCCAAAATGCTGAGATTACAGGTGTGTGCCACTATGCTCAGCTTTTCCAACTTTTTAAAAGGTTCTATGAATCTTTTATCTGTGAGAGAGGGAGAATATGAAATCATTGACTTTTGTGAAATCAACTAAGGTAGAAATTAAGGACAACTCACTTATTAATGTACTAGATTTTTAAAAATTATTTTATCAAATTTTTCCTTTCAACTGACTTTCATTATTTAAGATCCTTTGGGAAGTATATCCCCAGCAAATTCTCTGAGATTGTAATGTTCTAGAGTTAATGGGAATCAGAATGCCCTTCTAGAAGTTCTAAATTTGTATGATTTTTGTGATTTTTGTGCTATTGCTACTTCCTTCCTTTCAAAAATTGCCTGGAGCCAGGCAAGGTGATGCATGCCTAAATCCCAGTGACTCCAGAGGCTGAGGCAGGAGGATTGAAAATTCAAGGCCAGCCAGGAATAGTTGCTCACGCCTGTAATCCCAGCGGCTTAGGAGGTTGAGATAGGAGGATGGAGAGTTCAAAACCAGCCTCGTCAATTTAGTAAGGCCTTTAGTCATTTAGCAAGACCCTGTTTCAAAATAAAAAGGGTTGGGATGTGGCTCAGTAGTAAAGTGCTCCCAGGTTCAATCCCCAGTACAAGAAGTAGGTGGAGGGAGCCTTGGCTATATCACTGGTTATTACACATAGGAACAGATACCCTCTCAAGTTGAGTGGATAGTCTAAACCTAAAAGACTCAATTTCAGTACCAAGACAAGAAGTGGAAGTCCAAGCATGTTTTAATCAAGCAGTTTTCTGCTAGGAGGTAGAGGAGAAAGCTTCTCACTTCTCACCTAGTACCCCAGCCTTTATCAACAAGACTCTCCCTTGAAAAATGTAACAACACTAAACCACACTAAAGTGGCCAATGAGTGCAGAGCTGGGTGATAGACCATGCATGTTGTAGCACTTCTCGATGATAAATACCTCTGCTTTTCTGCATAGACCTGAGACTCAGTTAGAGGTATAACTCAGTGGTAGAATGCCTGCCTAGTATAGGAAAAGACCTGGGTTCCATCTCAGACATCATAACATTTTTTAAATTAAAAAAAAAAAGTACTGATATCTGAGACTACAGATATCAGAGAACAGTATCCAATGGAAATGAGCTTCCAAAGGATAAGCAGAGTTCTTTAGGGAGACTCTACAGATGAAAAGGATCACCTTCCAGGTAGTTCTCCATCTCCTCCTCATTCAGTCACCCTTACCCTTGAAGTTGTCTCATGTCGTTGTTTTAATCACAACCAGCTCAGAAAATCTGCCCTGTTTTAAACTACAACTCAAGAATGACCAGCCCAAACCACTTCCCTTGTCACCCCAAAATGGCTATCAATAGCTGGGATGTTCTTTTCTTAATTATAAAACAAGAAACTAGAAAAAAATGGAGAGGGGGTAGAGACTATTGGTAATCCTACCACCAATAAGCTACCCATCTTTCTTTTTTTTTGTTTTGTTTTGATACTGAGGATTGAACCCAGGGACACTTTACAATAGAGCTACATCTCCAGTCTTTTATGTTAGGAAGAACTGGACATAGGCAGGCAATGCCATTTTGAAATATATCCTCCATCTTAGAACAAGAGTCACCTCAGTGTCACTCTGACTCTACCCGACCTTAAACCGCAAATACTCCATCATCATACAAAGAAAAGAAATTGCTATCTGGGACTGGAATCCTGCAAACACCTGGTTCAACATTGAACAGTGGCCACCTTAAAGAATGGAGGTGACCACCACAAGGACCCTTCCCCTGACAACTCCCTAGCAATTGTCTAACTGCAAAAGTTCCCCCACTTCCTCATGCCCCTAAATTCACCCCAGTCTGTAAGGGGAAGATGGGCCTCTCTCTGAAGGTTTGTCCAATAAACCTGTGTTATTATTGAGCCACCTTTCCTCTCTCCTTATTTCCTTCATTCAGCTCTTTCTTTACACTTTTTATTTCTTAAATTTTGAGACAGGGTCTCTCTAAGAGGCTGGCCTTGAACTTACTGTCTTCATTCCTCAGCCTCCCTAGTTACGGGGATTGCAGGTGTGTAACACTAGACCCCATCTTACTTACTTTTTTCTAATAATTGCAAGCATTGATAGAGTATTTTACAGGCAACCAAGAGGAAATTTTTTAAGATTACAAAATACCCTAATATCCTCCAGAAAAATTATAGTCTTACTGGTAGAACCTCTATTCTATAGCTGTTAACTCACCAGACAATCGTATTTCCTTACATAGACTGGAAAGAGAAAAGGGAGCACCTAGTCATATTTGTTTGTTCTATACGTTATCTTCTCAACAGCAAGTCAATGAAAGCTCATAACATCACTGGTCACGATGGCACACCCCTGTAATTCCAGCAATTTGGGAGGCTGATGTGAGAAATAGAAAGTCTGGTGGTTCATTTTGAAAATCTAGTATTTTCAGTCTTAATTGGATGCAATTGCAGCCCTTCTCTTTTGCCCGCCCTAATTCTAAAATTAGCCAACCGCTTAGATTGTAACCCCAAACTTTCCAATTAGAGTGAAGGGCTGCGCTGGGTTAGGTTGAGATCTAAGCAGGCGGACTGCGTGCCCAGGTGGCTTGCTAGCCAGGTTCCAGCAGCACGCCCTTTTGTCAGGGTAAAGGTTAGCCTTGCCCAACCACTTTCGAGCACGTGTTCCATTTATTGCGGCACCTCCTTATCTCTAACACAGAGGCAGAAAGATTGCACGTTTGAGGCTAGCCTCAGCAATTTAGCAAGACCCTGTCTCAAAAGAAAATCAAACCAGGAGGGTCGCCTGTAATCCCAGTGTCTCCAGAGGCTGATGCAGGAGGAGCATGAGTTCAAGAACAATCTTGGCAATTTAGCCAAACCCTGTCTCAAAATAAAAAATTTAAAAGGCTGGGAATGTGGCTCACTGGTTAAGCATCTCAGATCAATACGCTATACCAAAAAGAAAAAAAGGTAAAATTTTTAAAAATTGGGGATGTAGGTCAGTTTTAGAGGAAACTAAAGCTCTAAGAGGCTAAAGAAACTCAAATCACCCGCCAGAAAATAATGGACATGGATTCGAATCCTAATGACAATTCTTTTGATTCCCCAGATCAAAGTCAAAATACAAGTTATAGACCGGAGAAAAATATCTACAAGAATTTTTACAGTAGGTTAAGGTTTCTAACAAGCAAGGATCAACAAAACAGATAAGATAGAGACAAATAGGAACACAATTAAAAATTTTAAAAACATGGGGTTGCGGATTAGGTCAATGGTAGAATGCTTGACTAGTATGCAGGAGGCCCTGGGTTGGATTCCCAGCACTTGAAAAAAAAGAGAGAGGGGCTGGGGAGATAGCTCAAGGCCCTGGGTTCAATCCCCAGCACCGAGGGAAAAAAAAAAAGAGAGAGAGAGAGAGAGAGAGAGAGAGAGAGAGAGAGAGAGAGAGAGACACTATGGATAGGCACTACATGGAAAAGGAAATGCAAATGCCAAATAAATATTTTTAAAAATGTTCAACTTCACTAGGGGTCAGGGAAATGTAAATTAAAGTAATTCAAAACCATTTCTCACCCACCATCTTGACAAAAATTTAAAAGAGTGATAACATTCTTTGCCAGTTACAAAGAAAAGGCCACTTTCTTACACAACTGGTGGGAGTGTAAATTGTCACAACTTTTCCAGAAGTAACTTTACACAGAATTAATCAAAATTTAAAATATGCATTGTTTGACCCTACATTGTTACATTTTGAAATCTATTGTCAATGAAACAAAAAGTATCAGTGAAAATATTCAAAGATACTTATTGTAGCATTGCTTATGTTGGAAAAATAAAAACTGCTTATCTATGGTGACTACTTGAATAAATTAAAATATATCCATATATGGTAACAAAAATTTACTATAAAATTGGAGAACCCATAAAAAATTTTTCCAAATCAAGTAACGTCCCTAATCACTCGTCTCTTTTTTCTCATACATTATTTTAAATACTTTTACATTTTGCAGATGTAATGCTACAAACCATGTTAATAAATTACTAATTTATAGTTTATGAAAATGCTCCATTAAAATTCCCTGTGATAAATTAAAATCAGTGTTTTTCAAAGAAAATGTATATCAATTTCTGACAACTTAAAAAAGGTCTGAAATTTAACTTGGTCTTGAAATCATGCCATTTAAGTGAATTATTTGGCAAAGTTTAAAAAAACAAATTTTTTAGTACTAATAATCAAAGCTTTACACATGCTTATGCAAGTGCTCTACCACTGAGCTACCACTAAGTATATCCCTACCTTTTTTTTTTTTTTACCTTTTCCAAATTTTATTTTGAGACAGGGTCTCCCTAAATTGCCCTGGTTGGTCTTGAATTTGAGATCCTCTTGCCTCAGCCTCCCAAGTAGCTAGGATTAGACATATCCACCACCATGCTTGGCTTAAATTTCTTTTTTTATATATGCATGCTAAGAGAAAATATCTACAATTTATTTTCTATTTTTTCTTTCTTCTTCTTGTTGTTTAGAGATGGTGTATGGCTATGGTGCTCAAGGTGGTCTCTAACTGAGACAGTTAGGGACCATCACTGGAATTGAAGATTTTTAAAAAACTGGGGCCAACTAGAGGAGTGGGGAAACCCCAAGATTAGGACATACTGGCCTTAGCCCCTTAATGGTCATACATTGAAAGAATGCAGAAAGTATAGAAAAACACCAGAGACCTTAACCCCCTAACTTTAAAATTCCTTAAAATTGACATGTACCTTTTTTTTCTCTTTTCTTTCCTCTTCTCCCACATTTTTCAACAATCATATTGTAAGAACCAGGCCCCCATAAGAGCAGATGCACCATAAAAGTAAAAGTCAGAATATTGGTACCATAACCTCTCCAAGAATAAAATATCTTGCACAAGGAAGATTTCTCTCTCTTCTTTTCTTCTCCTTCTCCTTCTCCTTCTTCCTTTTTTGTTGGCACCAGGGATTGAACCTGGGGGTCTTAACCCACTGAGCCACATACCCAGCTCCCCCCACCTTTTTTTAAAATATGGACAGAATGCCTTTGTTTTTTGTTTATTTTTATGTGGTATTGAAGATCGAACCCAGTGCCTCACACATGGTACGCAAGTGCTCTGACACTGACCTACTGCCTCAGACCCCCAGCCTTTTAAAATATTTTATTAGAAACAGGGTCTCACTGAGTTGCTTAGGGCCTCGCTAAGTTGTCGAGGCTGGTTTTCAACTTTTCTTTTTATTCTTAGTTGTAGTGGGATACAATACCTTTATTTTGTTTATGTAGTTTTTTAAATGTGGTGCTGGGGATTGAACCCAGTGCTTCACACATGCTAGACAAGTGCTCTACCATTGAGCCACAACCCTTCAAATATGAGTTTATTTAAGGAAAACTCAGGGAAGGGACCAAAGATAATTATTTTCTTTGGTGGGGCAGTCTTTGGGAAGATAAATGAGCATCACAAGTAAAGTCTCTTCCAGCATTTGCTGCTTTCCAAGGGTCTTTAAAATAATCCAGTACATCAGGGTGCTGGGGTGAATTTCCTAGGGCTCCTTTTTTTTTTCTAATAATTTTATTTTATTTTTAAATCATTTATTTATTTATTTATTTACTTATTTTTTAAATTCATTTTTATTTTAAACAAATGGGATATATCTTGTTTCTCTGTTTGTACATGAAGTACAGGCATACCATTTGTGTAATCATACCTTTACCTAGGGTAATAGTTTTTGATTTTTTTTTTTTTTTTTACAGACTGCATTTTTGATGTACACAAATGGGGTACATCATTTCTTTTCTATGGTTGTACACAATGTAGATTCATACCATTTGTGTAATCATACATGTACATAGGGTAATGTTGTCTATCTCATTCCACGATTTTTCATTCCCCACCCACCCTGGGCTCCTTCAAGGACATAATCCTACTTATTTTTTTTTCAGTGATGGAGATCAAACCCAGGGTATTGTACTTGCTATACACATGTTCTACCACTGAGTTACATCACTAGTTTAAAAAAAACTGCACACACACACACACACACACACACACACATATATATATATATATAACATATATTATATATCTCCCAGATATCTCCCAGAGTTATATCCAGAAAAAGTGTGAAGCCAGGTGCTGTGGTGCATACCTATAATCCTAGCGGCTCAGGAGGCTGAAGAAGGAGGAGGATCACAAGTTTAAAGCCAGACTCAGCAATTGAGGACACACTGTCTCAAAATAAAAAGTAAAAAGGACTGGCGGTGTTTCTTAGTGGTTAAGCACCCCTAAGTTCAATACCCAGTACCAAAAAAAAAGGTGAAGTATACATACCCACACAAAAAGATAAGAAGACTGAAGTAAAGGTACATAATTTTAACAGTTCCTGATCTCCAGTCTTCTTCTACAAACTAAGAGTGTCCTGGACACTCTTCCACTTCTGACTAGTTACATGGAATTAAATAAATTCCCCTTGAGATGTTCAAGCTGCTGGTTCCCCAGGGTTTCCCCAATGTCCCCGCAAAGACAGATGAGATATAAACTCATGAATGTTTTCATGAGTTCCCACAAAACAATATCATCTGTTCCTCTTCCAGTATTGCAATACATTATTTATAATTCTTATGATACTTAATTCAAACACTGAACAAGGTGGACTTCATTATATATGTACCTATGTTATCATTCTCCATGTGTTAGTTAAATATTCATTGCTATAATCAAAATACCTGGCAAGAACAACCTAGGTAGGCTGGGTCTATAACTCAGTGGCAAAGAACTTGCCTAGCACGTGTGAGGCACTGGGTTCGATCCTTAGCACCAAATAAAAATAGATAAACAAAATAATTAAAAAAAAAAAAAGACTAACACTTCAAAAAAAGAACAACCTAGAGGAGGAAAAGTCTGTTTTGCACTCACAGTTTCAGAGGTTCAGTCCATGATTGGCAGACTCTGTTGTTCTGGGTCTAAGGGGAGGTAGAGCATCATGGCAGAAAGGCATGGTGAAAGAAAGTTCTCAACTCATGGCAGCTGGGAAGCAAAGAGAGACAGAGACAGAGACAGAGAGACAGAGAAAGTATATAGGCAGGAGCCAGGAACAAGAAACAATCCCTACTGGTATGCCCCCAGTGACCTACTTCCTCCAACCACACTGAACCTGCCTACAGTTACCACCCAGTAATCCATTTGAAAAAAAAAAAAAAATTTTAAGTCAGGTGCTGTGCACACCTGTAATACCAGTGGCTTGGGAGGTTGAGGCAGGAGGATTATGAGTTCAAAGCCAGCCTTAGCAATTTAGCAAGGACCTAAGTAACTTAGTGAGAGCCTGTCTCTAAATAAAATTAGAAAAAAAAAAAAAAAAAAAAGGGCTGGGGATAAAGCTCAGTGGTTAAGCACCCCTAGGTTCAATCCCCGGTATCCAAACAAAAACAGCAAGTTACCAAATATTTTAAGCTTTAGAAACCAAAAAAAATTTTTTTTTGTCACTGGGGATTGAACCGAGGGATGCTTTACCACTGAGCCACATCCCCATCCCCAACCTTTTTATTTTTTATTTTGAGACAGGGTCTCACCATGTTGCCTCACTTAGTTGCTGAGACCGAGCACAACCTGAAACCCTCCTGCCTAAGCCTCCCAAATTGCTGACATTATAGACATGCATCACCACACCTGGCTTCCACTCAAATGGATTAATCCACTAGTGAAATGACAGGTCTCATAATCTAATTATTTCACCTCCAAATTTTCCTGAATTACCTAACATAACCTTTCAGGGGATAACTTCTGTCTAATAAATCATAACACCCCATCAGATTGTAAGCTCCTGGAAACAGAGTATGTAGCTCAAAGTCAGACCTCAAGAGTCGAGACCTAAGAACTCAGACAGTCCAACCATTCAGGTAAAGTTTGAGGGCTCTCTACAATATTACTCTAAGCAATGAACTGTTTCCCTTCCACAGCAGCTTGTTCCTTTTGGGAAAAGTATAGTTGCTAGGAAGTTCTCTGTAAATGGAATTTTTGTTTTGAATTTTGAAATTTAACCTCAGTCTCACTCCCTGGTAATCTACAGAGTAGATCAAATCCCTCTTATCACAGAACAGCTTATGAAATATTAGAACTCTCATATTTTTCCTTCAATTTTCTAATCCAATGTTTTACAGATTTAAAAAAATTTAAATAATTTTCCTCCATTATACATCAATGTACCAGGTGTGGGATAAGGTGGTTCATCCTTTGGAAAGCATTTTATTGACTTTTCTTTGCTTTTAAGAAAATGTAGTCAAGAATACAATAGCAGCTGTGTATAGTGACCCAGGCCGATAATATCAGTGATTTGGGAGACTGAGGCAAGAGGATTCCAAGTTTGAGGTCAGCCTTAGCAACTTAGTGTGACATCTTAGTGAGACCATGTGTCAAGATAAAAAATAAAAAGGACTTGGAATGTAGCTTAGTGATAAAGTGCTCCTGGGTTCAATTCCCCATATGAAAAAAATAAATAAATACAATAAACCAAGAATTCAGAAATTCAGAACATAAATATATTTTCAACCATAATTGTTCTTACCCCTATAAAGTTTCCACATATTCACTGAAAGTAGAGTTTTTTAAACACTGTTGGGATGCCTCAGATGGGCAAAGCCAGACTTAGGATAAGCTGCCCCGCTCTGCTGTGAAGATTCCATCCTCCAAGAAAGTTGATTTTCACCTCTGGGATCCCCTGGGCCTCCTGGGCTGACTCAGAACTTCATATGCAGCCTGAATCTCCAGGAAGTGCCTCTGGGCCTCCTCTCTTTGGTGCTGGTTGTGGTCAGGGTGCCATATCTTCACTAGTTCCTGGTAACTACGATGTATTTCTTCATTTGTTGCCCTGTCTGAGAGGCCCAAAACCTTAGGGAAACAGAAGTTGACAAATTAGAATCTCACAAGTTGCACATGGGTCTCTCCCTCCTCCTTTACTAAATCAGGCTATTAGTACCTCTGGAAGAGTCCACCTCAGATTACAATTCCAGTCCTTTGGGCTGGTGATTTAACTCAGTGGTAGAGCAGCCTTTTGGAACATGGAACAAGCTATGTATCTCATGTAAGAGCCAGGATTTGCCTTTAACCACAGCTGCATTTTCCAACTTAGAATTTCACATCCCTGACAAGATCTCCTCCCAACAAAGGAGGGAAAAAAGACATGTACAAGAATGTTTGTAGGTGGAACCAACCTAGACGTCCATCAATTGATGAATGGATAAAGAAACTGTGGCATATATATATATATATATATATATATATATATATATACATATATATATATATATTACTCAGTCATAAAAAATAATAAAATTATGGCATTTGCAGGCAAATGGATGAAATTGGAGAATATCATGCTAAGTGAGATAAGCCAATTTCAAAAAACCAAAGGATGAATGATCTCGCTGATAAGTGGATGATGACACATAATGGGGAATGAGAGGGGGACAAGAATGGAGGAAGGAGGGACTGTATAGAGGGAAAAGAGGGGTGGGAGGGGTGGGGGGAAGGAAAAAAGAATACACAGAATGAATCAAAAACTATTACCCTAGGTAAATGTATGATTACACAAATGGTATGCCTCTACTTCATGTACAAACAGAGAAACAAGATGTATCCCATTTGTTTATAATACAAATAATTTTTTTTTAAAAAGATTGTTACAGGAGCTTTATCATGATAGTTCCAACTAGAAACAACCCAAATATTAATACAATAAATAAATTGTGGTGTAGTCATAAAATGTATGAGATACTATGCAACAATGAAAAAAACTATAACTGCATGCAAGTATGAATAAACCTCATAAACATAATGTCAATGGAAAACTCCAGATACAAAAGATTACATATGCTGGGTGTGGTGGCACACACCTGTAATCCCAACAACTCAGAGGCTGAAGCAGGAGATTAAAAATTCTAGGCCAGTCTCAGACATTTAGAGAGACCCTGTCTCAAAATAAAAAATAAAAAAGCCTGGGAATGTAGCTCAGTGGTAGAGTGCCCTGGGTTCAATCCCCAGTACCACAAAATAAATAATAAGGGCTATGGGTATGTGGCTAGGGGGGTTTAATTCCCAATACTTCAAAAACAAACAAAAAGAATTTAGATTGGAAGATTCCATTTATTTGATGTTCAAGAATGGGCAAAACTTGCACAAGGCCCTGGGTCCAATCTCCAGCACTACAAAAAAAACAAAACAAAACAAACAAACCAAAAAAGATGAACAAAAAAGAATGGGCAAAACTAATGTATGGTGATAGGACTTGGGTGAAGCTCATGATAGAATGTTTACCTAGCTTTACAAAGCCCGGGTTTGAAGCCCCAGCAGCACAATAAAACAAACCACAAACATAAAGAAAGAAAAAAAAAAAAAGAAAGTGGGCAGGGGGAGAGGGGAGAGGAAACAAAGAAACGAAGAAAGAAACCTACCCTGGGTGATAGAGTCAGAATAAAGGTTACCTTTGAAGTGGGAGGTATAGATTGGAAAGGGGAATGAAGAAAGCTTCTTAGAGCTGTAATGTTCCATACCTTGATCTGAGTGGCATATACATAAAATAGTGTATTTCATATATGTTATACCTTGATAAAAAGTAAATATAACACATAAATTTCTTTCACTCACTGTTATTGTCCTGTATCTCTGCCCAATGTACAGAGTTCCAAAGAAGCTAGGACACTCTCCGGGGTCTCTTGGACCTGGCCATCTGAGACTAAGAACAGTACCTCCATGTCAGGGGGCACCAACTCCACAATGCTTAGCTTAATTCCCAGAACCATCCCAGAATTGAGATGAGGAAAGGAATGAGAACGAAGAAAGTCTTACCTGGTAAGCCAGCTGGTGCTTCTCATCCTGAAAACTGTGAACAAACTCATAGAACTTCTCCCACTCCTGGAAGTAGTGGCTGTGATGCCTGGATCCCCGACTAGTAGCCACCAGATTTGGTAAGGCAGAAGGAGGACAGACTCCATTAGATGGCCAAGAAGGGGGAAGAAGCTGAACCAACTTAAGAAGGAGTGCAGTGTTTCTGCCACATAGCTGAAAGTGGCAGCTGTGTTGCACAGGGTACTATATGCCAGCGGGCCCATGAAAGCAAGGTAAGCCAAACCCAGGTCGGTAGAGCCGCACACTGAGTGTCTCTGATTCCACTGAAGATTTGTAGCGGCGATGCTTCTTGGCTGTGATGCTGCAGCCAAGCTGATGGCAGGATGGCTATGGGGCGGCCATAGAATACAGGGGAAGTAAGAAATGCTGCTCCCAGAGTGTTCTTAAAGTCCTGAGGTTTGATTGCCAACAGCAGCCACCAGCAAGACACCTAAGCCAACTGCCAGTGGGAGGCCCACAATGTAGAAGTTGGCCATGGAAGAAAAGCTAATCAAAGCCACAAGGCCAAAATAGATGCCCCACTATCATCTGGGCAACAAAGCGAATGGGACTCAGTGGAGGTATCCCCTCTCTTGAGCTCTGTTCTGTCCCTTGGGTTCTGTTGGCTTGAGCTACAAAGTTTGGGAGATTCCCAGAACTCCCAAAGCCAGCCCAACCCACCTTCCCCCCAGGGTAAGCATCCAGAGCAGGGCATGACTGTCCCTTCCAAGGTATAGGTGGTGAAGTCCAATAGGACCACCTATAGCCCAGAGGACATAGGTCACAAGGAGCCCTTTTGCCATCCTCTAGGCAAGGGTCTCAGAACAAAACCAGTGGCAACTGACATTGCTCAGAGTGCAGAAATCTCAGGTCTTCTACAGGAATCATGCCCATCATAGCCCAAGAATAATCCTTAGACCCTAAGAGATGGAAAAAGGGAATCATTAGATTATATTCAGAGGCTGGGGTTGTGGCTCAGTGATAGAGTGCTTGCCTAGCATTAATGAGGCCCTGGGGTCAAAACTCAACACCACATAAAATAAAATAAAGGTATTGTGGTCCACCTACAACTAAAACAAAATATTTTTTTAAGAGACTATATCCAAGTCCCATTTTCTTTCCAGTAAAAGTTGAGTCCAGATCTGCTTGAGTATCCCTGAAATGCTAGTTGTTCCATACCCTTTGTTCAGCACCTCAGTCCTATTCTTTACAACCATGACAACCACAAATTTAAGGGAAAGAATGTTTTAAATGCTTTCGCGTTTAGAAACGTGAGAACTCAGGGCAAGGATGAAAAGCAGAAGCTTAAATTTCAGATCTGGAGAATGACTCATGGCAAGGTTGGTATGGAGGAAAGGGCTGAATAGGATGACTTCCAAAGTTCCACACATTTGGAAAGCCCCTGCCTAAACCTTCTCCCACTGCAACCCGCCCCCAACTTCCACTATGCTCTCAGTCAACCGGCCCAGGTTTAATCTCCTCTCCAGCCTTCGCATCTCTCCAGGCCATAAAAATTCCCACAAGTCAAACTTGAACGGGATCCTGAATCCCCTCTACTTAAACATTCGGAGAAACATTTTGCACCTATACCTTAGCACCCCACAACTCAACTACCGCCTTCCAAGGCAGGCTTGTCCAAAGCCACTGGACAAATTCTCAGAATATCAAACCAAATGCCGAAGCATACATGCCGGTCTGTCTCCCCAGTCAGCACCGCTAGACCCAGGTGGGGCGGCAGTACCTGGCTGAAATGGCTCCCAGGCAACGTCAGACCAGCTATTTTCTTTAAACCACAGAATCAAAATGGCCCCTCTCATTCTGTTCCCACTTCCATCCAAGTGGATCTTGTCTCTGACCTCTGTGTCACGGAAGTCCGGCGGCCTGGGGTTAGGCCCCTCCCATGGCCCTCCCCAGCCCCCTCGAAATCACCTCCCGCCCTACACTTCTGTCTTCTGCCCTCTCCCGCAACTCCGCACACTCGCTGGAAGGTTTCCCAGGCTCACCCAGCCTTCTAAGGGCTGGCGCCTGCGCCCCACCCCAGCTGTGATGCGCGCCCCCTTCCTGCCAGCACCGGGATATGGACCGCCAGGTGGCACTGCCACGCACGGAAGCGGGGGCCGGGAGGATCCCCAGACTGACCTTGTTCTTGAGGCTGGCGGCCGCAGCTCAGAGCTGTTTTTTTTTTTTTGTTTTGTTTTGTTTATTACTGTTGATGATCCTATATGTATTTTATTTGTATTGCGGTGCTGAGATTCGAACCCAGCGCCTCGCACATGCTAGGCAAGCCCTCTACCACTGAGCCACAATTCCAACCCAGCTCAGAGCTCTAGAACAAGGAGGTGATTCCACTGTAATGCAAAAAAAAAAAAAAAAAAAAAAGGCCCTTAGATTGCCTCTTCTTAGCCCACACGTGGAAAGTGACCATTCCTCACCTCATGCCTGCACACTTCTCTCTTCACACTCCGTCGCCCTTGAAAACTGCCTTGTGGTCTGGATTGTGGCTCAGTGGTAGAGCGAGCACTTGGCCTAGCACGTGTGAGGCACTGGGTTCCCATCCTCAGCACCAAATAAATAAATAAACAAATAAGGTATTGTGTCCGTCTATAACTAAACACAACACACACACACACACACAACACACACATATATATATATATATATATTAATATATTATTATTTTTTTTTTTTTTTTTTAAAGACTGCCTTGGATGGTTCACCCCCCAATTCCTCTAAGGCAAGAGACAACCACCGACAGTTTGGAGGAAGGACCCACACACCAGTTTCTCTCACTGTCCTGCGTTTGCCACTTTCCAGATAGGGGACTCCACGTAAAGACCTGAGCCTGACCTGAAAAGCTACTGGATCCATATGGGAGCTCCAGGCTGCTCTGTCCCGCCAGTTTTGTATAGGCGAGAGGAAAACTAGGACAAAAAATAGAGGGTCGGAAGCGCCCCACCAAGACAGCAAAGCTACAGTCAGTACTCAGGGGAAAGGTAATGGCCTTCCTTCCACCTCTGCTCTGAAACGGAGCTGGAATACAAGAATGACTTCCTTTCAGTGACCGGTTCCATTCCTGGGTTAGGAAACCGTGACCTTGGCCAAGTCATATACCTGCTTCTAGGGCCTCAGTTTCCTCCTCTGGAAAAAGTGGCGTGGATCTCCAAGATCTCCCAGTCTTGACTTGGATGGAGGGGCGGGCCCTGTAAGCCTCACCCGGGTCGCCAGCGGTGGCAAAGTGCTGTGTGCCCCACCCACCTGTCTCCTCCGCCCCACCCCGGTGCCTTATAACCAGGACCGGGAGAGACACTCTATGGCCCCGTTAGGGCTGGTAGAGGGCCTCAATTGGTAGGACAGAGAAGCAAAGCCCCAGCCGCGCGCTGGGGGCGGGGGAGGACGGGACGCTGAATATGAATGAGACTTAATTGGGCCCGACTGCGCCGTGGCGCGCTAATCTTGGCAAACAGCGCGGGCGGCAGCAGCGGCCGCAGGACAAACAAACTAGCTCTGGGCGCAGGGAGAGGGGTGGGGACTATAGCTACGGAAGCGGGGGGAATGGTCGGCCGCCTGGGCACCCCGGGCGCAGCCCGCTACTATGCTTCTTGAAGAACCCAGGAGTGCAGGGCTGCGCTGTCCTCCCAAGACAGGGAGAGAAAGAAAACTCGGTTCATCTCGGAAGCGAGGACTGGGGACAGAGAGAAGCGGATTGTGCTGAGAGAGACTGGGGCCCAAGGATAATGTGAGCGCGATGGAAAAGATGGAGAAAAGAGTGGAGGGCGGAGGAAAGAGGCAGAAGTGAGCAGGAAAAAGCGCCCGGGGAGGGGCGGCGGGGGTGGGGAGCGGGCGAAGATCTGTTACCGAAAGGAAAGGGAAGAGTGATGGAGGAACAAGTGAAGGAGGCGCAAGGGCTGGGAGTAGAGGAATTGGAGAAGAGTCAAGGAGAGGGATGGGAGGTGACCAGAATGAGACGAGGGGGTGCGGGCGGGTGAGAGGCGCTCCTGCTGCGCCTCGCCCCGCCGCGCTCCCGCCCTGCGCTCTCATCCAGCCGCCCGCACTCACTTTGTCACAATTAAGGGGCCGTCACTCGGCCCCGGATTGTTTTCCCCAAATTGTTGTTCTATAAACTGGCGCGGTGTGGGAGGTGGGGGGATCTGACAAGCTGAAGCAGGAGGCGAGGGTCTGAGCTGAGGTGGGGGGGCGTGGTGATGCATTTAACCAGCAACTGGACCTGGGGTGGGCCCGGTGATAGAGACCCAAGAGGGAATTTTGGTTGCTATCCCAGCCTCGTCGGTAGTCCCGCTTTCCCTTTCCTGGACCTTCACGACCTGGTTGCCTCGATTCCCCACAGAATAAGGCAAGGATTGTAGGTCAGGGGCGAAGGAAGCGGTTCTAGGTGTGGCCCGACTCCCCTGACCACCCCCATTTTCTCTAGTTTTTTTGCACCCGGACCTCCGGGGGCGTCCTGGAGTGCTTGCTTACATGGTCGTGTGCCGCCTTCCATCCCCACTGGAACCTGGGTCGCTCCTACCCCCGCCCACTCCCTTTTCTCTTCGGGCCCTTGTCCCTTGTGTTCCAGGCCACCTTGTGATTCTTCAATTCCGCAAACATCTGTTGCGCACCTACTGAGACCAGAGGCTGAGCCAGCCTCCCCCACAGCCTTTCCCCGGCCACCCGCCCTCTCCCGGTCGGCCCGGCCTGTCGGCTCCGTGACAGCCGCCGCCGAAGCCCGGGCCCCACGGGAGCGCCGGAGAGGAGCCGCTGCATGGCTGGCCTCGACACGGCCTCCCCGGCGGCTCCAGGGCAACGAAGGGTGTCGGCCGCTGAAGCGAGACCAGAGCCGGCCAGGGAGTTGACAGGCTGGGCGGGGGAGGGGAGAGACCCTGGTGCGAGTTCCTCTCTGGTTCTTTAAAGCTGTGGTTCTCATTTCGTCGCCTTCGGGTCCCGGCCAGGCCCGGACCCCACCTAGCTCCGCGAGCCTGGGACGCGGTAGGCTCCCTGCGCTCCCTCCCCCAGCCGGGTGATTTAAACGCGGGCTTCTGCGCAGCGGCCGCTTACCAATCAGGAATATCGACCCCGGGCGGGGCCCTCGGCCGCATCGATCCCTCTAAGGCTCGGGATTTAAAAATGTCAAATTTGCCTTTTTCCAGGCGGGCGGGAGGGGCGGGGGCCAAGAGAGGGCGGTTTGGAAGGGGTGAACGAACATCAGGGCATCGACCAGGCGCCGTGCCCGGAATGAGAAGTGACCCGGGCGTGCCCAGGGCCTCGACACGGCCTGGCCATCCTTGGGATCGCAATTGTCTCTGGATGCGGGCAAGAAGGAAGTACTGTCCAAACCCCAAGGGCTCACTGTTGCGCTGGGTATCCCCAGAAGGGAGGAGCCCCAGGGGAACAAAGATTCCCCCAAATATAGGAAGGTAAATTGGAAGAGATCCCTTTCAGTGAAGAAACATGCAGACACAAAGAAGGGGGTGGCAAAGATATAGAGACTCCAAGAAACCTAGCCCTAATGAACGCAAGGCAAAGGGAAGGTGCCGTTAAGATCTCGCTGAACAAAACAAGAGACTAGAGATCCAGAGTCATCTAAATTCGCTGCTCTGTAGGCCTAGGAAATTCAACGCTGGGGAGGTAGAATGGGGAAAGAGAATGGAGGCAAAGCCAGATGAAGAAGGGCAATATTAAGGAAAAGGGAATTTGGAACCAACTAGTAATTAACTGACCTAAGATCTAAAATGTTTTGTGTCTCAGCAGTAGCTACTCCAAGTCCTAAAGAGGGTTGTGTGTGTCTTGGAGGTATGAAGATCTGCATCTTCCCTTCCTGGTCATCACACAGGTTTCTGTTCAACACCCACCTTCCTCTTTGTCCACTGCCAGCTTGGGGGAGACAAGATGGGTTGGAGATCACATCTTATATCCAACCTATGGGAGTATGAGTGTGTGTAGGGCTGTGAATAACTCTGATAATCTGGTAACAGTTCTTGCCCAGGATTTTAGCTACTAGGTCCTCCAGACTTTGGGGAAAAAAAAAGAAATGACTACTACTTTCAATGCTTGCAGAAGGTATGTTTGTGGTTGAAGGTGGTAGAAGAGAGCAGTCGTTCTGACCAGCACTCTCACAGTTAACATATATCACATACCCCCTCAGCAGCACACCTCAGCTGTCAACCAGGTTTGCACTGCCATTTCCTTCCAGAACTAGAGACAAAACTGACAGCAAGCTTGGGAGGGGCACAAAGAAGGGGTGTTGGTTCATCCTCAGACACTCAAAGCTCACACCTTCACTGACAAAATCAGGCCAACACACCCCTGGCACGGACATACGTAGTCACTGATACCGATGCACAATCCACACCCTATCCATCCATGCCACACAACCATTTCTGAGTGTGCAACTGCGCACAATTCCTCTGAGGTCAGTTCAAAGTGCCTAAGGACCGTCGACATTCTTTCTTGACATCTCAGACCTCAAATTGCTTAACCTAGGGAGAGATTTTAGGTTTCCGTCCGCTTCACTAATTCTGCAACCAGTGCCAGCTCCAACAACTGGGAACCTGAGTTCAAGGAAGTCAAGTACCAGGGTCAAGGTGAAGAACCGGGAGCAGACTGAGCTGTGGGACAGTTAAACGCTCCCTTACTCCCCCTCCTTCTACTAGTCTCTTTCCTGGCACGTCCATTCGCCTCTCGGGCCGGCCTGCCGCCCGCCTGTCAGTGGAGTAATGAATGCGCGCTCCGGGCCCCCCCCCCACCGAGTCGTTCATCACTGCCAGTACCGCCCACCTCTCTGCCTAGCGCCAGGAGGGCTCAGCGGCCCGGACTGCAAGAGCCCCTCTCCTCCCACCTCGACCACTAATTGTCAGATTGAGATGTTGATTTGTCAACTGGGAGCTAGCGCCAAAGAATCCGCAGTAAAACCTGGACTCCTTGAACTTCCTCTCGAGTCCACTTAGGTTCTCCCACACTTGGAGCTTTTGTTGATTTGATGTGGACGGGTTGGATTTCACTCAAGAGAGCCAGGTTAAGAAGCTCAGTGTCATTCTATTCCGATAGGAGGAGCAGGCTAGAGGACCTCGATTTCTCTAAGAGGGTTGGTCCTGGACTTAGCTCCCCTTGATCGGACGAGAGACCCTAAGGTTTCGTCCCCCTGTCTCCCAGCAGGGGGCACCCTGAGCCATCATCCTCCTTTCTCCGGCAGTCAGTCCCGGCTTCCTCTCAAGAAGGCCCCAGGCGGTGGGCTCCCCAGTCCCTCTTAGGAACACCTGGAGCCAAAATCCATCCCTCCTCCTCTAGGCGCCTCGGGCCGCAGTCTTATACTCTCCCGCAGGAGGCATACCTGCAGCAGGTCTGAGATCGCCCTGCCCTAGGCACACAGGCTGCAGCCTCAGCCCCGCCCTCTCCCGGTCCCCGGAGCTCCCTGGGCAGCCGACTGAGTGACGGGCGGCCGGTGATTATGCGGAAGGGGGAGCGGGGTGCGCCGCGGGCGGCAGCGCTGACCCTTCACATTTCCGATCCGCCGGGACCCTCATCCATCCGAAGCTGCTCTTTGTCTGGCCGCCTAATTGCCGGCGGACAGGATGGATGGCGGGACCGACAGCCGCGGAATCCCTAATAAAGGCCGCGGCCGCGGGGGAGGGAGCGAGAAGGGAGGGGGAGCAAGAGAGAAGGGATGGAAGGAGATGGGAGGAAGTACCGGGCTGCGGCCTCCGGCTCTGATGCTCTGTATGCGGCGTTCACTGAAGCCAGGCCCGCACAGGGTGCTGGACAGGAATATGGGGTCAACTCTCTTCCGGGTGCAAAGGTTGTGGGTCTCGTTAAGTCTGCTGCTTGTCGGAGAAGGGGAAAGAGCTAGGGATCCCAAGCAGAAAGTGCATCCTAGAGCCTACCTCGCTGAACCCGGCCTTGGAGACTTCAAGCTTGACTCAACCTCCCGAGTGCCTGGCTCTTACCAAACTGCGTCTCTCCCTCGGCTCTCTGCACCCTACCTCCCTCCTCTCACCTGTCGGTCTCCCAACGCTGCATCCAATATCCAGGCGGAGACGTGAGGGACCTGACAGCTGTCTGTGCAGTCAATCGCCACATTTCATTAACCCAAGACTGGAGTGGGCAAGCGGTGGGGACAAGCGGGGCACAAAGTGAAGTGGAGAAGGAGGCAAAGACCAGGAGCCACACGCATCCAGGGGCTCAGGACTGCAGAAGAAAGTCAGTAGCACGCTTTGGCCTGACAGACATCTACCTTGGAAACAATCTCTACCCACCCTCTGGGGTGCTGGGAGCCCATCCTTAGCCCTGTAAGTCCTGATGAAACCCTTTGAACTCAAGTCTGCACGGAGCTGCAGGCGAGCAGCACTGGCTGATGAGTGGAAGCCCTGGGCCTGGCAATTGCTTCTGCCCTCTGCCTCACCGCAAGGCAAATAGTCTGGGCAAGGAGGCAAAGTGTATGCAGGCTCTTGGACCTCCACTGTTTTCCCCGCGCGGTTTTTTTGGTTCTCCCTTTTGCCCTTTAAGTAAATTTTTCTCTAGTTCATTTTTCTGTGTCCTCTCCTTCTCCAGCTGAACTGTTCAACCTTTGGCCTTCCATTAGACAACAGTTGAGCCCTGCTGTGTGTCAAGAGTTGACAGTATCAGGGCAGGGGGTTGGGGGGACATGCAGAGCCAAGACCCTGCCCTGTTGACCTCACACATATAGGTCTCCTCTGAGAGCACATCTTTCTGTCCTACTTCTCTCACCCTTCCATTGCCTCTGGTGCCATTTATTTCTTCTCCAGCGTACTGAAAAGGAATCCAAGGTATCATGACTCCAAATTTTAGAACTATCGTTATAGAGTGATACTGGACAAGCTATTTCCTCTTTCTGAGCCCCATTTTCCTCACCTGTAAAATGGGGACAATATATTCACCCCTCAGGGATGCTGTGAAGATATGAGAACCTCCGTGTTTAAAAGCCCTCAAATACAATAAGCACTTAGTAATATTATTTCCCTTTTCATGCAATTCTTTGTCTCAAGTGGACAGAGCTCCCTTTTCTTCATATCAGGGGTCTGGTACCAGACAACCCAGGCTGCTGCTATCTATATGTGAAATTTGATGTGGAGCTGAAAGCCAGAGTGAGGGAGAGGTCGGGGAGAACCTCTCCAAGATCAGGCCTTAAGGGGAAGAAATGAAAAAGAGTGCTTCTTTAGATCTTAAAGGAACCCCAGCCAAATGGTTCTTCTCTTCTTACAGATGAGGACACTGAGGCTTGTGCAAGTGATGGAGGCAGATCACACCGCCAGTCTTCCCTCCCATGGGCCTTCTATTGCTCACTTCCTCACCACCTTTCTTCCCTTGAGGGGGGTATGGGTCAGTGACAAGAAGTGTGAGAGAAGGACACAAAGAGAAAAACCTTCAAGGAGCCAGGACCTTCCACTAGACTTCATAAAATTTTAACATGAAAACTTCCGCAGAGTAGAAGGCACATATCACATGCAAATAGTAGCTAATCACATGCGAATCCAAAGTCTGGCCCTCAGAACTCTGACAAACACCCTGGCTATCACTCTGGGGGTAATTCTAGGGAGACCTAGGTTCCAGGACAGGTAGAGATGCATTCCACTTAGGGTCAAGTAATGGATTAAACTTCATTTTAGGATTGGAAAGAAGTATATCATTTGGATTAGGGTTAGTACAGATGTCAAGGGTAGAGGTTAAGGCAAGATTTAGAGTGGGCTGTGTTTTCAGATGGGCGAGCATAGGAGACTGTTAAAGTTGTCCACTTCTCTCTCTCTTCCCACCAACATGCCCCCACCTTCCCCATACCTTCTTTGTCCCGCAGGCAAACCGTTCTCTGCCTACTTCCCATTCCTAAGCTACCATATTCCTGGAATTTCCAGTTTGGCTAGAAGAGAAACTTTGGTTAAATTATCCAGGACCCCAGCCTAGGCCCCAGCATTCCCTTTTGGCTTGGCTGAAGTAGCACCTGCTGGTCTTGGCCCATACCCAGGTCTCTCCCTGGATAAATGTGACCAGCTGCAGGGGAAGCAATAAGGACCTGGTGAGCTGGCAGCTTCATTCCAGAGCGTGGGGAAGAGCACAGAACATGAATAAATTCATGGAGCTGGCCCTCAGCTCCCTGTGAAGCCAAGCCTACTCCCCCCCACACACAAACCCGCTGCCGCCTGCGCCCTGCTGGTCACCGCAGCTCACAGCCTGGGTCTGGGGATGGAAGAAGGGAAGATTTAGAGAGAAGAGGACTGGCACCTGAAAGAGTCTGAGGTGAGGGGCTCATAAGGGGGCATAAGGAGTGGAATAAGTGGGGTGGGGAGCAGGTCTGGGCAGACAGGGCCTCTAGCAAGTGGAAGGGAGGTAGGTATAAGGAGGAAGAGAGAGGTGACAGGACTTGGTGTGAATGGGACCTGAGGCTGAGGCAGGGAGGATGGTCTGTGAGCCCAGGCCTGCTGTCTCTGATCCATCCATCATCCAGCCTGGGGAGCAGATCTGGAATTAGACATGCATTAGGACCGACGGCCCTCAGCCCCCCCGAGGAAGACAAATGGCGACAAGCACCTTGAATAAAATTTGTATTTAGTGGTTGGAGGAGAAGGCCCTTCCCCCGCTGATTGTCAATCCTTTCTCTTCCAATTCTTTCCGTCACATAGGGACCTCCCCCCCCATCCACAAAACACACAGACCCCGCCTCAGCGTCATTATGATGGTGGTGTGGGGGACGTGCAAGGAAGAAGTACAGGAGAGGAGGAATGAAGAAAATTACATTCTACCCAACAGTTGGGCCCTAGTGTAGCTTGTTCCCCTCCATTTTACCCAACATATTCCAGTAACACTCTCCTGGTTTACTCTACTCTAGTCTCTAAGAGACCTTTGCCTCTGTGGAACTTCTGGGTCTCCAAACAACCCACTTTTGTCCAGTCCTAGAACACCCCTCTTCTAGCCTCTGACCTGGGGTCCCCAGAGGGTCCAGGCCTTAGGAAAGGGTACAGCCATATCTTTCTCTTTGGACACTGACCTCTCAAGTGGTTTTTTTTCCTCTTGGTCACCCTGAAAGCAGACACAGTCACCCCTTAGGTTGCCTAGCATCTAATCTACATTTCAGTTGCGTTAATTTGTGTAATCAACCAAACACCCATTATTGGGGTCTAACTTCTCTGGGTTTCCTTGGACAGCAGACATTTGGGAAGAGGAGGTGGCTAAGACTTCTGGGGCTGAACAACTCTGGGACTAGGGGCAGAGGTAGAGTTGAGCTGGGTTGGGTAGGGCAAGTGGGACTAGACCTATATTCTGACTTTCTTCCTAGGAGACTCCATACTTTTCAGTCCTGAGATAGGAAAAAATGGCATTTGAAGGGTCCCAAATTTGGAAGCTAAGAGGTAAACAAATACAAATACCTCCCTTCAAACAGCCCTCAGGCATACATACACAAAGACTCAACACAATCCACAATCCCACTCACCCAGGAACACCACAAGGCCAGGATTCCGTGGGCCACCTCCACACTTTCCAGCGCACTGTCACAATGCACAGGCCCAGAGCCTACCACTCGGCTGGCAGAACAGCCCCGCCCCCTCGTCTTCCCCACAGTTGATATGTCACATTGGAGTCCGAACACGGACCTGGGTGTCTCTCTGCAGCGCGCCATTTACATTTCTCTCTGATCTGTCAACCTGTCCTCAGCTCCTGTTCTCCTCTCTGTCTCTGTCCTCCCTCACCCCCTCTGGAGCTGTCAGTTAGTCTCTTTTCGTAGCTTTGTCTCTGTCTCTATGTCTTCTATCTGGCTTTCTGTCTCTTTGATTTCTCTGTCGCTCCTTCTCTGCTTTTCTGTCGGTTGCTCGCCTCGCTCCCCAGGATCATCTGTTTCCCTCTGCCCTGCTCCCCTCCTCTACTGCGTAGCGCCCCTAACCCCAGGGGTCAGGGTGGGAGTGGTTGGAATTTTTCCTTTTCCAGTTAGGCCAACAAGTATCCGTTAAACCCTTTACCGTTTGTTTAACACCCAGTATTCGCTTGAGGTCATGGAGGGGTATATGGTGGCGAATTTCTTTTCTCGCTTTTCTTGTTTTGTTTTCCGATTGTTGGTGTATACCCCTCTCGCCCGCCTTTTAAAAAGAAGCGCAATCCACCTCTCTATCTTTTCTGTGTTTCTATCTTGACCCCTGTTTAATCCCATCGCTGTTTCTGGCTTTTTTCGGGGCTCTGAGAATGCCAAACTCCCGGGTAGAGAGTGAAAGTAAGGATAAGGTCGGTGCCCAGGAATCCCTGCCGAACCCTCAAAGCTAGTCAGGAACGTGGGGCGGGAAGAGGGGGACCCTGAATGTGTGTGAGGGGTTGTGTGAAGCAGCACTGCCTGCCCCGCCCCCGCGCTTCCCACTCTGGGCGCCAGGGGTCGCTCCGCCTTCGGCCGCTTATAGTAGCTCCCGCCGCGCGGCGACTCACACCACCCGCACTGCCGCCGGGGGAAGAAGGGGAGGAAGGTTAGGGACGCAGAGAGGGAGAGCGGTTTGCAGGAGAGAGCGCCAGGCCAGGGCTCTAGCAAGGGCTGCGGCCGGCCGTGGCTGGAGGAAGAGGGCGGATGAGTGCTCTGCAAGAGATAAAGCGCAAAAACCTAGGAGAAGGTCGCGTCCAGTGGGCGCCACCCTCGGCTCAGAGCCCCGGGACGTCCGGAGCGCGGGGAGTAGTCCCCGCTCCAGCCAGAAGCGATTCCTATGGGTAGCTTGGGACCTAGACACCGCCATCCGTGAGAAAGCAGCTCTTTGAAGAGCAGGTATCCTAAACCTGTAAGAAACCAGCCGTCCAAGAAGCCGTGGATCTCAGGCGTCCCGGATCACTTAAGACTGCACAGGAGGGTAATAGAAAACCACGGGTTCTGAGCAGTCCGGAGCTGCCCCTTGCCCATCCACTGGGGGACCTTCCGCTTTAACCGACGGTTGGGGAACGGCACCGTTGCGGCGGGCGCCCACAGGGACCTGGGGACGGGCGCAACCGTCGGGGGGATACAGACCCAGACCCAAGCCGGACCACAGCATCCTGGGCCCGCGGAGAACCGCGGGCCTCCGCCGCCATTGCGCCCAAAAGTGAGGAGGATTTGCTGGCCCTGGCCGCATCGCGGCTAAGCCGCCGCAAGCGGGTGGCAGGCGCGGCCGTCGGGGTGGCCATGGTGCTACTGCTACTGGTGGCCATCCCGCTGCTGGTGCACAGCTCCCGCGGGCCGGCGCACTATGAAATGTTGGGTCGCTGCCGCATGGTGTGTGACCCGCACGGATCCCGAGGACAGGGATCCGACGGCGCTTCCGCTTCCGTGCCGCCCTTTCCCCCAGGTGCCAAGGGAGAGGCGGGCCGGCGCGGGAAGGCAGGCTTGCGGGGACCCCCAGGACCCCCAGGTCCCAGAGGGCCCCCGGGAGAGCCAGGCAGGCCTGGTCCCCCGGGACCTCCAGGCCCAGGCCCCGGCGGGGCAGTGCCCCCAGCTGGCTACGTGCCTAGAATTGCCTTCTATGCGGGCCTGCGGCGGCCTCATGAGGGTTATGAGGTACTGCGCTTTGACGACGTGGTGACCAACGTGGGCAACGCTTATGAGGCGGCCAGCGGCAAGTTCACCTGCCCCATGCCTGGCGTCTACTTTTTTGCTTACCACGTGCTCATGCGCGGCGGCGACGGCACTAGCATGTGGGCCGATTTGATGAAGAATGGACAGGTGAGATGCCCTTCTCCTACTTCTCTCATATCTGACTGGTAGCTTCCTAATCTGCATGCACTCTTACTATAACTTAGCTTCTTCCCCAAACAGCAACAGGGAATCCCAGGAACGCCAGACTACCAAGAACTTATAAATAGTTCATTTAGCCGAAGAGTAATTGGGGGCCAGCGAAAGAAAATCACCTGCCCAAGGTCTCACAGGGTGTTAGGAATGGTGTTCGAATTGGAACTCAGGATTCAAAGCTTAATGTCTCTGCAGCAGTGACCTCACACTCCAGCTATAGGCAACCACACCAAACGTTTTTGGTGTCATACCCTACCATTTAGCCTCTTTTTAAGTCCTGTGTTAAGCTGCCTTCACTCTTGAAGGCCGCCTTCCTAGCCTTCAGGTCTTCCAGCCCTGGTGAAGGGTGAACCACCTGGAATCTGGCTCTTTGGAATTAGAATGGAATCCATGTCTCAGGCAGTGGGCAGTTGGCAGCTAGTTCTTGTGGGTCATTTGGTTTAGAATTTCAAGGAAAAGGGGTGTGTGTGAGGGTGGGGAGAGAGAGAAAGAAAGAGAAGAAAAGGAAAGAAAGGAAGGAAGGAAGGAAATGTTTGCTTACTTGTCAGATGTTCTATTGCTCACCCCAGCATCTGGGGCCAAGGACAGACTTGTTGCCTCAGTTAATACTGAATGTTTTCAGGCAGAGATGGGACATGGTCTGACAGCCCAGGGACCAGCTAAGCGGTGGAAGGATTTGGAGGAGAAAGGAGGCAAGGAATAGGGGAAAATGAGGCCTTGGACCATGGCCCAGTTTTGTAGGCCCCAAATCCTCCCTAGTAATCTCTGAGCCTCCAACTTCAGATGCTTGCTGCCCCTGTGGGCAGTCAGAGTCATTGCCACCTTGGTTTGGAAAAAATAGCCCCAAGGACTCAGCTCTAGACACACAAAGCTGGAAAGAGGCCACCGGCTGGGGTGGCGGGAGCTGCTTGGGTGATTCAGGTCAAAGGGGAGGTTGGGCTGAGTGGTAACCTCTGAATGCCCCACTGAAGGGGGTTAGTAGGCCTGCTTCTAGGGGCTCAATCTAAACCCTGACTCTGCAAACAGTTCAGTGCCCTCCCACCCAAGAGGACACCACAGCTAGCAACCTCCCACTCCTGCTTTGGAGTGTCCTCCCACAGGACCTCCCCAGGAACACAAGGAAAGGGATTGGGAGTGCATGTGCAGCTCTGTATGGGGAGGCAATGGACAGGTGTAAGGAAATGTGAATGTGTGCATGTTTGAGTGTGTTTGGGGGTGGGCATTTGAAGGTTTAGGGTGATGGCGTCTATCTGCATTTGGCACCAAGTAGGCATGCTTGGTCTATGCCGGCTGTCTAGGAGAAGGTCCAGGGGGCAAGTGTGTATTTAGGTGTGTTGGTTTCAGAGGGGGTGGGAGCCACATGGTTCCCACTCTGTATTCCGCGACCGGCGCGGGCGCTGCGGCCCTGGGGATGGTAAATAATGATTAGAATAATGATGAATAATTAATGAGTTAATAACCAGCCCCGGTGGGACTGAAAGAGGGGGAATGGGGAGGGGTATGGCTGCTGGAGGCGACTGCCTTGAGGCCAGAAGAGAGGCTAGGCTCCCCGTTCCCGCTGAAGTGACCCCCCACGTCGGGACACCAGCTGGCGCTCCACTGGGAAACCCGCGCCCCAGAGGCCAGAGCACAGCAGTGCATCTTCCAGGGCCCGCACCCTGTGGCACACACGGAGACACCCTAATGCTCCAGCGCCGAAGAAAACACAAATTTAGGACTAACAGGAGGTCTGAACGGCACAAAATCTTATAAATTATCCAGCAGGTTGATTTATTTTTAAATGAGAATAATAATAGCAAACCCTATTTAACATTTTCTAAATGCAACAACTCATGACCACTAAAGACTCATGTAACTCCTTAAATTCCAACAATTTCATGAGGTAGGTTCTATTACTACCCCCACTTTACAGTTCAAATTGAGGCCCAGAGAAGGCCTGATGTATTCCCCGAGTCACAGCTAAGGAATGGCAGAGCCTGAGAAGCCAGCCAGCGATGTCCTATCCTTGCCCTTCCCTACACCCACACCCGCTGCCCTCCCACGGCTTTCCGATGCCAAGCAGCAAACCACTGGGTTGACCCCTGAACACCCTAGCTCTGCACAGCTTGATATAGGCGGTTTTCCTCTCTTTCCTGGTTAGGGTCCGGGCCAGTGCCATTGCTCAGGCGCGGACCAGAACTACGACTATGCCGCAACAGCGTCATTCTGCACCTGGATGTGGGCGACGAGGTCTTCATCAAAATGGACGGCGGGAAGGTCCACCGGTGGCAACACCAATAAATACAGCACCTTCTCGGGCTTCATTCATTCTACCCGGACTGAGCCGGGCACCATCCCCCGCGCCCTCGATCGCTTGGCTTGCCCTTCTCACTCTCTCTCACTCACCTCCTGGGGTCCTACCCAAGGCACCACCCTAACCTTTGAGAACCTGGGCCCCAGCAGGACAGACCTTCTGCTCCCTAGACGGCTAAATAGGCGGACTTTTGGGGATGAGGGTCCACATGGCTGGGGAGGGGAGGAGGCCTGGCTAGAGGAGGAGCTAAGCGGCTCAGGGAGGGGACCACCCCCATCCACATGTGTGCCAGTGAATCTGGGAGGTGTTGGCCCTCTCCTCTCTGCTGGCAGCTGGGGGGAAGCCTCACTAGCGAAGCTTAGAAGCCCAGATAGTGGAAGGAAGCCCTGTCAGCTTGGGAGGGAAAGAACAAACTGGAACCCCTCTAGGTGAGAGGAGATGCTAGAACAGGGTAGGGGCTGGTCCTCAATAATGAGTTTTCTCTTGCCATGCCATCTCCTCCTCTCTCATCTTCATTTTCAGGCTCCAGCTTTGGCAGCCTTCCTGTTAACTGGAGGAACCAGTGAATTCTTTCCTCACATTTAAAATTCATTTTGTACAGTCCCATTCTACCCCTCCTCAGGGCTAGGCCCTGAGGTTACACCTGCTGTTGCCTCTTCCAATAAAGTAAGGTTGGGGATTGTGTGTGGCTGTTTAACTTGGTGCAGAGTGAGGGGGAAGTGGCCCTTTCCCTGCCCCCCCAAAAGGACTCCAACCCTACCAGTGTCAACCTGTCAGAGGCAAAGGATTAGTATTCCTGGCAAGGTCTGCCTGTGAGAGAGACAAAGAGGAAGGACAGCCCAGGCTCTATTCTGCTGTGCAAAGGAAAGAGGAATTATCAGCTCCAGGAGAATTTTGGGGCCTGCCTCTGTAGGCCTGAGTGATAAGCAGTCAGAATGATGCTAACAAGGGAGAATTCTAAAGATCTGGGTGTAGTGCTCCTGCCCTTCTGGGCAGGAAGAGAGCTGGTTTTGTTGTTAATTTGAGACAGGGTCTTACTATGTTGTCCAGGCTGATTTTCAGCTCCTGGGCTCAAGCAATCCCCCTGCTTCAGCCTCCTGAATATCTGGGAGTATAGTGCTGCCACTGCAAGGGGATGGTGAGAGAGTTCCAGCAGAGAGGCTCTGGGGGATGAGGGAATAACAGACTGCTCTTAGAATTGGAACTGATCTCAAGGCTCAAAGAGATGATTCTGAAGCTGCTCACAGACTGAGCTTGCTGTGGGGGCGGTCTGAGTAGGAGTTGGAAAGCTTCCTCCCTCCACGCTGGCTTCTATCCTCTAGATTATAGCATACTGCCACCATGTGGGCAACTGGAGAGCAACAGCAGTAGTTGCCCCATTTGGACACTAAAACTCACTAGCTGGATATTTGGACATTTAGAAACTTTATGAAAGACAAAAGGATGTTGGTTCCCAATCCATGGGCAGACCGACAATAAATAAGGGCTAAAGGAAGGGGGGTGAATTGGCAGGACTGGAGTGGGTGGAGGCAGGGGCCTATGATGGAGAGCCCTGAGGGGCTGCAGAATCAACTGGAATGAAACACTGCAGAGAGAGAGAGAGGACTCTGTTATCTTCCCATTGCCTCAGAAAAGGAGCCAAGGTGGGCTCCTGCTGCCACCCCATTGACTTCTCCACAGTTTGCTGTGCAAACACAGCATGGCCATGGACTGTAGGTAGGCTCACCAGGGCATCCTGCCACTAAGCCATGTGGCTACAGGATTTGTGCAGACCCGGGTGGGTCCTGGGGGAGGGTCTCGGGCTGGTGTAGAGGCACATCATCATCCGGCGAGTCTCATGAGAGCAGTGAATGGCGGTGAGACATGCTTTGAGGCGCTGCCTCAGGGCGAGTGTGCGAGGGGCCAGGCTGCTGGGGTCTGAGAGTCATGAGTTTAGAGAAGGGCTCTGGAGTCCTATACCCCCCATCATATACTGCCCTTTCCCCTCCCACAAGGGCCAAGTTAGTTAGGGGAACAATTTTAGAGGGGCGGTTCCTTCCCTTCTTCCAGAGGAGCCAGGCTAGGACAAGTGGGGACAGCATTGCAAGAAAAAAAGCATGGCATCATGGGGTGTGGGGCAGATCACATCTCTTCCCAGTCAACTCCTTACCTGCTTGGCCTGTTAGGGCCTCAGAGACTGCAGTGAACGGATAGGGAGGCTGGCACAAGTGGACGTTGAGAAGAGAAAGGTCAGGCTGGTGGTTGCAGGAGACCCTGACGGCAGCAGGGCCATGGGCTGGACTCTGGACTTCCCAGGTTCCAGGGAGCAGGCCTCTGAAGCCTCCAGCTATACCTAGGACAAGTCTCTGGGGGTCCAGTCGTCCCTGGGGGCTAGGCTGAAAGGTCCAGGTTCTGCTGGAAGTACAGCTCTGGTATCTCAGGCTGTTCCGGAGAAAGACTCTGGTATCTCTAGTTCAGTCCTGGAGCAGGACTCTGGGGGCCTGGCTCTGTTGGTGGGCAGGGCTGTGGCCACCTCAGGCTCTGTCCCAGGGCAGGGCTGTGGTTCCTCACACTCCTCTGAAAGAATGGGCTCTGGAATCCCAGAATGCTGTGAAATGCAGGAAGGTGGGAAGCCCCAGAATTATGCTTGGGGCATTCGGAGTTCTAGAAATCTCATCCAGCAGGGGCTGAAGTTCAGCAATATCTGAAGAGGCGGATCATTAAAAGAGGTGTACTTGCCCACCTGCTAGTCCTTTATTCCTGTCGCAACAACTGCTGCAGGATATTGATGCGCTATGGTAGGAGAGAATGCCCAGAGTGATACTAAGAAGCAGGTTCACATTCTACCACAGTTCTCTACCCTTCTCCTCCCAAATCCCCTTTCCCAGCTCTCTTACTGCCCAACAGTCATCAAACTGTTGTCTTCACAGGCCCACCTGCATCTTTAGCTCTTGGAGGTTGAGGGTCCTGTTGGGGTGGAGCCCAGAAGGACTTGCCACAGGTGGTTTTCCAGGTTTCTCCTGCAACCCTTATACAACTGTCCTGATCAAACAACCGTACTGCAATCTGCTCCTGCCACAAGTAGAAAGGGGATAGGTGAGGAAGCCAAGTGGGGGCAAGAAAATCAGTCTGAGTCCTATATTGGGGAGGAAGGATCAAGTTCCTAATTGAGAGTCCTGGACCTAGCTAGGAGGTGCAGGAGAGAAGCAGGGAGAGATGTAGAGGTAGGCAGCTTCTGAAGACAGCACACTGGCCTCAAACCTGCCAGGCCTCCAAGTCAATGGGACAGTGAGAGGTCTCTTAGCATGGAAGACTTCTGATACTTACCCAGGGCAGGGCAGGTTCTTCAGGGCAGGACTGAGGGAGAGGGCCACTCAACCATCGGGCCTGTGACAGGGAATGAGATGTCAGCAAGGCCCAGGACCCACAGATGGGCCCTTGCCTCTGTCTTAATTCTCCCTGTACCCATTCATCTCCCTCCTTCCTCAACCTTGGTCCATGCTAGCTACCTTCCCTGTCCTCTTACCTGATGAACTCTGGGGGCTGTTGGATGGGTGTGAATTGGGTTTTGGGTCGAATGGCGAGGCGACGAAACAATGAATGTGAAGTCTGGGGAGAGAAGTAGGTGGCTGAGCAGGAACAAAACCTACAACCTAATAAGATCTCCAGCCAGATTATTCTGCCTTGCCCAGCCTTCAGAGTTGTTGATACAAACCAGAGCTGGAAGGGCAGGAGAGGGTACACGCTGAGCCTGTCCAAAGGGTGATGGGCCAGTGACAGAAGGTGGCACCACACGGCCAGGCATGGACTGGGCAGGAGAGGACATCAGGTGGGCATCACAGCTATCCTGTGGAGAAGAAAAAAGTAGATAGTGATCTCTTTTCCCTTTGTCTTCTTGTCTTACTCTCACTGCAGCATCCAGTGTGATTTTTTTTTTTAACAACTGAAGTGCAATCATGTCATACCCTTATTCATTTCTTCTTCCATGGTTTTCCACTCATTTGAAGTAAAAGCCAAGTGTTGGCACTGTTTCTAAGTCCTTACCTAATCTAATCCTGTTACTGCTGTTACCTTATCTCTCCTTACTCTGCTTCATTTGACTGCTCTGTTTTCTGCAACACTAGGCATATTTTCTCCTCAGGGCCTTTATATCTATAGCCCTCTTGGTCTAGAATGTTCTCCCCTAGATATCTGTATGGCTCATGCCCTCAATTCCTGGTCTTCACTTAAACATCATCTTCTCCAAGAGAGTCCTCTGCCCAATCTACTTTAAATTGTTATATCAAGTCCCTCAATCTGAATGTCCCTTCAGTGCTTTTTTTTTTTTTCAATTATCTTTATTTTATTCATTTTATATGGTGCTAAGAATCTAACCCAGTGCCCCACACATGCTAGACAAGCATTCTACCACTAAGACACATTCCCAGCCCCAGTGACCTTTTTTTGGATACCAGGAATTTAACCCAGGTACTTTACCACTAAGCCACATAACCAAACACTTTTATTTTTTTTTTATTTTTGAGACAGGGTCTCGCTAAATTGCTTAGGGCCTTGCTAAGTTGTTGAGGCCGGCCTCAAATTTGCTATCCTCCTGTCTCGGTCCCCCAAGTCACTGGGATTATAAGTGTGTGCTGCCACGCCTGGCTAGTGCCTTATACCTTTTTTTACAGAGAACATCACCATCTAAGATCCTATACATTTTATATATGTGCTTATTTTTTCTCTCCCTCTTCTAGAATATGTATGTCCACAGCATAGTACAGAGCCCGCACTCAGTAGCTGGTCAGTACATGTCTGTGGAATGAAGGGATGACAAGTATCAGATCTGTCTTGGCCTCAGCACTAATCTGAAGGTGACACAATCTGTGACTTCCACCCTAGGCCCCAGATACCTGGTAAAAGGAGGTAGGTCAGTCCTACTCTGTAGAGGGCTTGGGCCCATTTGGGGCCAATTCAGACCTAAGAGTAAGCTGAGGCCTAAAACTGCCTGGCTTCACCCACAGTCCTCAATTTTAGCCATTGCAGTGAAATTCCCCAAGCATCTCCTGTACTCCCTGCCAGGAGGGTCACATCTCACCTTGGTGTGTATCATCTCTCGGGTTGCTCTTAATGGTACTCGCTGGGCCTGACCCAGGAGGGTTCCTCCTTCTTCATCTGAGTTAGGGATGACTTCATGTTCTCCTTTAGAGAGAGAGGAAGCAAGAAGACAGGAAATTTGCTATATTATCTAGAAACATGCATGAAAATCTGGCATAGGCTTAGTAGCCTCTGACGAAGGTACACCAGTTTAACTGCTCCCATTTGTCCTTCAGAGCCAAGAATCTATGCATCACCTAAGAGCCTAATACTACCTTGATAAGCACTTAGCAATCTGAACACTGAATGGGCTGGGGAAATGGTAAGGGTGGTAGGGGCTGGGGACAGAACAAAGAGTGGAAAGTCAATATTGCAGAAGTGTCAAGGGAGAGGGTAGAAATGGGGACACCAGTATACTTGGATCAGTCAACCCCTGGCCCATCCAGAAAGTCAGTCCCTCCTTTCTTTCTGTACTTGGGATTGAAAGGTAGGCTCAGTTCTAGTTCTTTTTATTTTTTTATTTATTTTTGAAGATAGAAACTCAGCTAAGTTATCCAGGCTGGCCTTGAACTGGCAATCCTCCCCAGGCTCCCTGAGTAGCTGGTGGCATATACCACATACCCAGCTCTCTTCCTCCTTCTTTATTTTTTTTTTCTGGGTGCTGGGGATCAAACCCAGGGCATTGTGCTTACAAGGCAAGCACTCTACCAACTGAGCTATCTCCCCAGCCCCTTATTTTTATTTTTGCAGTGCAGAGAATAAATCCAGCCACCTCATGAATGCTAGGCAAGAATTCTATCAACTGATCTATATCTTCAGCTTTCCTCTCCTTCTGACCTAGTCTCCCTGCCTCCCACTTCCTCACCTCATCTCAGTCCCCAAGACTGCTGAGCTTTCTCTTATTTCTCTTCTTCCCTGCTGCAGGCAGCCCACCTACCCCATTCTCTCCCCAGTGCCAGACACACTTACCTGCCTGCATCGGGGTTTCCATGTGCAATCCCAAGGCCTGGTTTACAGACGTTCTGATGACAATAAGGATATATGCAGTCACTGAATACCAAGCATGAGCCTGGCATGTGCTTTATAAACATCTCTTATTTCATTCTCACAGTATGGTACAAACACTATCCTCATTTGACAGAAAAAGAAACCAAAGCTCAGAGAGATTAGGGCAAGCTTGCTCAAATAGTAGTGGTAAGGGTTAGGAATTAAACCCAATCCCATATTGCCACAGTCTATGTTCTAGCCAAAACAAACAGGACCTTACCTTTCTATCCCTCTCTTTTTCCATGTCATACTGAAGTCTGATTATGAAGGCCTGAACCCTATTCCAAAGGCTCAACCTGGGCAGCCACAGGTTTCCCCCATTCCCTCCTAGGATGCCGATGGGTCCCAAAGCTAGTGGAAGGCCCCAGTTCAGTGGGACCCCTGCCTCAGACATTCTTAAGTGGTTCATTCTTTTCCATATGACCTTCTCCCATACCCCCTCCTTCTCACCGGCAGCTGCCACCTGTCTGTCTTCTTAGCTCCTGTAAACTGGGACGGGTGGAGGGGTGAAAGGAAGGTCCTGAAGGTGGAATCTGATCCATAGGAGCAAGAGATGAAAGCAGAGTCAGAGCTGGACCCAAAGCTTCAGGCCTCACCACCAACCCCATATTCCTTAACAGAATCCCTTGGCCTATCGTGAGATACCTTCTCTTCCAGGGCCCAGCTTTATCTCTAGAAGGGACTCCCAGAACACTGAGCATCATCCCTTCAAGGTCACTCACCAAAGCCTCTAGCCTCTGGGAACACAAAGTCCGGCCTCGGGGTCCTGGTCCCTCTAGCCTTGAGAAGCAGGAAGCCCTGGCAGGGTCTAGTCGGTGGATGGGGGTCCTGGGGGCTAAGTATGCAGAAGCCCGAGCACCCTGGGAATACCAACAGAAGCTATCAACACTAGTTGAGGATTCTCTCCTCAGCCCACCTCAGCCTTATCTCACATCCTCTCATTACCTGGCCCCTCCGGGTTGTGTCTCCCTGGCTCCCTCGAACCAGTACTCTCTGTGCCAGACTGGACTGGCGCCCCAGGGGACAGCTCTTCACCCCCTCACCTGACAGGATGGTGGCCAAAGCTGCAGGGTCAGTCACAAACTCTATGGCTCCTGGAGCCTCTGGAAAGTTAGAGGAGAAGAAAAGGTGAGAAGGAACAAGAAGTGGGAGGCTGAAAGGCCAGGGACCCTAGCATAGACAACCTGATGGGCAAGAGTAAACAAAAGAGAGTCAGAAGATTGAACCACCTCACCAAATGTTTATAGAACTTTACATGAGATACTCTTCTAAGTACTGGGGTCGAAGATAAATAAGACAAAGCCCTTAATCATTAAGAAGGTAACATTAAACTATTGAGAGGTAACAGGCTCAAGTCAAAGTATGGACACATTATAAAAGAAATATTAAAAAGTATTAGAACACAGAGTAATTAACTGTGACTGGAGGAATTGGAAAAGACTTCAGAAGAGGTCAATTTGCTGAAAGAAGGCGAGAGCTTCTAAAAGTAAGGAGCTTTCCTGGAGCAGGAACCAGGGATCTTTTCGAGTAATCAGGAGACCAGGGGGAGTGCAAAGTCCCCAAATCCCACGGGGCCCTTCCCATTCCCATTCAACCAAGGAGAACTCCAACAGGTACCTGTCTGGGGAGGGGGCCCAGGACCCACATTTTGTCCCCGAGGGCTAGGTCTAAGCTCTTCCAAGGGGTTCCGGAGCTGAGTGAGACCCATCGATCTTTGTGATTTCTCTGTTTGATGCGTGGTTTTCAACCTGGGGCCTGCTGAGTCAACGAGGGAACGTTGAATACTGAGCGGTGGCTTCTGCACCAATCTCTAGGGGAAGGGGAGGACAAAAAACTGGGATTCAGCTTTGGGGTGCAGTGCTAGTGTGTGTTGCTTCCTAGTAACCACTCTCTTCACCTACCAGTGCCCTCTTACCCTTGGATCTTGATTCTCCTGGTCCAGGACGCACGATTTGACTGTGGGGAAAGGCGGGCGTCTCTGAGAGCGAACCGGAATCTTGCTAGGAGTGGGAGATACACCCCGGAGGAGGGGATCCTTCTTGGCTTGTAGGGTGGTCATGGCGGCTACAACTGAGACCGGGAAGAAGGCAGGCAGGATCGGGGTCAAATCAAACAGTTCTTGGGGTAAGAGTTCTGCCATCCCTTATACTTCCACCACCGCCCCAATCCATGCGCCCAGAAGCCCGCACTTTTGGCTGCCACCCCCGAGCCTGCTCTTTCCCCCAGGACCGCGAAGTACTCTCCTCCCGATGAGCCCCCGCAGCCTCATTCCCCCCAGAATTACTCCGCTACACCTTCCCGGGAAACCTTCAGGGTCGCCTCTACTTTCTTCGCTTTCCCCCCGACTTTTCTGGGATTCTGCAGCTGCTACTTCCCCAGTTTGTAAAATACGCCAAGCTCCTGATTGGCTCGTCCGCTCTGCCGCGGAGGCGCGTGACATCTGACTCAGCTGTCCAATCCGCAGGCTTCGGAGGAGGGACCAGAAGAGGAACTAGTTTTCGAACCGCTTTCTAGCTAGGATAAAACTGACCCGACTCCATCAGCCAACCCGAGAGCCGAGCGCAACTGGAAGGCGGGTGGGGAATCGGGGTGGGCCTTTCCTAGGCTGGGGAAGGCGTGGTGCTCTGAGTCCGGGCCGCAACGGGCGCCGTGGTACTCTCGCGAGGTCTCCGTTCGCCTCGGCAAGAAGGCGCCGCGGCATTGTGGGAAAGGCTGGTCCTCCGATTGCCCCTCATAGTGTAGGAGGCCGGCCGGACTCCCTGATCCAATCTGACCATAGTGTAGGACCAAGAGTTGGGGCCGCCATTCCAGACACTTAGAGATTAAGTACGTGCATGTCCTGCCTGGGACTCAAAACAGTCACCAAACCGACACAGAGGCCTGGAGGGAATTGTTGAATTGAACTGGAAAAAAAGAAAAAAAAAAAAAAAATTGCTCACTCGCGCCTAACAACCTGATGAGGTGTGGTCAGACATTAGGTTGTGACTGGAACTCAATTAATATAACACCAGATTGACCGGCTTCTCCAGCTAGGGATTGCCCCACCTTCAGGTTTCCTTTTGGAAACCTGGAAGATTGCTGATGGAGGACTCACCTGCTAGTTTTTGGCGTGCGGGACTGCGATGCTGCCAGATCCTAGAATATTCTGCTTAGAATTGAAGGGGTAACCTCAGTGGAGGACGGAATAGGTTTTCTCCTCCGACCACAGCAGTTCCAATTACACAAGCCAGAAGCCTAGGAGTTAGTTGTTCCCAAATTCTTACTCCATTTCCCTATCCCATCTCTAACTTTTTTTTTTTTCCTTAGCCGTATTGGAGATGGAACTCAGGAGCTTTTTACCAATCGCCGCCGCTACTTTCCCTACTAGTGGTAAAGCGCTTGCTTAGCCTGCGTGAGGCACTGGGTTCAATCCCCAGCACCACATTAAAAAACAAACAAACAAAAAAACTAAATAAACAAAGGTATTGTGTGCATCTACAACTAAAAATAGTTTTTAAAACATAGAAAAAGTGGCTGTAATCTCAGTGACTCTGAAGACTGAGGCAGGAGGATCCAGAATTCAAGGGCTAACTGGGCATGGTGGTGCATGCTTATAATCCCAGCAACTAGGTAGCTGAGGCAAGAGTTCAAAGTCAGCCTTAGCAACTTAGCAAGGCCCTAAACAACTAAATAAAATACAAAAAGAGTTGGGGATGTGGCTCAGTGTTTGAACACCCCTGGGTTCAATCCCCAGTACCACAAACATAAATATAAAATAAAATAGAAAAAGTTGGGACCTAGTATGCATGAAATCCTGGGTTTGATCCTGGCACCATAAAAAGAAAATAAAACATTTGCCTACCATGCAAAAATCCTGGATTCTATCCCAGCACTACCAAAAAATAAAAATAAAAATAAAAAGAAGAGAGAGAAGTCATTTCATTTTAGGAACTAGGAACAGTACTTACAAAGTCAATAAAACAAAGAATGGAGAGTGTTCAGAGAAGAGCAAGTTCTTGGAGGTAGATGGAATATGGGGAACAGTAGGAAATAATACCAGAAAGATGTTCCAAGTTGAGGAAATGGATCATCCCACTAACAGGTACTATGAATGTGCCAGATCCTAACCACTAGAACAGCAGGGACAGTTACCAATAAGTATCATGCAAGGCATTCTTTGGGGATACTGAGAGGCGTAAGGCTGAAGTTTGAAGGATGAGGAGGCACCAGAACAGAAATTAGCAACACATAAGAGAAACTGAGTGTTACTATAAGTGATGTGTCTTCCAATGCCAAAATATTTACACCTGTCAGGGCACAACCTTTGCAGCATCAAGATACAAGGGAGCTGGGCCCTGTGGATGCCTGTAATTTGAGCAAGTAAGGAGGCTGAGGCAGGAGGTTGCAAATTTGAGGACAGCCTCAGCAACTTAGCAAGGCCCTACAAAAGGGCTGGAGATGTGGCTCAGTGGTTGAGCAACTTAGTGAGACTCTGTCTCAAAATAAAAACTAAAATTTAGGGCTGGGGGTGTAGCTTAGTGGTAAAACACTCCTGGGTTAAATTCTTAGTAGAAAAGAAAAAAGAAAAAAAGATACAAGGCTAGACTGTATTTATAGAAAAGTCTTCAGAAGAGCTAATGCTCAGAATACCTGCCACACTTATCAAAATGTCCAATCTGTTTTGTGTTTTTTTTAGTCATTTGTTTGTTTTTGTTTTTACTTTTTTTGATTTTTATTTTGCAAAGCTAGGGATCTAACCCAGGTCCTCCTCAGGCATGCTATACAATCACTCGACCATTGAGCTACACTCCTAGCCCCAATTCCACATTCACTTTAAACATTGCAATTATTTCCTTTGTTTGTAGAGGAATATAATTGATTTTCTATCCGGTATACTTAATGAACTCCTTTTCTTGGTTTTCCTAGTTTATCTATTGATTCTATTGAGTTTTCTAAGAGATAATTATGTCTTTTGCAAACAAAGACAGTTTTATAAATTCCCTTTCAATCTTCATACTTTGTTGAATTTTTTTATATTCTTGTTGGTTTTGATTTTTAAAAGCTTTATTTCACATTTATTGATACATAATAATTGTACACATTTTTGGGGTACAATGTGATGTTTTGATATGTATATACATTGTTTAATGATTGAATCTGGGTTATTAGAATATTCACCCCCTTAAACATTTATCATTTCTTTGTAATGAGACCATTCAAGATAATCTTTTCTAACTTTTTTGGGGGGCGATTATTGGGGATTGAACCCAGGAGCATTCTATTACGAGTCACATGCCTAGCCCTTTTTATTTTGAGACAAGTTCTTTCTATATTGCTCAGGCTGGCCTTAAACTTGAGATCCTCCTGCAGCACCACCTGGAGCAGCTAGGATTTCAGGTGTTTGCCATCTTCCCAGGCTCTTCTGTTTTGAAATACATAATACTTTTTTGTTAACTACTGTTACCCTACTGTGCACTAGAACACCTTTGGATGTTCATCTTAACTGTAACATTGTCCCAAATGCTTGACTTTGTTGTTTTTTTCCTACATTATTATATAGAATTGCCAACATTATATTAACAATAAAACACCAGGGCAACATTGATTTATGAGAAAATATCTAACATTTCTTCAAAGAGTAACTTTTGCCCCCTCTTTTTTGAGAAATGATCTCAAACTTACATAAAATTTGCATAAATACATATAATCTTTTTTCTCAAGTATTTGAAAATAAATTAACAAATTACCCCTTTCTTTTTTTTTTTTTTTTTTGTGGTAGTGGGGATCGAACTCCGGGCCTTGTGCTTGTGAGGCAAGCACTCTACCAGCTGAGCTATCTCCCCAGCCCCAAATTACCCCTTTCTTACCCCAATTTTAGTCCAATTTTAGGACATGTTTTGTGAAGCTCAGTGGCAAAAAATGTCTTTTTTTTCCCTTTTTGTGGTATTGGGGATTGAACACAGGGACACTTTATCACTGAGCTATATCCCCTGCTCTTTTTATTTTTATTTTTATTTCAAGACAGGGTCTCACTAAATTTCCCATGCTGGCCTTGAACTTGTGATCCTCCTATTTCAGCCTCCTGAGTTGCTGGGATTACAAGTGTGCACCACAGTGCCCAACTAGAACACAAGGACATTTTTATGTATAACCACAATACAGCCATCAAAATCAGGAAAAATAACATTAATACATCCTTACTTTTTTTTTTTTTCTTCGGTGCTAGGGATTAAACCCAGGGGTGCTTAACCACTGAGCCACATCTCCAGCCATTTTTATTTTTTTAAATTTGAGACAGGATCTCACCAATTTGCTTAGGACCTCTCTTAGTTGCGGAAGCTGACTTTGAACTTTTGAACCTGCTGCCGCAGCCTCCCAAGCAGCTGGGATTACAGGTATGCACCACCCCCTTGGTCCAACTGAATTTATGAATTCCTATTAATCAGTGAATTACCATTCAGTTACCAATACTGTTTATTTTGATACTTAAGTCGTCTCTGATTTGGCCAGTGGGAGCCCTTTCAAATTGTCTTCTGTATCCTTTTAGCATGACCTTACCACTTTTTAGCTTTTCTTTGCTTTCTTGAATATCATGTTTCAGGCCTAGTTTATACTTTCCCTGCATCAGTTCTGGAATCATCCATTTCTCCAAGGAGCTCTGGTTCCTTTGAGTGGAATCAAATCTACAGTAGGAATGTCTAAAACTAGCATCCTATATCTGTTGCACCACTGTGCTGCAGAAATAGAAAACTTGTTTTCTTTCTTTCTTTGTTTCTTTTTCTTTTGTGGTACTGAGGATTGAACCCAGAGCACTTTACCACTGACGTACAACCCCAAACATTTATTTATTTATTGGAGTACTGGGGATTGAACTCAGGTACACTCAACACTGAGTCACATCCCCAGCCCTATTTTGTATTTTATTCAGAGACAGAGTTTCACTGGGTTGCTTAGCGCCTTGCTTTTGCTGAGGCTGGCTTTGAACTTGTGATCCTCCTACCTCAGTCCCCTGAGCTGCTGGGAAACCCTTTTTATTTTATTTGGAGACAGGGTCTCCCCAAGTTGTCCAGGCTGGCCTCAAATGTGGGATCTTTGCCTCAACCTCTTGAGTAGCTGGGATTATAGGCATGTGCCACCAGGCTCTGCTGATGACTTATTTTCTAGTTCCACATGTCCACAGATGGAGAGGAATTTTCCCTTAGAATGGATTTTGGCATTTTGGCAGTTGATGCTGTGATGGCTTGCAACTTTTAGAGACCTCAAAATGGGTGGATGTATTTCGCATGTGCTGGAGATTGAACCCAGAGCCTCACACTGTTCTATCTCTAATCTGTGCTTCTAGCCACCAAAATCCATTTTTGGCCAATCTCTTTCTTTTTTTTTTCATTGTAAAACTTTAAAATCTCAATTTATTAATCAGGATCTGGCAAAGAGAAGAAAGCCAACTCTTGCCTTGGCAAGATCCTAAAATATTTTATAAGAACAAATATATTCTAAGAAAGGACATCTTTGGTGGACAGACTATGGTAGACATAACAATGCCTTTCCCAAAACATGCCCAAAGGACTTTGGCATGTGATTAACTTAAGGATTTTGAGATGGGTTGATAACTCTAGATTATCTAGGTGTATCTAGTGTAATAACAAGGATCCTTATAAGAAGGAATCAGGAGGGGCAGAGTCAGAGATATGGTAACTGAGGTAGAGCTTGGACTGATGTGATTGCTGTGTTTGAAGATGAAAGAGCGCCATAAGCCAAGGAATGTGGACAGTCTTTAGAAGTTGAAAAAAGAGGGGCTGGGGTTGTGGCTCAGTGGTAGAGCACTTGCCTAGCACATGTGAGGCACGGAGTTCAATCCTCAGCACCATATAAAAATAAATAAATTAATAAATTAATTAATTAAAGGTTAAAAAATAATTCTAAAAAAGAAGAGGAAGTTGAAAAAGGACTCCAGGCATAGTGGCATGCATCTATTGTCCCAGTTATTTACTCAGGTTGAGGTGGGAAGATTGCTTGAGTTCAGGAGTTGAAGACCAGCCTGGGCAACAGTGAGACTTTTTATGGAAATAAAAAAAAAAGAAAAAGAAAAAGAAAAAAGAAAGAAAGAAAAGAAAAAGTCAAGGGATCTGGAAAAGTCTCCTTTGGAGCATCCAGCAGCACCAGGAATATAGTGCTGTGAACCCATTTTAACCTTTTGGCCTCCAGAACTGTAAAATATTAAATTTGTTGTTTTAAGTTGCTAAGTTTATGGCTATTTGCTGCAGCAGCAGTAAGAAATTAATATAGTTTGAAAAAGACTGTAGCATATGTTCAAAATGCCCCATAAACCAGAAAAAGCTTTTGATGTTTATTAATTTTATTTTGTTATTATTTTCTTTTTGAACTGGGGATTGAACCCAGGGGTGATTAACCACTGAGCCACATCCCCCAACCCTTTTTAAAATTTTTTATTTTGAGACAGAATCTTGCTAAGTTGCTTAGGGCCTCGATAAGTTGCTGAGGCTGGCCTTGAACTCTTGATCCTCCTGTCTCAGGTTCCCCAGACACTGGGATTACAGGTATGGGCCACCTCACCTGGCAGCCTTTGATGTTTACACTGCTGAAGAACAACTAGAAATATGACCCTGGCTTACAACCTATGGCAACTTCTATGCCACCCTGCTCAGGGCAGTTGTCTGCCAGGTCATATTCTGAACCGTGTCACCCTATTCCCAGCTAAATTCAACCAGTTCTTCAAAATCATCCATTTTATCATCATATCAATCCTGTAAATTAGCAAGTATTGTCTCAAATTTTACTGATTAAAAAACTTAAGCCAAGGAACTAGGCTTGGTGGGCAGGCCTATAATCACAGTTATTCCACAGGCTTATTGCAAGTTGAAAGTCAACCTTAGCAACTTAGTGAGACTGTATCTCAAAATAAAAAATAAAAGTATTGAGTATTGTTTTAGTCAGCTTTTGCATTACTGTGACCAAAAGACCTGAAAAGAACTATTTAAGGGAGAAAAGTTTATTTTGTCTCACTGTTTCAGAGGTTCAGTTCATGGTCAACTAACTCCATAGCTCTGGACCTAAGTAAGGTAAGGCAGAACATCATGTTAGAATGTTGTGATGCAGGAAAGGAGGTCGGCACGCAACTACCAGGAATCAGAATTCACTCACTAAGGATGAAATATAAACCCTAAGGCACATTCCCAATAACCCAACACTCCCAGCCATACCCTACCTGCCTACAGTTTCTACCCAGTTAATCCATATCAGTGGATTAATCCACCAATTGGGTTATAGTGCTTTTTGTTTGTTTGTTTGTTTTTATTGTTATTGTTGTTTTGGTACCAGGGACTGAACCTAGGGGCGCTTAACCACTGAGCCATATCCCCAGCCCTTTTTATTTTTTATTTCGACACAGGATCTCACTAAGTTGCTGAGGCTGGCTTTGAACTTGCCATCCTCCTACCTCAGCCTCCCCAGACACTGGGATTACAAGTGTGTGCCACCATGACAAGTTGGTTTACAGCTTTCACAATCGAATCATTGCATCTCCTAACATTCCTGCATTGGTCTCATACATGAGCTTTTGGGGGACATCTCATATCCAAATCAGAACAGGGATGTAGCTCTGTAGTAAAGCACCCTCCCAGTTCAATCCCCAGTATTTAAAGAAAAAAATATAGTGAAAGGAAGAAAGAAAAGAAAATGGAGGCGAAGGAAAGTGAAATATCTTTTTTCAAGATCATGGATCTAGTAAGTAAAGGATCTATAAATCAAATGCAGAGATTCTTAATTACTATGCCATTTAAATAAAATTGCACTTTTCATAGTCGTTTTCATCAATTCAGAATATTTGGGTACAGTGGGTACAGTGGCACAGGCCTGTAATTGCAGCAATTCAGGAGACTGAGGCAGGAGGATTACAAATTCAAGGACAGCCTGGATAACTCTGGTGAAAGCCTCTCTCAAATAAAAAAAATAAAAAGAGTTGTAGATGAAGTTCAGTGATAGAGTGATAGAGATAGTGATTGGGTTCAATCCCCAATATTACAGAAAGGAAAAAAAAAATTTACTTGAACTATAGAATTATGTAACAAGTATAGGTGGCAACACATTTAGAAACAAATACAAACCAAACACTTGTTATGCATTTAACTAACATTTGATAACTCACCTGTGGGAACAGGGAATTGGAGTAGTCATACCAGCCAGTATATTGGGACATCAGTTGATATGTCTTATCACTTCATTTGGCAAGGTTGGTAAGTGGGCATCTTCTGTGATAAGAAGTGAGTGCAGAACCCAAAGAAAGCCCAGAAGTTGGTATACATTGCTATTGGGCCACAGAATTCATGTAATCAAATTCTTAAGAAGAAGTCATGAGTAAACAGACATCAGGGTGAAGTCCTTTGCTGGTTGTGACAGAAACAATAGAAGCAGCAGGACGCTGGGTCAGGAGCAAGTGTTCCAGTTGCCCAGGGGCTTCCAGTTATCTCCTGGTTTCGTGAGGCCAGGGGAATAGATGTGCCTGGGTTCCCACCCCAGAGACTGCAGTTCTTGGTCTCCTCGTTTCTAACTTCATAACAAACTCCCCCTTGTCAAAGATATTTCAGAGTCTGTTGCTTTGCAACCCAGATAACTGAACTCTCTTCCTGTGCCACTCACTGTAGGTGGCCCCTGATGAACTATCCCTGCTGTATCATGGGCACTCCTTGGGGCTCAGGACACATGTGACCACCATAGTCCAGTTCTAACAGTACTATAGAGTACTAAGTAAGTGTGGCCGCATCTTACTTCTGAGTTCTTTTTTCTTTTTTAATAGATGTCATGAAAACTATCTCCCTTCAGTTGACATTTCCCAAGAAACTGAATACTATTATGATGGTACTATTGATGGGGTATAAGCAATTTTGGGAGACCTGGAGATTGAACCCAAGGGTGCACTCCCACTGAGCTACATTTCCAACCCCTTTTATTTTTTTAAATTTTGAAGCAAGGTCTCTCTAAATTGCCAAGGCAGACCTCAAACTTGTGATCCTCTTGCCTCAGCCTCCCAAGTAACTGGGATAACAGGTGTGCACCACTGTGCCTGACTTAAAGATGAATTTTTGTGGTGTGTGACAACCCAACACACCCAATATAAACACACTAGAAACAAAAGCTTAACTCTACATTTTTCTATTCTTTTTATTTTTTAAAAAGTTGGTCTTGCTGGACAAAATAACACACCCCGGTATTCCCAACTACTCAGGAGGCTGAGGGCAGGAGGATTGCTTCAACTTAGGCAAGCAATCACAAAACAAAACAAAACAAAACAAACAAACAAAAAGACCTGATTGGTGCATGCCTGTGATCCCAATGACTGGGTCCAAACTGAAGAATTGCAAGTTCAAGGCTAGTCTGGGCAACTTAGTGGAAACCTATCTGGAAATACAAAATAAAAAGGGTTGGGGATATAACTCAGTGGTAGCTCACTCCTGGGTTCAATCACTAGACCCACTTCAAAAAAAAAAAAAAAAACACAATAAACTGTGGTTTTGACTCAAATAATTTATATGACAATGCTCCTGACCTGCAGTTTGAAAAACACTGGTTAATCTCTTCTTTGTTCAAAATTTCTGTTCCAACCACAGGCTTTTGTTTCTTTGCCCCAGGTCTCTATTGTTGTTATAGCATTTACTTTTTCTTTTTTTGGCTAGGACCCAGGGCCTTATGTATTTTGGGAAAGTGCTCTGTCACTGAGTTACAGCACCAGTCCTAGTTTCTTTTATTAATAGTCAAACATCTTGAGAAAGGAGGCTGCTTTCTACTTCTTTATCTATCATTCACATCCTCAATTGACCACTTTTGTCTTCTGACTTACCCTTACGTGAAGCTGCCCTCACTGGGTCTACAGCATCCTTCTTGCGATAAACCCAGATTATCCTATTGCTATAACGGACTTCTAGCATACTTGACCTCCCAAAGCTTTCTCTTTATTCCTTTCTCAGGGACCCACTATCCTGGTTTTCCTTCTCTATCCATGTGTGTTCTCCACCAACTCCTTAAGATCTCCCCCTACCCACACCCACCCTCAGTCATGTCTTCTTGCTTTGTGCACTGTTCTTGTGTGCTTTCCTTTCTTCTTGTGTGAATCCTGATAAAGCCCATAGAAGTCCCCACAAACCTCTGACTCAATCTCTATTCCTTGTACTTGGTACAAATCATAGGACACACATGTTTTCAAACCTGAAATTTTGCTCACTTGAAACCTAACCATTTGAAATTCCAAAGTTTTGCCAGGTTTTCTGCAGTGATGTTTCTCCTCTGAGGCAACAAGTACCACTGAATGAAAGGGAAGAAAGTCAGGTGGTATAAAGACTGCATATCTCTATGCCCCTATGTGGAGGGACAATGGTGATGAGAAGTTGAGCAATATCTGCAGTGACTGTTGCATCCAACATCCATTCCATATCAGACGATGAGGTCAAGCCAATCAGTGGCTTTCCTCTGACAACTGTTATTGGTCCAGGAATGACTATTATAGCTAAATAGTCCAAAGGAAAGGATTTCTATCTTTTGTGGTAGGTGGGTTTTCTCTTTCTTCCCATAGATGTGATTAGGGAAGCATTACCCAATAGGTTCTGAAGCTCCCTCAAAGGAAGAAGGCTGAGCAGAGTCATGGACAGAGTCTGAGTCTGGTTTTTTTTTTTTTTTTTTTTTTTTTTTTTTTTTTTTTTTTTGTTTCAGTACTGGGGATAGAACCCAGGCCCTGTGCTTGTAAGGTAAGCACTTTACCAACTGAGCTATTTCCCCAGTCCCTGAGTCTGGGTCTTGATGGCATCACTGAACTGCTTGAATCACCAACCTCAGGCTAACCTCTGACTCCTGTTATTTGAGATATTTCCTCCCTTCATTCCTTTTTTTTGTTTTTTTTTTTAGATGTTGATAGACCTTCATTGTATTTTTATGTGGTGCTGAGAATTGAACCCAGGGCCTCACACATGCTAGGTAAGCAGTCTACTGCTGAGCCATGACCCCAGCCCCCCGCTTCCTTTTTAAGTGAATTAACTTTTCTTTGCAACAGAATGCCTTCTAATACTTTCTGTATCTCCAAGTTTCAATTGCACGGAACTGGGAGAATAGATTCAACTGCCTATCATCCATTCCTCTGTATATTCCCAGTGTCTTATATTCCGTAAGTCTAAAACTGAGTTTAGTCTCTTGGCCTCTACTCCCTCTCCACATTCCAATTTCCTTCTTTCTGTGAAAGGTGCTACCATTCTATCGCCTGCCTGTCCCAGAATATTTCTCAAATTCCTTTTGGCTAGCCTTTCCACCATCATCTTCCTTCCAATTCTTCTGCACACTTTCACCAGAGAACCTTTCTAAAATGCAGCTCTGAATACTTTATTCTCCTTATCAAAACCCTTCCTTACTTTTCCCCTACTTTTCCTTAGGATAAATCTGAATGCCTCAATCGGCTTATTACCCTATTTATTTTGGTACTGGGGATTGGAACACAGGTTGCTTAATCCCTAAGTATACATCCTTTTTATTTTGAGAATGGGTTTTTGCGGTTAGTGCTTAGGACCTCTCCTAAGTTGCTGAAGTATGGCTTTGAACTTGAATCCTCCTGCTTCAGCTTCTGAAGTTGCTGGAATTACAGGTGTGTGCCACCATGCTCTGTAATATGGCTTATTATATATGACAGGCTCCTATTTCATCTTTTCAGCCCTCAGCACCATTCTTTCCTTTTTATTCTCCACTCAGGTTTATAGAACTACTTTTAGTCTTCAACTTGTTCTCCTTACTGCTGGCTGAGTTCTCTACCTAGTTCATCTGCTCAATGGCTCAGTGTGATCTCATCTCCCAAAACCCTCCCTACCCTGAAAGACTGGGTTAAGGGCTCCCCGCCATTACGTATCCACTGTGCTTTTCCCAGATGCAGAGCTCATGATGAGGCTGCATAGTCCTGCTTATTTGTCTATCTCCCCACCCCAGATGTGAGCTCCTGGAAGCAGAGACTCTGACTTATTCTCTGAGCCTAGCACTATAATTGACTGGAAAAGAAAATTTTAACCCAGAATGGATTTTGACTTGTAAGGCAGAGAGGCTGCATGGAGTTGGAGGACAGCATGGAATAATACATTTCAAGCAGTATGTGTGTGTGGTTGGGTAGCAGAATCCAATTTGCTGTCCAAGTGTGTTGATAGATTTGGGGTGGGTAGCAGGGAAAGACCAGGGAAAAGAAGCCATTGATAATGTAGTTAATGTAACCCAGGCAAAGAAGATGATGATGGTCTGGACTAAGGTGGTGGTTGTGGGAAGGGGGAGACCCAGACAGACCTGAAAGAGTTAAGATGCAATGGTGGTGGTGGTAGGGGGTGTGGCTCAGATGCAAATGGTGGTGGTGGTATGGGGTGTGGCTCAGTACTAGAGCACTGCCTAGTTATGCACTTGAAATCCTTTGGTCATCCCACTTAACACACCAAACACACAAACTCAGAAAAAAGGTAGATTCATAAAAAGATTTATAGAAGGTAAAGCAAAGAAAGGTGTACAAGATGTGTAGATTCTAATCTACCAGAGAGGTCCCAGTGGTGCTTTCTTTAGGTGGAGAACCCAGAAGAGTATAATTGCAGATGGAGAGAAAGGTGAGGAGATTTGTTTAGAACAGGCTGAGTTGGAGTGGTCTATGGGACACCCAGTAGCCTACTGGATATTCAGGGCTGCGGGGTGAGGAACAGAAGTTGGAAAGGACAGAAATAAGACAGTGGGGATCGGAAAAAGAAAATGACAATCTGACTTCACAGGCCCTGGGTTTGACCCCCAACACAACAAAAGAAAAGAAATGACTAGGAGACAAAAAGAGAAGATACTAATGGCATGTGCACACACCTGTAATTACAGGGGCTCAGGAGGCTAAGACAGGAGGATTGCTAGTTCAAAGTCAGCCTCAGCAAAGGCAAGGCACTAAGCAACTCAGTGAGACCCTGTCTCTAATAAAATACAAAATAGGGCTGGGGATGTGGCTTATGTGGTGTAGTGTCCCTGAGTTCAATCCCCGTATCCCCTCCCAAAAAACAAGAAGAGGAAATACTGCTGAGGCTCCTCCCCTGCTCCTTCCCTTTCCACAGACACAAATACACTGGAAGTTTCTCTTAATAGAAGTTTTATTTGACTCAAAAGTGAAACTCAGACACTGTAGGATCATAACTGGAGCAGACTTGTCCTGGATTCGTCAGCCTCTTACCAGGACACAAATAAGTGAAGTATATAGATCAGGGTCAGGAAGAGGCTCAGCTAGGTAGGCTCAGTAGGATGTGGATAAGGACCGGGGAGGGGGAGATGATGGTGCCACCCCTCCTAAACACAGCGAGGAGGGGAAACTCATTCAGGGCTAGTTTTAGGGTCCAGGCTTAGAGTAGGCCTAAAGCAGGAGCAGGGATCTCTCAGCTAAGGGGCTCAGTAACTGTGAGTGGAAGATTTGTCAAGCTCACTGTGCTGCTCTCTTCTGGACCTGTCACCACCTGCTGGGGGCAAGGCATACAAGGGGCAGAAGATTCAGCACCATGCTCTTAGGTTCCTGGTGTTCCCCTGCCTGGCATAACTAGCTGAAGCTCCAGTTTATCCACCCACCTTCTCTGTTTCCATCAGTTCCCAAGAACAATAATCCTCAATAACCCTAGATCTATAGCCAGGCTGGGCTCAGAACCACCATGGGGACCTGGGCAGGGGACTTGTCTCACCTCCCCATCCCGGGTCTCAATGTCCGGATCAGAAACCATCTTCCGACTGTGGATGTCCTGGCAGGCTTCACCTCAGGCACTAGAAAAAGTAGGGTGAGGGGTGGAAGGGAATGACTTGGGGTTTCTCTTCTTTTAGGCTCCCACTCCATCCCCAAAGGTGGGGTCAGGCATGTCAAGAGCAGTAGGGGACCAGTATAAATCAGGCCTCCGTGGTTTCCTGGAGAGAATTGATCCCCTGAGTGGAGCCAGAACAAGAAAAGTCCAATCAGAGCAGAATGCGGACAAGGATACAGGCTGGAAGTCAGAGTAGAGGAATCACAGTCGTCTTTAAACTTAAGGAGGCAAAGGAATGGATGGGCACGGAGATCCTGTGGACCAATTGCACAGTCAGCGCCCTGCTCAGGCCGCTCTTTCTCCCTCTACCAGCAAGTAGACCACTCCTTTGCCCCACCCCTCACCGGCTTTCCCTTCTCCCGCCAGCAACTTTCGGTAGGTTGCTATCTCGATGTCCAGGGCCATCTTGACGTTCAGAAGCTCCTGGTACTCACAGCAGATGCCGGCCATCTTTCCTTTAACTGTCTCAGCTCCTCCGCGAGCCTCGCGGCCCCGGCCTGATATCCACCTGCCTCCAGGGCAAACTGCTCCTCCAGCTCCCGCAGCTGTCTGAGCACGCCTCATTCTGGAGTAGTGGAGGAGAAAAGGGGCAGCCAAGGAACCCTTCATCCTCTGTCCCCTGCTCCCCCTTTGGCCTGGGAATGCAGCTTTGTTCTCACCGTTCCACGCAGCCCGTCCACTTCGCATCTGTCAGACTCTGGATCTGGCGTCGAGACTCGTTCATCCTCCTGCTTGCCTGCGCAGGGCCTCGTGGTTCGGTTGGCAGCGTCCGACAGTCTGCATACTGCGGGGTGAGAGGGTAATCCGGGTGGAGTGGGCCGGGACAAGTGATATTCCCCAGCATCTCCCCCCTCCCTAGGCCCTTTCCTCCCCCATCCCCCACTTCACATTCCTGGGGCTCTCCCACCTTGGATTTGTCCACTCCTCAGCCTCCTGCAGATTCTTCGCTGCGATGTTCTCATACTGTGCGCGGATGTCCCTCAGCGCGGCAGTCAGCTCTGGCTTCACCGTGGCCTCCACCTCCACCTGCTGCACCTGCTGACTCTCCATGCTCACCTGCAGGTCTCGCAGTTCCTATCGCCCAGGGTAGACAAAGATGAGCCTATAGCGCAAATCCACAGCGGGACCGCGCGGTTCGCACTAAATAAGAGAGGAACACTTGAACAAACGGAATGGAGCGCCAGGAAGTGCAGCGCGCACAGGACTGCGCAACCTGAGCCCAGGCTGGGGCTAAACCTGTGACAAGTTCTGGGTGCAGTTCCCGATAGCCTGCCCCAACAGGTGGCGCAGGGGTGGGAATCCAAACCACCTGTAGAGCGAGTGAAGAGTGGCAGCATCTACCAGCAAATCTCACTTCTAATCTGCCAGGCGCGATTCCTTAACCCCACGCGATAGTCTCTACAGCTCTGTTTCCGCAGGTTCCAACAAAAGCCACGCCCAAACCTCCCCTGGCACCCAGGTCACCTCCTCGTGCAGCTTCTTGAGGAACTCAATTTCATCCATCAGGGACTCAATCTTGCGCTCCCAGTTCCAGGCGGGACAGGGTGGCATCGTCCACATCCTTGTGGGGTGGGAATGGGGGTTCAAGAGAAAGGAGGGACTGCTCAGGACAAGGAAGGGCCGGGCCTTCCCTGTCTCCGGAGGCCTCTGGTTGCCTTCTCACGCCCACCGCTGCTACCTCGACAAAAAAGACAGCGACCAGGAGTAGGGAAGGGGAACTCGACGTGAAGCCGAGGCTCACCTTGCGGAAGGAAAACGAGGTTGTGCTTCCGCTTCCTCTCTTTTCGCGTCTCCTCCAACCTGAGGTGTAGAATGGTTAGAGCCTGAGCTGCAGGCACTTAAACCCAGTCCTCTCCCCAGACCGCGCCCTACAGGATCCCTGTTATTACTGCCCAGGAATTATAGGAAAGAGCTTCAGGCTGCCTGGTAGAGCAATTGCCCCGACTTTATCTTAAAAGCTCTGGGAGCTGAGAAGGGGTCCCCTTAACTCGCAAGGAAGGCATGATGTCCCACCACCACCCAGACCCTTAGAAAGCGGCCGAGGTTGCTGGCCCGCCACACACTTGGGTTGACCCAGGGAGCCACGCCCTTGGGCTGCCTAAGAAGGGAAAGAAGTACAGCCGCCTCGACGGTCGTCGGTCACTTAGCCCCAACCCTGTCCCCTGACCTCTGCTTGAGTGCTGGCCAGGTCCTCTGCAAGCCCGTCTCGTTCCACCTGCACCCGGTCGCGCTCACGGCCCAGCAGCTCTAGCTCGCGCCGCAGCTCCCGCAGCTCCTGCTGGCACAACTGGTCCGCGCGCGCCGGCTCCTGGCCCCGGGCCTGGCTCAGCTCGCCTCGCAGGGCCGCGTTCTGCTGCTCCAGAAAACGCACCTTCTCAATGAAGTTCGCGAAGCGGTCATTGAGCTCCTGTAGCTCTTGTTTCTCGTTGCTGCGAGTGGCCAGGAACTCCTGGTTGAGGGCCTCGGCCATGGAGAAGTCGAGGCGCTCTGAGGGCAGGCGCAGGGCCCCCGCCCGAGGGGCACGGAAGCTGCCCAGACGCACGGAGGAACTCGGGGACGCCGAGCCCAGCAAGCGGCTGCTTGAGAAGCGAGAGCTGGACGAGTAGGAGAAGGCCCCGGGGGACAGTGAGGGTGGTGGCCCGAAGGTGCGGCGGTATGAGGTGGAGCTGATGCTGGCCCGGAGGCCCGACGGATGGTGGCTCATGACTGCTGGTGATCACCGCTCTCAGAGTTAGGACCGGGCGGGAAGGAGCCGCAGACCGCTGCGGGGCGGCTTTATAGCCCTGTGGTCTCCGGGAGGGGGCACGAGCAGCTCCTCCCACTGGCCTGACGGCCGACTATAGCTGGGCTGTGTGGGGAGGGGGATGCCCCACCCTGCGGAACTTACAGCAGCGCCGCTCCCTCCCTCGCCTGGGTGCTGGCGCCCAGTCTACTTGATCCCCCTATTGCTGGAGTTGAAGCGGGGATGTGACTACAGACAGGGATGGTAGGAATGGGGAAGAGTGAGGGTCAGCACCTTCCATCAAGCATTCAAAGCTGGAGCCTAGGATGGGAAGTCTTGACTTGAGTTGGAGTCCCTCCCCAAGAGCTTATGAAAATTATGGAATAGGAGGACCTGAGGTTAAAGGGCAAGCTTCTGGCCCTTCATGAATAGTGAGGTTAGGTGGAGGGAGAGCTGGCCTGGCCTAGGCCCCAGAGCGTGTGCTTCCACTTGTCCTGAGGAAACGGAGGCCATCCTTTCACCTGCTGTCTGCTGCTGCCTCCTTCACCATACCCAGAAGAAATAGGGGACAGGAGGGCAGAAGCAGAGGGGGCTGGGGAAAGGCTGATCTCTCCCTAATCCCCAGGGCCCTGTGGAGGGCTAGTGATTGGCGCCAGCTCTGCCGCTAATGGACTGACCAACTCCCCTCCCCCTCCCCTTATCCCTGCAGAGGTTGCCTACTGCTGTTTCCACCTTAAAGACACAGCCCCCAAACCTGAACCTAACCCAGGCTGCAACAGGGCTGGTACTACACAGGGGGCTAAGGAGGGCTAGGCCCAGCTCTGGATCCCACTCGGAGGATGTGTGCCAGTCAAAGCCTGAGCTATGTAGGCCTATAATATGCTGTCTGCCTTTACTGGATTCTCCCTCTCCCCCTCCCTACCAACTGATGCTCCGTCACCGGCTTTACGGGAACCAGGGCAATTCCTAAGGTAGCAAGGGGCGGGGGCTGAGGGGCAGCAGCTACTGCCAAGTCTGGACAGACTGGCAGGAACCGGTTTCCAGTATTGAGGAGTTACAGGTACCTAGGGATGGGCTGAGCTGGTGGGGATTGAGGAGACCCCCACCCCCTGCCCCCCACCATCTTAAAGAGGAGATAAAAGGCCCTGGACAGATCCATAAACAGATACATATGCATAGCCCTTATACATGTATACACGCATATTATACATATAAACATGCAGCCATACATCCTTTCACACACACACACACACACACACACACCCCAAGTTGTGGGAAGGCTGATGTCTGGCCTTTGCAAGTCACACAGCTTCCAGAATGCAGGAACAGGCTGCCCGAAAGTGGCCAGAGGCAGCTCCGATGGGATGGTCTGCTCTGCAGGAGTCTGGGTGCTGAGGCCTGTTGGCTTGCCAGGAGCCAAGGGACGGCTGCTGCTGGGGACTCCCAGGCTTTCCAGCAGAACAGGTCCACCTCAGATTGGCCCTGAAGATGAGAGTTGGGTGTCTTGGGAAGCAGGTTTGGGGTTCTAGGCTGGATCCCTGTCTGCCCAGCTCCTCCATACTGCAGGACAGAGAACTCTCCACTCCCTTTGTGTCTTCTGAGATGGGCCAGAGCCAACGCCCTGCTTACTAGCTCACATCCCTACAGCCTCCCTCTGCTCTCCAGGCCCCTCCTTCCTTCCGGGCTATTAGTCTCTCCCTGCACAGCTGCCAGGTCTTTCTCCTTGATCTGGTTTGGTTGCCAGGGGAATGGGAAGAAGGAGGATGGGAGAAAGGGGACAGATGGATAAACCATCCTAACTCCTAACTGGGGGTTATCCCTGTGGTCTCAGGGGAAGTCCTAACTCCTGGGAGTGAGGGGGAGCCTGGCAGGTATGAGGAGGAGGCTGGGAAAACTTTGGTGCTTTCTGCCGCAGCCCTGGGCTCCGAGCCCCAGCTGCCATTGGTGAGAAGCTTCATCCACCCCATATTCAGCCCCACCCTCCAGGAACAAACTGGGAGCCAGCACTGCACCCTGCACCGAAGGGCAGACAAGGTCTGAGGAAGACCAGCTCAAGCCCTGTCTTTATAGGGAGCTGGTGGTAGACCTGGGTCTCTGAGAGTAGAGGGGGCTCAGGTGGGGGAGTCCCAGATGAGTTCCTGTCCTCTTTCTTGCTCAAGCCCCACCACCCTCAGATGCTTCAGAGGAGGGGAGACCAGAGGGCCCTTCAGCAGGGCTCTGCCAGTTATGAAATCAGGAAGACCAGAACCTGATGTGGAAACTGCAAGGCCGAGGTGGTTCCTCTGATTACTGGAAAGGAGCCAGGCCTGGGAGATCTTGGGGCAGGAAGACAGGTGGGAAGAGTCATAGGTAAGAACCAATCCAACTGCCACACTTGCCCAGGTCCTCCTATTCTCTATTGTATGAATGTTGCTATGTCCCTCCATCTTTTTGTACTGGGGATTGAACTCAGGGGTGCTTAACTACTGAGCTATATTCCCAGTCCTTTTTAAAATTTTATTTATTTATATGTGGTGCTGAGAATTGAACCAGTGCCTCATGCATGCTAGGCAAGTGCTGTATCACTGAGCCCACAAAGTTTCTGAGGCTGGCTTTGAACACTCTATTTCTTTGCCTCGGTCTCCCAAGCCTCTTGGACTATAGGCATGCACCACCACTTTCAACTTGTTCCTCCATCTCAACAAAATACAGATAACCATAGTTTCTATCCCTTAGTGTTGGGAGGATTAAATGAATAAATATATGGATATGCTTAGGACACACATCATAAAGACTGCAAAAATAAGCTAGTTTTTTATTATTTTATTATTATTAATCTCCCAAGTGATGCTGTCAACCCCTAAGTGCAGTGAGGATCTGGGCTTCTGTTGGATTTTCTTGGCTAGTGTCCAAAAGCAGTGCTGAACCTGAGATGGAAGGAGCCTAGTGATGCCTGGCTGATGGCTGGAGGATGGGGGTGGCCTCATCCTTCCTCAGTGTCCCAGAACTCTGAACATGGCTGCCCAATTTGATGAGCTGTGTGCTTTGGGCTTTCCTGAGTAGTTTAACCTCTATTCATCCCATTTTCTTTATCCATAAATGGAGATAATAATAGTAGTACATACATCATAGAGCTGGGAGGATTCCATGAGTTATAATATGTGAAGTTCTTCGTACTTGGCCCACAGTGTGTGCTGTATAAGGTGGATGAGGCTTCTCACCAATGGCAGCTGGGGCTCGGAGCCCAGGGCTGCGGCAGAAAGCACCAAAGTTTTCCCAGCCTCCTCCTCATACCTGCCAGGCTCCCCCTCACTCCCAGGAGTTATAATATGGAAGTTCTTCGTACTTGGCCCACAGTGTGTCAGCCAGTATTATTACTACCTCTCCTTCTCCTGCCTTTGTTGGTTGCTCTGTTGAAGGCTCGGAGAGAAATAACCATTGAATGCACACAGATTTTCAAGAAAGATGAACAAGAAAGTTTAGGTTACTGTCAAGAGTACTACTAGATGATAGACCATGAACCCAAAGCTAAGTAGGAGAGCAGTATGGTAGGGGAGGTGGGAGGCTAAGTAAGCATAGTCACCAGCTGGACTCCCTTGCAAGGCCAAAACAATTGAAGGAGCCTGGTGAGAGGGGAGGAGTAGAATGCATGAATTTATGATTTTGGAGCAGGAGTAAGGCTTCCAGGATGTTTCTAAGGTTGTGGACTGCTGAGGCTCAGATGGAATGCAGGGAAAGGTCCTGGGACAAGACATCAAAGTACCAAGTCTGGGTACTTTCCAGCTGTGTGACCCTGAGTGAGTTACTTTTTCTCTCTGGGCTATGGTTTTTTTTTTTTTGGGGGGGGGGTTTGCTGGGGATCGAACCCGGGGCCTTGTGCTTACAAGGCAAGCACTCTACCGACTGAACTATCTCCCCAGCCCCCCCCCTTTTTTTATATGTAGAATAATGCCCTCCTAGCAGTATGCTCCCATAAGTCTCATAGTAGGTGATCAACAATGTTGATTGCCTTCTTCCCCTCCCATGTGACAGAAAGAAAACAGACACAGAGGAGTAATGACATATCCCTAATTGCTTATAACTGAGTGTCAGCTGGGGTCTTGCTCCTTAGGTCAAGGATTGGCTCACACCTCCACTCCACATCCCAGGGAAATGTTCTCCCCAAGACTCCTTTGCCAGCCAGGCCCTGTGTTACATACCTGTAGTCCCTGCTACTCTGAAGGCTGGAGCAGGAGGATCACAAGCTCAAGGCCGTCTGGGCAATTTAGCAAGAACCTGTCTCAACATAAAAAATAAAAAGTGCTGGGGTTGTGGCTCAGTGGTAGCATGCCATTGGGTGCGATCCCTGGCAGTGTGTGTGTGTGTGTGTGTGTGTGTGTGTGTATGTCCCAGATGAGGATTTCAGCCCTGCTCCTTGATTCCCATGGTCACTTTTCCCCACCACTTAGGTAGGACCTGAGGCTCAGAGGAATGAAGGCGCTTATCTGGAATTACACAGTGTTCATTTCTAGGAGATCAAGCTCTGGACAGCCCTGCTGGGCCCTGGGAGCCAAGTGGAACCTTGGCCGGAAAGGATCCAGCTCCCCACTTTTCAGCATGGATTCTCCAGCCTAGTCATGTGCAGGGTCCACACTGACAGAGTAGCTTCACTCAAGTGGAATCCTTTCCATTTTGGGGCATTACCCCTCCCAGTTAGGGAGCACCCTAGGCACTTTTTCCATTTCATCCTTTCTCTTATTGAATAATTTAGTAACAACTAAGTTTCCTAGATGCCAAATACCATGATAAGCGTTTAACACATTTATTACTTCCAATCCTCACAATACCTCTATCATATAGATACTATTGCTAGTCCCATTTTACAGAATAAAATGGGAAGAAACTGAGGCACAGGAAGGTTAAGTAACTTGCTCAAAATCACACAACTTAGTGAACTAGTTATTGATTTATACGTCTGACTTTCCATTCCATAGCAATATGATCTTTGAGGGCAGCGATCAAGTCTTACTTGCTTCTTGTGTTGCGGTGCATATGTGAACCGCCTGAAATCTCTCTTGGTGGTGGTGAGCAAGATAAAGAGATGTGTTGCTGCCACCTGCTGGTCAGAAGCCAGAACAACGTATCTGTCATCTGAACGCTTCTATCCTAGTGGAGTGTAAGACTAAAGGATGCTAGAACGTTTTTAATTTGGGGATTGCCTTACAGTTATTTATTGCATTACCCTTTTTACAGATGAGAATTATCCAAGGAGGCATAAAAAGGAGTCAGAGCAGTACTAGTATTAGATGTTCGGAAGTGTAATTGCATTCTTCCCCTGGGCTCTAGGAGCCTCCTGTGTTCCCTCAGAAGGCAAAGCCAGGGCAGGAGGGCAAAAACTGTCCTGGACCTCAGCCATCATCTGCTATGCCCACAACTTCCAGTCCTGTCCTTACCATGAAACCACATCTCCACTGCCCGCCTGACCTTTCTAGCCAGAGACTCTTCTGCTGGAGAAGAGAATGGACTACATTCCACTGCAGAATGCTAAGCAACCCTTCTTTAAGAATGGCGTGGGACCTGACTCAGAATCCCTGTGGGCTGTTAAAAAGCAGGTTCCAGATCTTCTGAATCTCTATAATCTGCATTTCAAAAAAACCCTTTGATTTCTAATGCTGACGATTTAAGTATTTCTGGATTATAATTTTTATTTAAATTTTCATGAAACCCAGAGAAAAGTTGAAGGAATACTACCACAAACCCCAATGAGTCCTCCTCTCAGATTTGCCAATTGTCAAATTTTGCCCCAATTCCATTGAAAGTGTCAGACAGCATGACATAATCACAATATTATTAGCCCATTTAAGATATTTAACATCAATGTAAGTGTCAGCTAATAAATAGGCCACATTCAAATTCCTCCAACAGTTTTCACAGCTATTTTCTCCAATCTAGGATTCGAAGATCACAAATTGTATTTGGTTATCACCTGGGCAGAGAGACGAATCAAGAGCACAGGATGAGGCTGGGCTGTGCTTGGCAAGTCTAGGAAGTAGAGGAATGTCAGCGAGGCCTGAGAGGGTGATGACAGACAGTGGGCAAGGTTGGAGGGGTGGGGTGGGAAGGAGTTAGTAGGAGTCAGAGCTTGAAGCCTTGATAAATCAAGGTAATGACCTTTTTTTTTCCTTTTTTTTTTTTTCTTTTTAGGGACAGGATATCATTATGTTACCCATGCTGGCTCTAAACTCCTAAGCTTAAGGGATACTCCTGCCCCAACCTCTGGAGCCTTTGGGATTACCAGTGTGTGCCACTGTGCTAGGTGGTTTCCTGGCATCGTCATAACAAATTACCACAAATATGGTGACTTAAAACTGCCAGCTGGGTGCAGTGGTACACATCTATAATCCCAGTGGCTCGAGAGGCTGAGGCAGGAGGATGATGACAAGTTCAAAGCCAGCCTCGGCAACCTGGTGAGGCCCTCAGCAACTTAGAGAGACCCTGTCTCAAAAAAAAAAAAAAAAAAAGGGCTAGGAATGTGGTTCAGTGGTTAAGTACCCTTGGGTTCAATCCCATGCACCAAAACAAAACAAAAAACAGACAATTTTATTTTATCACAGTTGTGAAATCCAGAAGTCCAAAATCAAGGTATGGCAGAGCCATGGTCCTGAAAGCTACAAGGGAGAAGAATCTGTCCTTGCCTCTCTCAGTTTCTGGGAGCTCATGGCATTCCTTGGCTTGTGGCCCACTCTGATCTCTGCCTCTGACTTCATGTGGTCTTCTGCTTCTATGCCTTCTCTTTTGCCTCTTATAAAGACAAGGATCATGGATTTAGGGCCTACCCAGGTAATCCAGGATGACTTCACCTCAAGATCTTTAACCTGTTTTTGTCACTGCCCTTTGTTTACAAGGGCAGCTCAATAATCCTTAGTCTAAAATAATGTGGGAGTTGCCAGAAGATGTGGCCCTAGGGTCAGACTCACTCTTGGAGTCAGGCTTTGGGGTGGGGGTGATGATTCTGAGCCAGTCTCCTTGCTCTTCTATACCTCCATGAATAAACCAAGTCCCCATTTATAGTTTTCTATAAAAAGGAAGACAGTGGCATATATTTTGCAAATATTCTTTTGATTTCTGGTTTAAATTTGACCAGAACTCCTGGAAAGACTAAAAGGAAGACAGCTAAAATGGAATCTTTACTCTTTCAAGGCAATGTTTTCTCTGGAAGAGGAGTTACACACATTTTAAGGAGCCTTAAATCTAAGTACGGTGGCTCACAACTGTAATCACAGCTACTGGGGAGGCTGAGGCAGGAGGATTCAAGTTTAAGGCCAGCCTCAGCAACTTAGCAATACCCTATTCAAAATAAAATTAAAAAGGAGGGGGACTGTAGCTCAGTGGTGAGTCCTCATCCAGCATGCAGGAGGCCCTTGGTTCAATCTCCAGTACTATGAAAAAAAATTATTTAAATTAAATTAAAGGGCCATCAGCCAGGTGCCTGGTGCACAGCCCTATCCCAGGGAGTCTGAGGTGGAAGGATCCCTTTGAGCCCAAAGATTTGAGAGATCAGCCTGACTAAAGTAAAACCTTATTTCAAAGTAAAAGGAATTTAGTCTTTTTATTATTATTTTACTAAAATTTCCTATGAAAGATTGCATAAAACCTTTATGGTAGTTAGAATATTTTTGGCAGTAAACAATAGAAGAGCCAACTCAAGTGCTAGAGATGTAGCTCAGAGCACTTGCCTAGCATGCACAAATCCCTGAGTATTTCCAGTACCAAAAAGAACAAAAGAAAAAGGAAAAAAAAAAAAAAAAAAAGGCCAACTCACTCACAGTGTTCTAATCTCCTAAAACAAAAACAAACAAAAATCCAGAGGCAAAGCAATATCAGGACTATTTAATTCAAGGACTCAGCACCCTATCATGGACCCATCTTTCTGCTCTGCCATGCTCAAGTTGTTAGCTTTTGTTCTCATATTTGTTCCCTTGTGGTTATAAGATGGCTGCACTGCAGCAACTTGACGCATCCTGTACCAGCATCATATACTCCCACAATAATGTAAAGATGGTTGCAAGAGAGAAAAGCCTTTCTCTGCATTCCTTTTTAAGAGCAAGGAAAATTTCCCAAGAATACCTTCCTTCTATTCCTCAACCAGCAGACATTACCTCACCTTTCATTTCCATAATTACATCACTCATCACTTGCTGGTTCCTTAACCAATCCCTGGCAAGAGCCTAGAATTGCCTTGGTTAGTTTGGACATAGATTCACTCTGGTGGTGGGGAGGCCAAGCCCCCTCTGATTCACTGAGTGCCTAACACCTGAAGAGAACCCAGTCATTTTGGCAGTTGCAACAATGAGCCTGAAAGAATGGTTTTGGGGTAGATATGCAATAGTGGTTGCTGCATGTGACAGTCTCTTCTGTGACATGTGGCATATATTGTCTTGAATTAGGTTTGTGCATGTGTAATCTGTGCAATCTAAGGGGGACAAAAAGATTGACTTGCACCAAATAAGTGCTTCAACAACATTGAATGAATGAATGAATGAATGAATGAATGAATGAAAGAACTGGAAATGATTGTTAGAATGGTAAAATTTGTGTTCACTAGACATTTGTGAGCCCAATGAGATATTTGATAAGAACAGATGAGCATAGGGAGGGGGGCCCAGGGTGACAGCAGTGAGATTATATTTGTACCCACTCCCCTTCCATGACTCAAATTGATTTGTGAATGTAGACAAAACTTTTGTGTAATTAGGAAACCTTTATATTCTCTTCATGGTCTGTCCTTAATTTATTTATTTACTATTATTACTTGATATGGGGATTGAACCCAGGGTACTTTACTATTGAGACCTATCTCCAGCCCTTTTAATTTTGAGACAGGGTCTCACTAAATTGCTGAGGTTAGCCTGGGACTTGTAATCCTCTTGTCTTAGCCTCTCGAGTTGCTGGGATTATAGGCATGGGCCACAGTGTCTGGCCTGTCCTAATTTTAAAAAGAGAAAAAGAAATCATTGAGGTGGCACATGCCTGTAATCCCAGTGGCTCTGGAGGCTGAGGCAGGAGGATCTTGAGTTCAAAGCCAGCTTCAGCAACCTAGTGAGAGTTTGTCTGTCTCTAAATAAAATACAAAATAGGGTTGGGGAACATGACTCAGTGGTTGAGTGCCCCTGAGTTCAATCCCCAGTACCCCCACCAAAAAAAAGAAAAAAGGAAATCTTTTGGGGCTGTGGGTGTGGCTCAGTAGTAGTGCTCTTGCCTACCATGTGTGAGGACCTAAGTTGGATCTCAGCAGCAACATACCACCACAACAAAAAATTTCTGGTGAGACAAATATTTTAAAAATGCATATTCTCTATTATGACAGACATGTCCAATTCTGTTTGTTGATTCTGAATATTTCCTTTTGGCTGCAGACTTAGGGATGTTAGAGAAAGACATTTTCCCAAAACCTGCATAGGGTTGATAAACTCAGAGACACTAGGCTCTTGGAATGAATGGGGGCAGTGACAGGATAATAAGATGTCAATAAAAGAGAACTTCTCAGGCTGGGGTTGTGGCTCGGTGGTAGAGCGCTTACCTAGCATGTGTGAGGCACTGGGTTCGATCTTTAGCACCATATAAAAATAAATGAATAATATAAAGGTCTATCAACATCTAAAAAATAAAATTAAAAAAGGAGAACTTCTCCAGGGGTTGAAAGCCAATGTCCACTCCCACCACCCTGACACATAGGGTTGTCTTCCCTTCAGCTTCTGCCGCCATGTCCCCTGGACAGCTACCCAGGAGCCCTCTGCCTGGGTCATCTTTGCCAGCTTCATATTGTGGCCTCAAATGACAGGTACTGGTCATCCTGGTCCCAGGGCTTCAGGGAACAACACTGCAGGTGTGAGCTGTCTTGCTGCTTGTTGCCTGGAATCTTGTCAGCAGGAGTCCAGGTAAGTAGCAGCAGCTAGGACATGGTATCACCCCATGATCTGAGAACTGATGCACAGAGAATTAGGAAACCTGAACAAAATGGCTTCACGAGGGAAGCTTTAGGCTAGACAGTGGGAACCAGCTGGCTTTGCCACTTTGATCTGCCTGCTGCCATCTAGGACTCCTGGGAGGTGTCTTGACAATAATAACATAATGAGATCTCCTTTTGGTGACTGTAACTCCATCCAGTGCTCCAGGTGGGGGCCTGGCCTCTGTGGGCCTCATGCCCATGGCCTGGAAAGGCTGCCAAATGTGGAGATGACTTCCCCTGCTGCTACCCAGAGTCTGATTTAGAGTCAGAATTCTGTGGTCAAATTCTACTTGCTCTGTAGCCTTAGGCTAGATATTTAATCTCTTTGAGCTTTGGCAAAAGGTATAATAACATCACCTCCCTGGGTGAAGAGCACTGTGATTATAAAACACTGAAGTTGGCCAGGGACAGTGGTGCACACCTGAAATCCCACAGATTTAGGAGGTTGAGTCAGGAGGATCTGAGGCAGCCTCAGCAATTCAGTGAGGCCCTGTCTCAAAATAAATAAAAAGGGTTGGGGATGTAGCTCAACTGGGTTCAATCCCCAGTACTGCAAAAACAAAAACATTGAAGCTATAAATGTACCCCTCCTCCCTACAACCCCACTCAGGTCAGCCACACAACCTTCTAGAAGTTGGAGGACTGAAGACAGAACTCTCTTCCAGCTAAATTTTAACTTTCTTTTTTGCAGTACTGGGGATTGAATTCAGAGCTTCACTCATGTCAGGCAAATGCTCTACCACTGAGCTAAATCCCCAGCCCTTTATTTTGAGGGTCTTAGTCACTGAGGTTACCTTGAACTTGCAATCCTCTTGCCTCAGCTTCCCAAGTCACTGGGACTACAGATGTGTGCCACTACAGGCTGCACTTTTAAACTCTACTGCACCAAAGCCGTTCTCTGGCCTGAAGGCTTTTGCTGGTGCACAGGCATTTGCCACCTGTGTTTGCTTCTCAAACACTGCAGACCATAGGCAGGCATTCCAGTCCCTCCAAGTCATTCTGTTTCTCCCCAGCCTAGGGTCAGAGCAACTCCACCCAGGTCCACTTGCCCCTCAAGTGACTGGCAGCTGCCATGTGATGGAAGCAACTGGCTCCTCTGGTAGGTCAGGTAAGGGCAGTCTATGCCCTCTGTCTGGATAGCCAGAATCTGGGGCCACAGCCGACCTCAAGAGCCTGTACCCTCTTAGGCTGTGTCCATTTATTCCCATCAGGCATCAGCATCGCTGCAGTTTTGAGTTCAGACTTTCCATTTGTGCTCAAGGGCAGACCAGATGATTGTCAGCCACAAAGCAGTGACCTAGACCTTGGGGTATATCTGTTCTTGCTGCAGGCTAACTTCTATTCACTCTTCCACCCACACAGGAAAGGCGAAATCATCAGTACAAGGACAGATCCCTCCCCAACCATGGCACTTTGCTCTTCCAATTCCCCAGGCTCTGTTCTACTGTAACATTTTTTCTCAGCTAAACTCTTCTCTCACCTTCTTTCACCTTATGCTGCTGTGGCTGTTGAAAGCTTTCCAACTCTTCACATCTTGGCACATGTATAAAACAATTCACCTGTAAGGTTTACTGAGGTAATTAGAGGGGGTTGCTCCTAGTCAGAGGGCTCCTAGCACTCCAGGCTCCACCATGACATTCTGAAGGTTGAAGGGATCATATGTAGGCACCCCTTAATCCCATCCTCAGGGCACACTGCTTGGGAAACACTGGTTCAGACAATGAATCTCTGCGATATGGTGGGGTGTCACGCTGGTTGAAGCAATTTATCTGCTCCTTTTCTTATGTAGGTGCCACTTCCTACAGTACTTGCACTGTGGCACCCAGATATCCTGGGCTGGGAGGTCTCTGGGAACCCCGCTGGCCCGCCTTGCCAAGGTTTATTTTCATTCTAGCTCCTCTCTGCTCAGGCTGCAGAAGGAAATATGGCCCATCTGATAAGTAGCAATAGGTCAATTTGTGCTTAGGGATGGGGCATAAACCCATAAATGCTCTTAAGAATGTTCTAAAACTTTCCTCAGCACATAGATTATCTGGGACTGAAGGTGTGTCATGCTATGCTCACAAGTATCACACTCATTTTACTTTTTTGTACTGGAGAAATTGAATCCAGGGGCACTTAACCACTGAGCCACATCCCCGGTCGTTTTTATTTTTAGGATAGGGTCTTACTAAGTTCCTGAGGCTGTCCTCAAACTTGCAATCCTCATGCCTCAGACTCCCAAGCCACTGGAATTACAGGCATGCACCACCACACCCGGCTGATGCACAACTTTTAGATGTGCTCCTCAGAAGTGGGCTTAAGTGAGCAGTGGTTAAGGGGTACAAAACACCAGTGGTAAAGAGTTGGAAGCTAGGTACCATCAGAACAGGGGAAGTTATGGAGCAAAGGTGAGAATGTCTGCAACTTTGTACGCCCCACCCATCTTCAGCCACTATTTTTAGGTATTTCCACTCAGGAAGCACTCAAGCATTAAACTTGGCTTCTTCTGCACAAGGCCTGGCTTTTCAGTCATTGTCAGTTCAAAATTTGCAGACCATGGACACATGAATGCCCATCTCCAAGCTCCCCAGTCACCCACATTAATGTGCTTTTATCCCCCTGACCTCGAGTACCACACTGCTTCCAAAAGGTGCTTGGTAGAGGGTCCAAATTAAGGAACCCTCTCTCTCCAATCTTTTCTGAGATCAGAGTCACATCAACTTGTGACAATTGTAATTTTGTCTCAGATCTTCTTACACCAACAAATAACTCCTTTAATTCAATATGTGCTACTGCAGGTTTTGATTAAGTATAAAACAAATTAACATGGCAAGTCCTCACAACTAATATAGTATTCTCAAGCCCCAACTCAATTCTACAGAATTAGTCTGTATATTAATATCTATAGGTGATTCAAAGTCACGTTACATTCTAGTTTAAGAGGCACCAACACAATATAAAATTTTATCACCCCTCATCAATTCAGGTCTAAATTGTATACAGTAGGTACCTGCAATATTGGTCAACTCATCAGGTAAGCTTATCTGCTAGCCTCAATTGGTCTTAAGTGGGTCAAAAATTCACTGAGATTGAGAGGCCAGTTTGACATTTAAAATGGAAATGCTTTTATTGATAGTTCAGGGCTAAAACACAGAAATAAGACAAATCCAAGATAACGGAGTGTGAAATTGCAGCAGCAAGGTTAATACTCTTCACCCTCATCCTCTCCCTCAGCACTATCTGCTCCAACCTCCTCATAATCTTTCTCTAGGGCAGCCATGTCCTCACGGGCCTCAGAAAACTCTCCTTCCTCCATCCCCTCACCCACGTACCAGTGAACAAAGGCACGCTTGGCATACATCAGGTCAAATTTGTGATCCAGGCGAGCCCAGGCCTCAGCAACGGCTGTGGTGTTACTCAACATGCATACAGCACGCTGAACCTTGGCCAGGTCTCCACCAGGCACCACAGTGGGAGGCTGGTAGTTAATGCCAACCTTGAAGCCAGTGGGGCACCAATCCACAAACTGGATAGTACGCTTGGTCTTGATGGTGGCAATGGCAGCATTGACATCTTTGGGGACCACATCGCCACGGTACAACAGGCAGCAAGCCATGTATTTACCATGGCGGGGATCACATTTTACCATCTGGTTGGCTGGCTCAAAGCAAGCATTGGTGATCTCTGCTACAGTAAGCTGTTCATGGTAGGCTTTCTCAGCAGAAATGACAGGGGCATATGTGGCCAGAGGGAAGTGGATACGGGGATAGGGCACCAGGTTGGTCTGGAATTCTGTCAGGTCAACATTCAGGGCTCCATCAAATCTGAGGGAAGCAGTGATAGAAGACACAATCTGGCTAATAAGGCGGTTAAGGTTAGTGTAGGTTGGGCGCTCAATGTCAAGGTTTCTGCGACAGATGTCATAGATGGCCTCATTGTCTACCATGAAGGCACAATCAGAGTGCTCCAGGGTAGTGTGGGTGGTGAGGATGGAGTTGTAGGGCTCAACTACAGCTGTGGAAACCTGGGGGGCTGGGTAAATGGAGAACTCCAGCTTGGACTTCTTGCCGTAATCAACAGAGAGCCGTTCCATCAGCAGGGAGGTGAACCCAGAACCAGTTCCCCCACCAAAGCTGTGGAAAACCAAGAAGCCCTGAAGACCTGTGCACTGGTCAGCCTGCAAAAGGAAAAACAAAAAGTTAATGTTATCATCAATAGACATCTGAACTTCTATCTTCTATGAATCTATGATTAGGCTAACAGAGATTCTGTTACTTTTTTGGTACTGGGGATTGAACCCTAGGGCCAACCGCTTGGCCACATCCCCAACCCTTTTTATGTTTTGAGACAGGGTCTCACTAAGTTGCCTAGGGCCCAAATTGCTGAGGCTGGCTTTGAACTTGTGATCCTCTTGCCTCAGCCTCCTGAGCCATAGGATTACAGGTATGTACCACCACACCCAGCTTACTAACAAGGATTTTAAAACTGAGGGGAAAATCTGCTTAAAAGGCAGGCGGATCTCAAGTTTAAGGTCAGCCTCAGCAACTTAGCTGAGACCCTGTCTCAAAATAAAGAACTGGGATTGGGGGAATAATGCAATTTCATTTCCTGAGGAGGAATCACAAGCTTTGAGATGAACACAGGTCCAAGTGTTAGTATCAGGAGGGCAGCTCTTATGGCCACAGAGCATGGGTAACTTTTAAGTTGGAGAGTCATCACAGGCCTGGGACTACCAGACAAACATGATGATCTCTCACAGACCTGGCAGTTGCTTTTTGAGTTGAAATACAACTGAATAGTCAAGTTCCAATGCTTTGGTGCTAGAATCAGGCTGAGTGTGGACCTGGCTTCACCAGTTCCTCATTATGTGACCACAACCAAATTCATTGAGATCCCAGATCACTGATGTTTTCCCACTTATATGGGATATCCTGACTAGCAAACTGCTAATGAAAGGACAATTTTGACCTTTCAAACATATCTTTGAGCACCTTTAAGAAAGATTGTCAAAGATATGTTGACATTATTTACTGATCCCTCAGTTCACTTATCTTGTGGATCCATACTCTGAGTAACTACATGAAATCAATGTATGGGTGGAGATCTTAGTCTACTGATTATATCCATTAAGCATCCTACGGACATAGAATAACAAAGGACAAATGCAATTGTTCTGAAAGTAAACATCACCTCAGAACCCTAAATGGCTTTTACTAGATTTATTTGTCCCTTAAGGCAGATCATTCCTGATTTGCAGACCGTGCTTAAACTGAAGCTTGATTTGCAAGCATAGGAACCATTAACCCAATTTTGCTGCAAAGCCTATGATAAACATCTGAGAAAAGTATGAAGCCATAAATGGTGGTGCAAGGCCATTCTTTTTAGAGCAGAGCAGTTGTGGCTGAGTTTAATATAATGTGATTTTCCTGATAAGCTACTCTACCCAAGCTTTCAATGCTTGATTTTTGGTTAATTACTTACAAGCTGCCCATGTGCCTAAGGAGCAAGGAGTCATCTGATTGCCAGGCTCTTAATTAAAATCATCTAAACAACACACTTAACAACTTTCCTAATACAAATAAAGTGGCTTAAGACTTTCCTGCCACAGAGCCAGCTGAGATCTAGGAGAAAAGCCAGGGTATTACTTTTCTGTGTTCACATCTTAAAACTTCAAAGTTTCAATGACTGATTCTTGCTTCTGTTATAAGGAAGCTCCCAACTCCACTTTTAACTTTCTTTTGGGAGGTTTCCTTTGCTGTTTCTAGACAATGCTACACTGGCTTCTTCTATTCTGAGTTCCCCAGCCTTACCTCATACCATGCCAGTGCTGAGGATTGAACCCAGACTCACCTGCATGCCAGGAAAGTGCTCTACCACTGAACTACACCCTCAATTCCTGAACTTTCATTAATATAGGGACAAGCCCAGATTTTTTTTGAGGGGGGGCGTGGGGTACTGGGTGGGAATTAAACTCAGAGGTGCTCTACTACTGATCTACATCCCCAGCCCTTATTAATTTTGGGACAGAGTTTAAGTTGCCAAGGCTGGCTATAAATTTGCAATCCTTCAGTCTCCCAAGTAGCTTGGATTGCAGGAACAATCAATTCATTATATGTAGGAGTCAGCCACCTACACATTGTGACTAAGATGACCTAAAAATGGGTATGTCTCAGCTTGAAGCAAGGAAGCTTAATTGTTTTGTTAGTGAAATGTTAAGGCTCCCTGATTCTCACCCTGACACCAGGTAAATTGTCCTTACTGCATGATCACCAACAGCCCCAAATCTGCTTCATAAAACACATAGAATCCAGAGGCAAAAGATTATTTGCTCCTGCCTCCCATGACCCAGGACTATACAGTTAAGAAGCCCAGTTAACTTAGTAAGCAGACCAAATCTCATTTTAGTTGCAAATAAACTGCAAAAGAAAACTGCCATCCATCCCACTTTACAGCTCTATTTACCAGTTTGCGAATTCGGTCCAAGACAAGGTCAATGATCTCCTTGCCAATGGTGTAGTGGCCTCGGGCATAGTTATTGGCAGCATCTTCCTTGCCTGTGATGAGCTGCTCAGGGTGGAAGAGCTGACGGTAGGGTCCCAGTGCGAACTTCATCTGGAAAAGAAAAGGGAAACCAGCCACCCATCATTAATAATCTGCATAAGTCTGCTCAACTCTGGTGGGAGAGAAAATGTATATGTGACCTCAAGACAGACCCAGTCAACTCACCAATGACCGTGGTTCCAGGTCTACAAACACTGCCCTGGGCACATGCTTGCCAGCGCCTGTCTCACTGAAGAAGGTGTTGAAGGAGTCATCTCCTCCCCCGATGGTCTTGTCACTTGGCATCTGGCCATCAGGCTGGATGCCATGTTCCAGGCAGTAGAGCTCCCAGCAGGCATTTCCAATCTGGACACCAGCCTGGCCAACGTGGATGGAGATGCACTCACGCTGTGGGAGGATGAAAGGAAAATGTCAGAATATGACACATCAGATGAAAACTTGGGAATAGTTCACACCTAATGACTAATTAACCTTCAAAGACATTTTGGAGGCTACTCCTGCTCAGGGACGAGTTCACAAGCAGAATCTTTACTGAAGATGTAATTCAGAGAAAACACATTGGAAGACCAGATAATAAACTAGATGAAACTGGACCCTTGCTTTATAGTCACTATAGATCAAGGTCAGATTTAATTTTAAAATGACAGACTGCTTAATTAGCAATACAATTTTCCCCAGCTCCTGGGAAATATGTCTGATTCCTTAGAGCAATGCAAAATTCCCCCTTCCAGGGCTAATATATTCTTTGTGTGATTTAAACACAGGAGCTCATCCTAGTCCCTGTTAATCCTATTATTTAAAAGTCAAGAAACTTGTGCTGGGGAAGTAGTAGCTCAGTGGCAGAGAGCTTGCATAGCATGCGTGACGCCAAGTTCGCCAAGTTCCATCCCCAGCACTGCAAAAAATAAAAGGCAAAAACTTCTGGTTAGGCCTTGTGGTAGAATCCAGTAATCCCTGCAACCGGAGAAGCTGAGATAGGATCACAAACTCAAGGCCAGGCCCGGCAACTTAGTGAGACCCTGTCTCAAAACAAATCAAAAAAATAAAAATAAAAGAATTGAGGCTATATAGTTCAGTGGTAGAATGCCCCTGGGTTAATCTTCAGTGCAACAAAACAAAAAATTTTTTTCTCCTTTAAAACCAGCAAACTCCAGCCATGACTCATGGAGAAAATGCTAGATAAGCAGCAGCTAGCTGTATTTAAAATAGTGGTCAGAGGATGCCTTTCTACCCTTTGTAAGAATCTAACTTTAGAAAGAACATTTTCCTTCACCATCAGCCCATCTTGGTTGGAGAGGTGGGAGTGTAATAAAGTCAAAAAAAGGTTACAAAGACTTATAGTGCATATGCTTTAAGAAACTGACAGTTTTCCTAGCAGAATGTACATGTATCTCTGGAACTGAAAAATCTGGTTTCAAGAATAGTGGGGATCATTTGTTTTCCTTTTCTGATGAAAATGGGATATTTAGAAGTCACTAAATTCATTCCTGCTTGGTAAAATAAGGCATTGATATAGAATCTGTACCATAGACTTAAGAGGAAAACAAAAAAGGTGTTCATTTTACATACATATATATATTCCTCCTCCCCTTCCACCCGCCCCGTGGTGCTGGGGCTTGAACCCAGGGCCTTATGCTTGATAGGCAAGCACTCTACAAACTGAATATATCCCCAGACCTGTTCATTATATTTCTCACAAGTCAGATTAGCTTAATTGGAGACCATCAGAGAACTTTCAAAATTTTGACACTAAATAATCTCCCATTATTTTTCCATGAATAGTAAAATTTCAAGTTTTTAAAAGCTGTAACTAGTAACTAAAAAATAAAACTCAACACCAGCCATGTTCTCAGAGGGCCTAGTTTCATAACCCAATAAAAAAAACCATTACTCACAACCCTTGATTTATCATCTACCTTCCCATAAAACAATGAAGTTCTCCTGACCACATCAGCAAGTTCTATATTATTTGTATCTACCTGCCTAGTTCTAGGAGCTATAGGGAAAATTGGGAGTTGTTTGTTCTAAAGAGATCCTGACTATTTGCTATTGCATCATGTTTATCTTTATCTGGACTTTGGAAACTCCCTAGCCCCCACAAAGCTGAAGAAAACCAGAATATCTGTCCATGATGATTCCCAAACAGAATCAAAGAAATACGTATCTAAGAATATCCACTCATTCTATCAAAGCACTTAATTAAAACCCTGGCTCCTAATTTTTCTTTCATTGATCACCAGTTTAAGCTGTTTTTTTTTTTTTTTTTTTTTTTTTTTTTTTGGTACCAGGGATTGAACCCACAGCCCAGGTACTCAACCACTGAGTCACATCCCCAGCCCTTATTAGATTTATTGAGATAGTATCTAAGTTGCTCACAACCTCCTGCCTAGGCCCCCTGAACGGCTGGGCTTATGGGCGTGGGCCCTGCTCCTGGTTTAAATTGCTTTCTTGAAGCTTAGCAGGCAAGTCGGTGGCCACTGCTTGCTTTCCACTATTCCTGGGCTACTGGGAGATTGAAGTAAGGCTGCAGGTGAGCCTCTTAGTTTAGCATTAACTGGGTAAGTAGCCACCATCACTTGTAGAAACCATTTGTATTAATCAGTTTGCCTAAACAGGTGTGCTGTTCTGCTCTCCAGCCCTTTAAAACAATTCCATTGGTTTCTGAATCACTTTTACCTTATCTTTGTGGTCTCTCTCGGTGAAAAGCATCCAAAGCAAGTTTACAGTTAGGTACACTTTTGACAACCGTGGTTAGTCTCTGAAGATTCTTTGGTCAGCTACTCACTATATCCCCCTCCCGCTTTTTAAAGGATACTGTTTCCAAGCATTGAATACATGGATACTTTGAATGGAACTCAAGGGCGATTTACCACCCAGCCACACCCCAGTCCTTAGCAATTTAGTGAGCTATCAAAAAAAAAAAAAAAAAAAAAAAGATGAAACAAACCTGGGGATGTAGCTCTGTAGTAAAGCGCCTTTGGGTACAATCCCCAGTACCAAGAAAACCAAAAAAACAGGCAGCTTTTGATACCGTCACAGGTGTTCTTAGTTTTTTCAAATACTTCCGAGAAGTTATTTAGAAAATGCTCAAGTTGTGTTCAATTTCATGTATCTTTTTCCTTCCCCGCCACCCCGCCCGGTGTTGGGGATCGAACTCTGGGTGTCATGAAAGCGTTATTCAGTGATCTACACCCACAGCCCCAGTTTCATATGTGTGTGTGTGTGTGTGTGTGTGTGTGTGTGTGTGTGTGTGTGTGTTTCCCTCCCCCCACACACACATTACTGGGGATTGAACCCAGATTCTTAAGAATGCTAGGCAAATTTTCTACCGCTGAGCAGCAGCCCCAGCCCTACTCTGTAGTTTCTAAGAAAACATCCTTTTACGGACTTGTTTCTGAAAGCCGGTTTAAGTAGAAAACTTCAGCTGTAAGCATTCCACTAAATTAACACTAGGAAGGCAGGATTAGGCAAACGCGACAGTAATTATTCCCCTCAAGGGAGGAGTTCTCCTTCTCCAGGTGGATTGGTGCAACTGGAAGTACTCTCCAAAGCCGGCCACAGGTGACTCAGCAGCGAGTCACAGGGCGTGGAGGGAGCGCCCGGAAGTGCTGGCACCGTCTGTGCCCGAACGCTCCGAGTCTGATGTCTACGGCAGTGTGAAGGTGAGGTCATCTGGGGAAATGTGGGGAAAATCTGGTGTCTCCAAGTCCTTGGGGACCAATGTGAAAGCGCCCTTCCCTTCCCTGAGTGATGGCAGGGCCCGGTGAACAAGCCCTTTACAAGGATCGAGGGCTTCCTATTTCCACCAAGGATAGTCTTCGGGACGCATCTTCGAGCCCGAAGCGGTGTCAGAATGGTGAACTCGGCTTTTCCAGGCCGGCTGGTGGAAGCCAATTTGACCTGAGGCGGCCGAAGCCGTCGGCAGCCCTCGCAGGGGCAGTTCCACGTGCAGCCCGCGGGTCCAGTCGTCGCTTCGGACGCTAACTCTTCCCCGCCCCATTGCCAGGTGGCCCCCACTCACCATGACGGGTTGCTGTAGGACTGCGCGGCGCGGGGAGGTGGCGAGGAGACGACGACCAGGAGCTCCCACTAACAGACTACCAAGGAGTCCGGGGGAGAAGTAATAAGAGGTGGACTCGCGGGGATGGGCCATATATATCCCTCCTCTGACCACGTGTCGGGGAGGGCAGGTTCCGGACCCCGCCCCCCGCCTCTGCGGCCCCGCCTCGGAGCCCGGCCGCCCCGACCAGCGGAAAGGGGAGAAGCGCGCAGCGCTGATTGGTGGGTTCAAAAGTTCAAACCAAACTCTACGTAAGGATCCAGGAAGGAGAGAAGATATCCAAAGCCGGAGAATTGGCTAAGTGGAACCGGGAAGGGGATGGGACGGCGATTGGCAGGTAGAGGAAGGCGAGGTGTCCTGCGCTACCTTTAGAAAGTGCGGGGATGTCAGGCGCACAGAGTCCTAGCGAGGTGAAGAGCCAGGTAAAAGGGGGTGGGCGGCCGCGCCCAGGAGGGAAGTCCTTCCCGCCACCCGCTCCGCCCCATTCCCTGCGCTCTGGGCTCGCTATCAGTCTTCGTCGTCCAGCTCCCTACATGGCCTGGCCTGGCCTGCCCTCGGGGGAGGCGCAGACGCCAGCCAGTTCCACCTCGCAGAGTCCCTCCCTTCCCGACCGACGCTCTGTCCTGGCCGCCGGTACCCCATTCTCCGCAGCTGAAGGATCTCCAGAGAAGGCCTTGTTTCCTATTCTAGATCTTAATGCTCACCAACGGGTCTAAAACTACTTTCACCTTTGTGTTTGACTTTCTTTACTCATTTTCTTACCTACCCTTTAAATAAACCTGTTGGAGTTGGTTTGTTTTTTGGTACTGGGACTTGAACCCAGGGACCACAGAGCTACGTATCCCCAGCTCTTTTTATTTTTTTAATTTTTATGTTATGGTATTTTTTGTACCTTTATTTTATTTTATGTGGTGCTGAGGGTCGAACCCAGTGCCTCACACGTGCTAGGCAAGCGCTCTTACCACTAGAGCTACAACTTGAGCCCCTCTTTTCATCTTTTGAAACAGGATCTCACGAAATTGCCCAGGGAAGTAAGAAAGGCAAAGTAAAGGCAAAATTGGGTTTTGGATACACAGCAGACAGAACTCAAGGTACATGCCAGCTCACAACAAATGGCACCTATGGAAATACCTGTGGAGCTTTCTTTCAAATTACAATACACTTATCAAATGCTTATTCATCATACTGTGTACTAGAATATTCTGAATTTGGAATAACTAGTGTCTTAATCTGTTATTAAATATTGCATTCTTAAATTAGTAGTTTTTCAATTAAGATATGTTCCATAAGTATATCTAGCACATTATCTAGATGCTTAGGGAATATATATGTGAACAAAACCAACTGGAGATTATATTCTAGAGGGCCTTCTGGTGAAAGGATAGTTTTTTTGTTTTTATTTTTTTCCAGTACTGTGAACTAAAGCCAGTGCCACTCTTATCACTGAACTACAATCCCAGCCCATTTTTATTTTTTGAGACAGGATCTCCATAAGTTGCCCAATGCTGGCCTCCAATTTATGATCCTCCTGCCTTAGTCTCCTAAGTAGCTGGGATTACAGGTATGCATCACTGGATCTGGCCAAACAATTGTTAAATAAAAATTATTGGAGACCATTGTTTTGAACTAAGCTCCTGCCCTAGGTCCCAGAAGACCAGTACAAAAGTAAACAAGGAGCAGGGTGCCATAGTGCATGATTGTCATCAGGAGGCTGAGGCAGGATCACGAGTTCCAGGCCAACCTGGGCAACTTAGTGAGACAGTCTCAAAATAAAAAATAAAAAAGTTGGGGATGTACTTCAGTGATAGAGCACTCCTGTGTTCAATCTCTAATACCACACACATGCACATAGTCCCTCCAAAAAAAGTAAACAAACAAACAAAAAACATCAAAACAGAGTCACTTATTCTAAAGTCACACCTTACCAAACCAAAACTAATGTGTTATCTGGTCTTCTGAGATACCAGGACAGAGATAACAGCCAAATTTCCCAAACTGACCAGTTTCAATGGGCATGAGGGCTGGGGATATAGTTCAGTGGTATAGTACTTGCCTATCATATGCCAAGCCCTGGGTTCAAATCTCCAGTACTGCAAAAAGCAAGCAAACAAACAAATAAATAAAACCAATCAATGGACATGCTAATGAAGTTCCAGATGCTTTAGGTTCTTAAAAAAGGAACCTAGCAGTCTGCAGTGGTGCATACCTGTAATCCCAGTACTCAGGAGGCTGAGGCAGGAGGATTGGGGATTCAAAGCCAACCTTGGCAATTTAGTGAGGCCCTGAGCAACTTAGCAAGACCCTCTCTCAAAATAAAAAATAAAAAGGGCTGAGGATATAGCTAGTGGTAGAACATCCCTGGGTTCAATCTCTGGTACAAAAAACAAAACAAAAAATAAAAAAAACCTGAAACCTCATATTAACCAATCCAGTCCACCCCTCCCACCACAACCCTTTTCTATTTTCACACAAGGTCTCTCTCTAAAATTGTTTAGACTGACCTTGAATTTTTGATCCTCCTGCTTCAGACTCCAGAGTAGTTCTGATTACAGGTGTAGGCCAAAATGTCTGGCTTATTTTTCTATTCTGTCTTTACAATGAAAATAACTAAAATGACCAACACATTTTTGTTTTTGCTTTCTTCAGCCCTTTTCTGTGTATAAAACCAATATCCTCTTCTCAGCTCATCAGCACACTTTATAGTATGAGATGTTGCCTAATTGTAGAATTACAAAATCCAATTAATCACAAAATCACAAATCAATTAAGATCATTAAACTAAATTTGTTGTAATTCTTTCTTTTGACACAGTGAACTCAATACATAAATTTTATATAATTTGTTAAAAAGTGAGAATGCTATAGAAAACAGAATAAAGCAAAGGAGAATGAGCATGCTAGGTAGGGATGGAGTGGGAAGGTATAACAAGGTATATGCAGGGTTAGTTTTAATGTGTGAGATTTGAACTTGAGATCCTCCTGCCTCAGTCTCCTGATCCTCTGGGACTACAGGCATGCACCACCACGCCTGGCTAATGTGTGAGATTTGAACCAAGACTTGGAAGTCATGAATATCTAACCTGTCTTTACAAGTTAAATATTCCCAGAATAGTCAGCAGTTGGAACAAAGGCCCCCAGGCAAGAGTGTGAGCTTTTTTCCTTCCAGTACTGGGAATTGAACCCAGGGTTTTATACCACTGAGCTACTCCCCCTGCCCTTTTTACTTTTTATTTTAAGACAGGGTTTCACTAACTTACAGAAGCTGTTCTTGATAGGATTTAAATTCAAGAACAGCTGCCTCAGTCTCCTGAGTTGCTGGGATTATACGTGTTCCTCATGATGCCCTTCTTATTTTTTTTTATTTTGAGACAGTGTCTCAGTAAATTGCCCAGGCTGACCTAGAACTTATGATCTTCCTGCCTCAGCCTCCCTAGTAGCCAGCCTCTGTGTTTTAAAGTCATCTTGAGTGCTGGAATTCATATTTAGGTTTGCTGCCCTCTGCTGGGATTTATTGGAGGGAAAACATTCCTGGATAGACAGTTAAAACTTTAACCTTTAAAGAGATCTATATGAGTCTAAACATTACAGAGTAAGGAGAGGCAGAAACTGATTTTACATTCTAATTGGAAATTTCCAGAATTCACTAAAAACACTTGGAATTATTAACAAAGAGACAGAAGACCTAATCCTGTGCTCTGACATTTTTAGCTTTATAACTTTGGATGGACATTTCTCCTTCTCAGGCTCCAAGTTGCACATGTGAAATATGGGGAGATGGGACAGGATGATCTATAAAGCCTCTTCCAACTTAACATCCTTTGAAGCTAAGACTCAGTTTCTGCAGTCCATGTGAGGTATACAAAATGAGCAAAGGTGAAAACATGCCTCATTCAATCAAGAGCTTCTAAGAGTCACCAGTACATTATAGAAATAGTTATAGATTGGAATTTTGCTGGAGTGTTACAATGCTTTAAGGAAAGGTTTGTATACCTATTCTGGTTCAGAACTTGAGCTTGTGTGTGGGTGTGGAGGGGGGTGCCAGGGATTGAACCCAGCGTTGTACTACCACTGAGCTATATATCTCCAGTCCTCTTTATTTTTCCTTTTGCAACCAAGATAGGTTGCCCAGGCTGGCTTAGAACTTGTGATCCTCCTGCTTCAGCCTCCCAAGTGGTTGGGATTATAGGTGTGTGTCACCATTTCCATTGAGAACATGGTTTATAAATTGCTGTCATATAGCATGTCCACAAAACATTAGTAAAAAGAAAACTCCAGGTGTAATCCCAGCTACTTGGGAGACTGAGGCAGGAGGATTGCAAGTTTGGGGACATCCTGGGTAACAGTGAGACCCTGTCTCAAAAAAATTAATTTCTAAAAAATAATTTAGATGAGATTAAATCTCATGTTTTCCTCAGTCAAAACTGTTTTCTGTGCTAAAATACTATTAATACTAATACTAAAGAATACTAATACTAAAGAATTTGTGTTCAGTTATAAATTACATGTTACAAATAAATAAGGTATAAGAATATTTTGTACTCATAGCAATTTATAACAAAATATTTTCTACTCCAATAGTGCCTTGGTGGAATCTTAAGTAAAGTTTTCGTTTTGTTTTGTTTTATGTGTGTGTGCTGCTAGGGATGGAACTGAGTGTCTCAAGCAAGCTAGGCAAGTGCTGTACCACTGATCTGTACTCCCAGCCTTCAAACATAAGCTTTTAAGAAAGATATTGGAACAAGAGGCAGTGGCATATGCCTGTAATCCCAGCTACTGGGGAGGCTGAGGCAGAAGTTCCAGACTAACCTGGGCAATTTACCAAGATTCTATCTCAAAATAAAAATAAAAAGGTCTGGAGGCTGAGTAATCTCAGTGGTAGGGAACACCTGAATTCAATTCCCAATACACATCCAACCCCCTCCCAAAAGAAAGGTATTGGAGTGTGGGGATATAGCTCAGTTGTAGAGTACTTGCCTTGCATGCATGCAGCCCTGAGTTCAATCCCCAGGACTGAAGGGAAAAAAAAAAAAGTTTATTTCAATTTTAAAACAATTTTTTAAAAAATTTATAGTTGTAGATGAACACAATACCTTTATTTATTTAATTTATTTATTTATATGTGGTGCTGAGGATTAAAACCAGTGCCTCACATATGCAAGGCAAGCACTCTACCACTGAGCCACAACCCCAGCCCTTATTTCACTTGTGAGACAGGGTCTCTCTATGTTTCCCAGACTTTTATCAAACTTGTGAACTCCAGTGATTCCCCTGCTTCAGCTTCCCTAGATGCTGGGACTATAGGCAAGCACCACCATGCTAGGCTGTTGGGAGAAATCCTAGTTCTTGGCCCACAGCAGTTAATGTCTCAAGTGTGTAAACTTGCAGAGAGGAGCATTCCACTCTGACCACCTAGGAATGTAAACAACTGCCCAAATTTACCTAGTGTTACCAAGGGAACCTGAATAGGGGCCTGGTGGTCTGATCCCCCGTGGCACATTGTGATTGGGTTAAAAGTCTATAAAATGTATTATCAAACTTGTGAACTCCAGTGATTCCCCTGCTTCAGCTTCCCTAGATGCTGGGACTATAGGCAAGCACCACCATGCTAGGCCAAGAAAGTTATTTATTATTGAACTGTGGGAAATAAGGTCCTGAGATTTGAAATAATTTACCTCCAACTGTAAAAGGCAGAATTCGGAATAAATGCCTAAAATAACAGTTGTGCTCAGTGAGGTGGTGCATACCTGTGAACCCAGTGATTTGGGAGGCTGAGGCAAGTGGATGACAAGTTTGAGATTGCTAAGTTTGATCCTATCTCAAAAAGTTAAAAGGGTTGAGGGTACAGCTCAGTGGTAAAGCATCCCTGGGTTCAATCCCCAGTACTGCAAAATAAATAAATACATAAATACATAAATAAATAAATAAATAGAAAGAAAGAAAGAAAAGTTCTTTTTTTATTCTAGGCTGTCTTCCTAAGCCTGTTACTGTTACTGTAGTTCACAGGGACAGGAAGTCCTTAGAAAAGACATTATTGAATTTGTTGTCTTAAGGCAAGGCTACTACTCAGATAATAAGTTTAAAAAGGGAATTTGTCCTACTTTTAAGACCTCCAAAAGATAGCCAGGACTCTTCAGTTAAGCTCAACAACTTTCTTTAAAATAAACATTTTTTCTTTTGCAATGCTGGGAATTGAACCCTGGGCCGAGGGCATGGTAGGCAAGTGCTCTACCACTGAGTTATGCCCCTAGTCCTTATAATAAAAGCATTTTAAAATCTATGCATTAAAAGGCAGTTTTGTTTTGTTTTTTCCTTTTTATCCCTAGTAAGTCTAGGTAATCCATTATTTTTTTGGTGACTGAACCCAAGTGCTCATGCATGCTAGGCAAGTGTTCTACCACATGTCTGCCACCCTCCCTCCCCACACCTCCATACCCCACCACCACTTTTTAAATTTTATTTTGAGATAGGGTCTAAGTTGCCTAGGTTGGCCTGGAACTTGTGATCCTTCTGCCTTAGCCTCCTAAGTAATTGGGATTATAGGTATGGATCTCTGAGCACAGCTTTACAAATTCTTTCAAGTTCTTACTGATCTGAGCAGCATTTTGACCACTTACCTTTTATAAGGACCTTGCTGATGCCATGCTAACTCCACTCTGGGATGTTACCATACAATTGGCTATCATCTCTGAAATTTCACATTTTCTTTCCAATGAGGTCTCATTTGGCTTGTTCAATGGTTTGGAATCATTTGCTCATAGTGACTGATATAATTGAGTAGGTTGTATTTGCCCTGTATTTCCACCCTGTATCACTATATCCAAGCCTTCTTTTGTAAGTTCTAATCTTTCTTATAATTAATAACCAGTCTCTTAAACATCTCCTCATTCCTTTAGGCCACACAGGTAAATTTTTCTTGCAGAAAATTAAAAAGTTTAATTTACAGGTGTGTACCACCACACCCAGAAAATTAAAAAGTTTAATTTTCTGGGTGTGGTGGTACACACCTGTAATCCCAGTGGCTTGAGAGGCTGAGGGAGGATCACAAATTCCAGCCCAGCCTCAGCAACTTAGCAAGACTCGAAGCAACTTAGTGAGACCCTGTCTCAAAATAAAAAATAACTTTAAAAAAAGGGCTGGGGATGTGACTCAGTACCAAAAAAAAAAAAAAAAAAAAAAAAAAAAGAACCACTCACAGTATTCATATCTCCATTATTCTCATAAGTGGACCATATATTGGAGTCTGGAAACCTTCTCTATTTATAGCAATGTTTATTTAATAATCTTATTTATTCCTGTGCCTAAAAACACTCAAGGAGCCCAAAGTGGAAGGTCCCTAAGGGTTTTCTTTATGATTATAACTTCTGATATGATTATAACTTCTTTATGATTATAACCAGCTGAGCCAGTGAGGGTTTTCTTAGAGTTTCTGAATCTCAGGAAAATCTTTCCCCTTTTACTTTTCTGGTTCTCCTTCTACCTGCCCCCTCCTCAAGTGCCCAGGACACAGAGTAATTATTTTCAAGTACATCAAATATTTGTTTTTTCCTACAAAATTAGGAAAATAGAGCCTCAATATAACATCAGTGCAAAATTATACAGTTAGGAAACTTAAGAGGCAAAAAATAGTCTCCTGTTAGTCTGATAGTTAAATTTGGCTAAAAGCATCCAGCTTCTTCCAGTGCCTAGCCAAGTCTCCCCACCCGCTAATCTCACCCCCTTATAATTCTTTTGTGCTAATCCCCCACTCATTGGTATGCTGGAGTCTGCTAGAACCCATTGTTGAATTTTAAGGAATTACATGAACCAGCTAGACATCACCTGGGTAGCTTTAAGTCAGCAATATTTATTTTCTGATGGTGGGGATCAAACCCAGGACCTCAAGCATGCTAAAAATGTGTTCTACCACTGAGATACATCCTCAGCCTAGCTGTGGTACATGTATTTACACCAGGGAAATTAGCGAATGGTACAAATGAGGCTTCACACCTCACTCCCAGCTGGTTGTTTAACATTTACTGTGAGGGAGATTAAAACACCTCACCCTGAATCTATTTCTTGTACACATTTCAAGTTGTTTTTTCAGAGAAACTAGACTTCAGCAGACACAGAAATGATTCCAAAAAGCTGTCCTTTGCAAAAAGCAATCTACCGCTGTAAACAGCAATGCAGGCAGAGGCTCTGTGTGTGTGTGTATGTGTGTGTGGTAATGGAAACTAAACCTAAAGCCTCATGCATGCTAGGAAAGCATTAGTAGTTTGGTTCATCCCAACTCATACATGCATAGAATTCAATTTCAGTCACCGGTCCATTTTCTTTTGAGACAAATTGCCTAGGCTAGGCTCGTATTTGCAATCCTCCTGCCTCGGTCTGTGGTATCCAGGATTATAGGCATGTGTCTCCTCACTCTGTAGGCAGAAGCTTTTCTGATAGCCCCCTTCTCCTAGGAAAGATCTTTTCCATAGGAAGAAGAGACTAGGGGTCTGACAATTGACCCAGATGGAATGGGTGGCTGTTACCTGGGGGACTTCATCTGCATAAAAAGGTATCCCTTACCCACTGGGTACCTTCTCCTTGAAACCTTCCATAGTCTGTCACCTTCCTTCCCTCTAGAATCCCTATATAAGGCTTAGCTCTATATAAAGTTCAGTTATCTTGCCCTTGAGTCTCATATTCTATATACGACTTCTGTGCTTATGCTCATTAATAAATTTGTGTACCTTTAGTATATTGTCAGTTCATTTCAAAGACCAAAATTCTGGAAATTTCAGAGGGAAAAGAAAACTTTCCTACAACCAGGACGTCATTATCCCTACCTTTACACTTTGTCCATGTCAGGTCATTTCTCTTAGTTTTTTTTTGGTCCTTGCATAAAAAGGTCTTTTTGTTCTTAGAGCCTAGTTCATTCCCTGGCTTCAAGCTGAACCCTCTCTCACAGTCAACTAACGCCCAAGACCTAGCCTGGCTCCTCTCGATTCAGTTTTTTAATCCAAATTAACTCATTCATGGCATTTTCTATGGTAGTTTTTATTGTTTGTTTGTTTGTTTTGCTTTGTTTTGGTACTGGGGATTTAACCTAAGGGTGCTTTACTACTGAGTTACATTCCCAGGTCTTTTAATTTTTTGAGACAGGTTCTTGCTAAGTTGCTTAGGACCTCACTAAATTACTGACACTAGTCTTCGACTTGTGATCCTCCTGCCTCAGCCTCTGGAGTCTTTGGGATTACAGGGCACTGCCATAGCACCTGGAATGGTGTTTTCTTTGTTTTTTGGTGCTGGGGATGGAACCAAGGGCCTCTTGCATGCTAAGCACATGCTCTGCCACTGAACTATACTCACAGTCCTCATGGTTCTTTCCTAGTCCTTTTATCTCCTGGGTTCTAAATGCCCTCTGACTTCTTTACTATCTCGCCCCTCATCTAGCTCAGTACCTCTACCATTAGCACAGGTATCATCACACATGGTTTTCATCCTTAGACTGAGGGATTTACAAGCCTTAACTTATTTATTCTTCATGATACTCCTAGGAGGTAGAAGCTGTTGTCACCTCCATTTTACAGAGGAGGAAAGTGAGGCTCATGGGATTAAATAACCATCTAAGGTTGTACACTGGCCCATGCTGCCTTCAGCCCAGCCTTCTCTGGAAACACCTCCCTTTTCCTGCAGGAGATTGGTTTCAAAGCTAGCCATTTCTGAACCACTGTCTCCTCTCCAAAAACATTAGAATAGAACCACTTTTATATCTACAACTTTAATTACATGTTTATTTCCCCAAATCATCCAAATCTGGAATGGTCCCCGAAGTCCTCAGTTAGGAGATGTAGTTCAGTGCTCCAACAGATGTGGGTCTGTTCTCACAGGGCTTTATTTTTATAGCACTTTGCTATTTTGATCCTTTAGACCATGTATTTTTTCCTTACCCTCTGGAATATTTTGTTCCACTAGAGTCAGGAATATAAGTCATTTAGAAACTCTGAAAAGTCTTCACATGTTTCTGATAGATCAAGATTTCCTTGTTTTAAATTACATAGTTCTCTGTTTTGGTAAGCTGTAGTCCCCACTGACCTTGTAAATGGATGATGTGGAACAGCTTGTAACTACAAAAATCAACTTACCATGTTCCCTCAGCAGCTCCGTTTATTTGTACAGAACCCAAGGGACAGAGTCCAGCTCATATAGTGTGGAGAAAAAAAAAAAAATTGTTTGTGTTCAAAACAAAGAAACAATTTTTAAATTCAGGATGCTTTTCCTCTTTACTCTGACTGAAATCGCTTATAGTAAACCAAAGTTGTTCCAGAGAAGAAAATAAAATTAACCTGGAATAGAGGTCACCTAACAAGCTATGCAAACTGTTTCCTTGGTTCTGGTTTGCTCCATTGCACTGGGGGCTTCATGGTTTCTAGGCCCAGATGGCCTGGCCCCAAGCTCATTGTTATGGGAGCCTCAGATGAGAAGTTTAGCTGATTGGGAAGGTAGTACTTTCTTAACAAGCAACAGAATAATTTTGACTCTAAAGGACAGGGTAAAACATAAATGGAAAAATACTATGGGATAGGGAAAATAAAAATTCAAATAATAAAATATTGACTCCTCATCAATAAGAGTGAAACTTCTCTGGGCAATTACAACAGCTAGGAACTGAGAAGTCTGACTTCTAGTGTGATTAGATAGTGTGGCCTCTGCCAGTGTCCCTACACTATTTTGGCTGGATTTCCCCATCTTCAGAGTGAGGATTAATACTTGTTCTGAGACAGCTTGGGTCACTGGATTGAGATGGCAAAACCTGGATTTTAGCTCTAGTCAACTGATTGAGTGAATTTTGGTCTCATCATTTATAAAATGAAGTAAATTTATTCATATAGCACATAAAGATTTTCTAGAAATGCTATTATATTATTTATTTGGCACCTAGCATGTGGTAGGCACTAACAATAATAGGAATTGAGGACAAGACAAAATCTGCTAAAGGGCATATATTGCATTTGGGAGATACTATGTATGAAGAAAAAATAAAGCCAAGTAAGAAGGACAGAGAGTACTAAGGAGTGCTGTAGTTGGTATGAGGTTTGTCTATCAAGGGTTCGTGTGTTGGAGGCTTGATCCTCAGTTTAAAGGTGTAGAGGTGGTGGTAATTCTAAGAGGTGAAGCCTAGTGGAAGTTCTTAGGCCCTCATAAGGTAGTTCTTGTGGGACCTGTGAGTTAGATGTCATGAGAGCAAGCTGTTATAAAAGACCAAGCCTGAATCATTCTCTTTGTGTTTGGTAATATGTTCTCCCTGTCTTGTTCACACTCAGGCCATGATGCCACTTGCCTTTAGCCTTCACTGGAGACCAAGCAAGTGGAGCCATCCCATCGTGGACTTCCAGTTTCCCAAACTGTGAGCTAAATAAATCTCTCTTTGTAATGTTACCCAGTCACATGTATTTTGTTATAGTAACAGAAGATTAAGACTGAGGGTATCTCTGATTTGAAGGAAGAAGTGAATCACTTAGATGTCAGGAGAAGAGCATTCTAGACAGAGGAAATGTATGGAACAGTATGTGGGAAGAAAAAAATAATTAGAAGGCAAGGCCAGAGTAAATATAGGGTCCACCATAAGAATTTTGGCATTTTGTCTGAAACTGGAAACCACTAGAAGGGTCCAATAAAACTTATGACAAGATTAGACTTTTGTTTTAACAGGGCAACTCTGGAGTATAGAGAAGCAAGGTAGAAACAGCTAAGTAACTACTACAATAATTTGAGCAGGATCTCAGAGTGTAAGCAATGGAGATAATTAGTGGCCAGATTCTGGATAGAATTTTCTGACAGACTGGATGGGGGTTGTGAAAAAAAGAAGAGTCAAGAATGGCAATGGGGTGCTGGGGCTGAGGCTCAGTGGTAGAGTGCTTGCCTCGAATGTGTGAGGCCCTGGGTTTGATTCTCAGCACCACATAAAAATAAATAAATAAGGATATGTCTATCTACAACTAAAAAATATTAACAAAAAAAAAAAGAGTGACAATAGGGGCTGGGTGGTCGAGTGGTAGAGTGCTTACCTAGCACGTGTGAGGCACTGGGTTTGATCCTCAGTACCCAAAATAAATAAATAAATAAATAAATTTTTAAGATGAATAACAATGGTTTGGTTCTGAGCAACTGGAATTATTAGGTTGATATTGAATTAAATGAGGAACACTTTAGGAAAAATAGTTTTAAGGGTAGTGAGGAGCAAGCAGGATTTGTTTTGTTCATATTAAGTTTGAGATACCTCTTAGACCTTCAAGTAGAGGTCTGAAGCAGGAAATTAATCAATATTCATAAGGATGGAAAGGGACCTGCATTTCCAACCCAGATCTTTAAGCTTCTATATTAGAAAATCCAGTCAGGGCAGGCCAAGACAATAGCCCAATAGCAAAAAAAAAAAAAAAAAAAATAGGTAACCCAAAATAAAGTCATTCTGAGGAAAGGAAAAATCTAGATTGGTGATAGAGTTTAAAATAAGGCCCCAAGGGCTGGGGATATAGCTCAGTTGGTAGAGTGCTTGGGTCAATCCCCAGCACTGATGGAAAAAAAAAAAAAAAAAAAAAAAAAAAAAAAAAAAAAAAAAAAAAAGTCCCCAAGTACTTCCCTGGAACTACAGATTATATTCTTTTTTTTTTTTTTTTTTTTTTTTTTTTGTGGTGCTGGGGATTGAACCCAGGGCCTTGTGCATGCAAGGCAAGCACTCTACCAACTGAGCTATATCCCCAGCCCCAGATTATATTCTTGAAACTGAAGATGGAAGTCCATCAGAACCTAAACATTCAAGTATGTGTACAAGTTTGACCTTGAAAGTTCTCTGTGACATACTAAGAAATAAAGCAAGGCACAGTTGCACATGCCTGTAATCCCAGCAAGTGGGAGGCTGAGGCAGGAGGATGACAAGTTTGAAGCCTGCCTCAATAACTTTGGGAAACCTTGTCTCAAAAAAAAAAAAAAAAAAAAAAAAAATTAAAGGACTTGGGATGTAGCTCAGTGCTGAAGTATGGGGCTTCACATTCTCAAAACCAAACTCAAAGCACCTCACAATTTTCTGGGTGATAGAAGCATTTTTCGTTCTAATGAGGTGACTTTTGGTGGGAAACTATCCTGGATAGTTTCAGGAAAGAGGCTTGTCATCAGAGAGATCAGTTCATGATTAGAGACTTGGAAATTTTAAACCCATTCCCCATCGCCCAAGGAGGGAGAGGGCCCAGAGATTGAGTTAATAGTTGATCATACCTACATGATAAAATCTCTATGAAAATTCCTTAAGAGCTCCAGGGTGGTAAACAAGAACACATTCCCTTATCAGGAGGGTAGCATAGCTCAACTCCATGGGAATAGGTAAGTTCTTGCACTCAAGACCCTTCTATACCTTGCCCTATGTATCTCTTCATTTGACTATTCATTTGTATCCTTTAAAATAAACACAAGTGTTTCTCTGAGTTCTGTGAACCATTATAGCAAATTTCTAAACTTGAAGAGGAAGCTGGTAGACCCCTTGCCTAGCATGTGTGGGGCCCTGGATTCAATCCCTAGCACTGTGCACACTATATGCAAACCAAACCTGAGGAGGGGATCATGGAAGCCTCCAATTTGTAGCCAAATCAGACAGAAGTATAGATGCCCAATACATGTGACAGGTGTCTGAAGTTGGGGGCAGTTTTATGGGCCTGAGCCCTTATCTACAGGGTCTATGCTAACTTTGGTTATTAGTGTCAAAACTGAATTAAATTAGACATTTGGATTTGTGATTGCAGAGAATTGAAAATTGGGTGGTGCTGGGGGGTGTATTTAGTGTCAGAACTGTAGTGAGTTGGGAAAGCAGTTTTCTGCTGTATGCTTTGGGGTTGGAAAACAACCAATTTGCCTCACTCCACATCCCAATTTTGAATGTGTAAACTCCCTCTAAACTTTTGGACAGTCTGTAGGCAATCCTAATAGAGAAGAGGAACAAACTTTGGGAGGGATTCATTGTGTAGAAATTTGTACCTCATTGGATTAAGAGAATGTTTTAATGGAAGCTGCATTATGTAGGAATGGTTAGTTAAATCATTGGTCTCTCCAGGTACAGTGGTGCACATCTGTGATCCCAGCAGCTCTGGAGGCTGAGGCAGGAGGATGCCACGTTCCAGGCTGGCTTCAACAAATTAGCATGATCCTATCTCCTGTCTCAAATAAAAAGAAAAAGACTGAGGATATTGATCAGTAGTACAGCACCCCTCTGTTCAATCCCTAGTACCACACACAAACACATCACTTTGGAGATTATATATTTCACAATATCCTAAGACCTCTCTTTCTTATTTAATTCTTTTCTGTTTCCCTCTAAGCACTTTCAGCTACTTCCCATAAATTTTTTTAAAATATTTTTTTAGTTGTCAATGGATCTTTATTTTTTTAAATTTATATGCGGTGCTGAGAATTGAACCTGTGCCTCACACATGCTAGGTAAGTGGTCTACCACAGAGCTACAACCCCAGCCCTACTTCCCATAAATTTTGATATGATGTATTTTCATTTTCATTCAGTTAAAAATAATTAAAAATTTCCCTTCTGATATCTTTTTTGACCCATGGGCTATTTTGAAGTCTTCTTAATTTCCAAATACTTAGGGATATCTCAGATTTCTGTTATTGATTTCTAACCTTATTCCATGTGTCAGAGAATATAGTTTATTGGTTGCAATTCTTTTAATATTAAGCATTATTTTATGTACTAATATATGGTGTACTTTAGAGAATATACTATGTACTCACTTGCAAACAATAAATTCTGAAGTCATAAGTCAGAGTACCCTACATATATTTAGGTCAAATTTGTTGGTAATGTTGTTCTAACCTTCCAGACCTCTGCTGATTTTCTAAATGTTCTGTCCAATACTGAGTGGAGTATTTAAATTCCAGTTATTACCATTGACTTGTCTATTTCTCCCCAAAATTCTGTCAGTTTTTGTTTCATGTATTTTAGAGATCCTACATATTTGTATAGTTATATTTTCCTGATGAACTGATCCTTTTATTTTTATTAAATGTCCCTCTTTGTCTCTAGTACTCTTTTTTAGGTGATGAAGAGTCTTAAGTCTATTTTGTCTGATATTACTATGGCCACTACAGCTCTATCATGGTTGCTATTTCTATGACATACCTTATTCTATTTCTTTGCTATTAATTTATTTGTAGCATTAAACCTAAAATGTATCTGTGGATATCTTCCTTTTTCATTCTGACAGTTTCTTTATTTAGGGTGTTTAGGTCATTCATAATTAATGTAATTCTTGATGTGAGTGGATTTACATTTTCCATTTTTGAATTTATTTTTCTATAAGTTCTCTGTCCTCTTTGTTCCTCTTTTCCTCCTCTACTGTATCCTTTTATGTTAAATATTCTTTTGTTGTTTTAAAACAAGGTCTCCCTATGATGCCTGGGTTCAAGAGAGTTTCCTGCCTCAGCCTCCAGATTGACTACAGGCGCATGCCATTGTGCCTATCTTTCTTTGTTTCTTTCTTTTCTTTTGTCTGGGAGTGAATCCTATGGTCCTTTACTACTGAGCTACATTCTCAATCAGGTAAAGATACACACACACACATACTCTTCCTCACTAGGGCTTTAACCCAGGGGGTGCTTTATCACTGAGTCATATCCCCAGCTCTTTTTATTTTTTATTTTGAGACAGGGTCTCACTAAATTGCCCAGGCTGGCTTGGAACTAACTAACCTAATTTCTCTCTCCCTCTCTCTCTCTCTCTCTCTCTCTCTCATACTGGGGATTGAACCCAGGGGTACTTTACCACTGAGCTACATCACCAGCCATTTTTTTTTCTTTACATTTTTTAAGATGTTTATAGACCTTTATTTTATTCATCTATTTTTATGTGGTGCTGAGAATCAAGCCCAGTACCTCACACATGCTAGGCAAGCACTCTACCACTGAGCCACAACCCCAGTCCCCCATCTCCAGCCTTTTTATTTTTATTTTGAGACAGGGTCTTACTAAGTTGCTGAGGCTGCCCTCAAACTTGGTGATCCTCTGGCCTCAGCCTTCCGAGTTGCTGGGATTATTGGAGTGTGCAACCTTGCCTGTCTTTGATTCTTTAAATGTGACTTTAGTTTTTTTTATCATAATTATAGTTGCTTTTTTTTTTTTTTTTTTTTTTTTTTGCGGCATTGGGGATTGAATATAGTTGCCTCTTTAATGCCTTTGCTTGCTAAATCCAACTCTGGATACTCAATTTCTGTTGATTGTTGCTTTTCCTGAGAATGGATAATATTTTCCTATCTCTTTGCATATTTTATTGAAAACTGGATGTTTTAGATAATGTATTGTAGCATACTCTGATTTTTCTCTCTCAAGAGTGTGTTTTGGGGGCTGGGGATATTGCTCAGTTGGTAGAGTGCTTGCCTTGCATGCACAAAGCCCTGGGTTTAATCCCCAGCACAAAAAGAGTGTGCTTTGGTTAATGGGTTTTCTTTGTTTAGTAACTTGCCTGAGCTAAAGCTATGAAATCTGTCTCCTCTAAAGTGTGTGGCTGGTGATTACCTCTGTTCAGTTTCCTTTCTTCTTTCTCTTAAAAAAGTCTGAATTCCAGCCAGATGTGATGGTATATGCCTGTAATCTCAGCTACTCCAGAGGCTGAGGCAGGAAGATCTCAAGTTTGGGGACAGTCTCAGCAATTTAGCAAGATTGTGTCTTAAAATAAAAAGGACTGGGGATATAGCTCAGTTGTATGACACCCCTGGGTTCAATCCCTATTGCTGCAAAATAAATGTTTTAAAAATTATTTTTAAAAAATAATTTAAAAATTATTTTCCTAGGGGTAACCTCTGCCTGAGTAGACTAGTAGTCAACTGATAGGATAAAAATTGTGCTGAAACACTGTTATAGTCTGGATCCCCAAAAGTTGAAAATATGGTACCTAGTGCAGCAGTATTCAGGGGTGAAGCCTTTGGGATTGGATGGAGAGGGTTCTTACCTCTTCAATGGATTAATCCATTGATGGATTCATAGCTATTGGGAAGTGGTAGAAATCTGAGGTGGGGCCTAGTTGAAGGAAGTAGTTCTTTGGGGGTATGAAGACTTCTTTGCATAGGCATGGTTAAAACATGGACAACCATGTCAAAATATGATTGGACATAAAAGGCATAATCTAATCTAATGGACTGGGTGGGGAAACCCAGCAAGACATGTCTGCTTCAGCATATTCTTGGCCTCTCTATGTAGCATTCCTTTTTCCAGGGCATGGGGCAGGATCCCTTGAAGGGCGTATTTTGTCCCTAGACTCTCTCTCTCTGCTTCCAGTTGCCAAGAGGTGAGCAGTTTGCCCCAACCGTGCTTCTAACCATCAGGCTCTACCTTATCACAGACCCAGAAACAACACAGCCAAGTGACCATGGACTAAAACCATGAGCCAAAATAAATATTTACTCCTTTAATTTCCTCCTCTGATTTCTCTCACAGTGACAGAAAACTAACACAAATACCTCAAAGCCAATAGGGCTTTCATCCTGTGATTATGAATTTTTGTGTAGGATGGGGAGCCATAGTTCAAAGTTCAGGCCATCTTCAATTCTGTCTCGGCTTACTGTTACTTTCTGTTGGACCCTTTCACATCTGCTTTGTGCCGGCAGCCCCCGAGTCAGCTGGAAGTGTGTGGAAATCTCACATTCTCTGTTCTCCACTGTACATGTACATAACCATACCCAGGAATATGCTTTTCCAGCCACAAGTGGGGTTAGAAGAACTCCAAATCAACTAAGCCATTTTGGATGGTAGCTGCAAAGCTGGTCTTCACAGAATTCCTGCCCTATCCCCTTACCCCCAGGAGAAATCTCTTATGCTGAGGGGAAGGTTGGGAATGGGAGCATCCCCAGGCAAGAATGCCACAGATTCCCACTATTATGATGATCAGCAATTATTCAGGCAAAAATACATTTAAGATTATTATATGCCTTTGATTTATTTCTACAGTGCTAGAAATGGTTGTTTGTCCATTTTATCCAGCATTTCAGGGAGATGTCTACCTCCTCACTCTACCATAATTGGAAGTCCCACCCTCCCCAATAAATATTTGATGAATAAGTAGACTAACCACTTGGAATTTGTCTTCTGCCTCTACCACTCTACTGAAACTCTCCTATCAAAAATTACTAGTTACCAGATACAGCCACATCAATGTTCATAGCTGCTCAGTTCACAATAGCCAGATTGTGGAACCAACCTAGATGTCCTTCAATTGATGAATGGATAAAGAAACTGTGGTATATATATACAATGGAATATTACTCAACCATAAAGAATGATAAAATTATGGCATTTGCAGGCAAATGGATGAAATTGGAGAATATCATGCTAAGTGAGATAAGTCAATTTCAAAAAACCAAAGGACGAATGATATCGCTGATAAGTGGATGATGACACATAATGGGGGGTGGGAGGGGTTAGTGTTAGGGTTAGAGTTAGGGTTAGGGAGGGGGGCAAGAATGGAGGAAGGAAGGACTGTATAGAGGGAAAAGAGGGGTGGGAGGGGTGGGGGGAAGGGAAAAAATAATAGAATGAATCAAACAACATTACCCTATGTAAATTTATGATTACACAAATGGTATGCCTTTACGCCATGTACAGAGAAACAACATGTATCCCATTTGTTTACAATTAAAAAAAAAAAAAAATCACAGGCAAATTTTAAGGGATCCTGTGATTTAAAGCACTGTCCAAAAAAAAAAAAAAAAAAAAAAAAAAAAATTACTAGTTACCACCTTGGCACTAAAACAAGCTACAAGACAGGCCTGAACTGAACTCTGTCAGCAACTGTGTATTTGGCAAGGACCTTCTCCAAGTCTTGGTTCTTCTCTTCTGTTAAATGACAAAATAATACCTATGGTGTTATTGTCATGTAATGATATGTTTTGTTTTGGTTGTCATCCATGGTTCCTGGCTCATAACTCCCTCCCAAAGCAGGCCACAGAAACTAGAATTTCTTTCCCAAGGCAGGTGCTTTCTCAAGAACTCTTATCTTCCTCTCCACTACACTTTTCAGTCTTGGAGTTAGCTCTAAAGAAATTCTGATTTACCTTGGTTAACAATAGGTTATAAGACTCTCCTCATTCCAGAGGGATCCTGCCCCATGCCTGGAAAGAAGAATGCTACACAAAGAGGTCAAGAAAAATGCTGAGGCATTTGTCTTTCTGGGTTTCCCCACCTAGTCAATTAGCATTAGATCATGCCCTTTATGTCCAATCATATTTTGACATGGTTGTCCATGCTTTCACCATGCCTATGCAAAGTTGTCTCCATAAAACTCCAAAAGGACAGGGCTCAAGAGGAGCTTCCTAATAGTGAACACATGAACATTCTTGGAGGAATACATTTCTTCATCTGTATCCTTTGTAATATCCTTTATAATAAACCAGTAAATTAAAGTGTTTCCCTGAGTTCTGTGAGCCACTCAAGCAAGTTCATTGAATCTAAGAAGGTTATGGGAATCCTGATTTGTAGTGGATCAGTCAGAAGCACAGGTTAAACAACCTGGGGCTGTGACTGGCATCTACAGTAGGGTTGGGGGGATGTGGGGGAGTCTCTGGGAGCAAGCCTTTAACATGAGGGACTGGATACTAACTTCAGGTAGATAGTGTCAGAACTAAATTAGATTACAGGACACCCAGCTGATGTCACTGCAAAACTGACAGCTTGCTTCCTTATGGGGAGAAACCCCTCACCTCTTGCGGTTATAGAAGTCTTCTATGTTGTTGGGCTGTAACAGCACAGGGGGAAAAAGACTTCTCCTCCTCCTCCTCTTCTTTTTTTGTACTGGGAACTGAACCCAGAGGTGCTTTACCACTGAGCTATATCTTCAGCCCTTTTTATATATATTTTTTTTAAATTTTGAGACAGGGCCTCACTAAATTACTAAGTACCTCACTAAGTTGCTAAGGCTGACTTTAAACTTGCAACCTTCTTGCCTCAGCTTCTGGAGTGGCTAGCATGCACCATTACACCCTGTTACTTTGTTTTTTCTCATGGCACAGTTATTGTAAGCCAGGATCAGTGGCACACACCTGTAATCTCAGCAACTCAGAAGGCTGAGGCAAGAGGATTGCAAGTTTCAGGCTAACTTGGATAACTTAGTAAGACCTGTCTCAAAAGAAAAAAATAATTAAAGGGCTGAGGGGTATAGCGCAGGGGTAAAGCATCCCTGGGTTCAGTCCCCAGTACCAAGAAAAAAAGAAAAGAAGAAAGGTAGGTGGCTTGGTTGGTTTAAGTAAGCATCTGGTTGGAGGCTTAATGGTTCTTTTCCAACCTAGTATTTGTCAGGAGGATTGAGTTCCTACTCAGACTGAATCTGGGACACCTCTCTTATCTTTACACACAGCAGAGACATAATTGGTGGATGAGGGATAAGATCATGAGAACCTTTTAAGATTTGATCTGTTATACAGAACTATAAGGTATTATTATGTCTTATTATGGTGTTCTTTGGGAACTTTTTAAAAAAAATCCCCCTCTCTGGGAAATTTTGGCCATAACCAAATTTCTAAAAATAGAGAAGATACTCAAGTTAGTCCCTCCAACTTCTTTTTTTCCCTTGGATATTTTAACTATTACAAGGTAGATTCTTCTGAAAGACCAGAACCACTGATGTAAATTCTTTTTAATCACAAAATTTCATATTTTTAAGTATTTCTTCTAAGAAATGAAGTTCATGATCCTCCAAATCAGAAGCTAAACATCAATTTGGTGGAGAAGACAGATCATAACCAAACAGAATGTGCGGAATTCAAAATGAAAACAGTGTGGTGAAGCCATTTGGGGCCCCATTTAGGGCCTTGCTAAAAATTCAATTATTTTTGTAAGCAATGCATGTTTAAAAGCAAAATTTTAAAAATCACTTTTTATGTTTTTTTAAATTTCTTCCTCATTGTCCTTCCTTTAATTAGTCATGAACCATTTATTATTCACTATTTTTACTTGTTCTTCCACATGTCTAACTGCCAACTATTTGAAGACAGATTGGTACCTCTATGTATCACCCCCCCCACCTTTTGGGGGGGGTACCAGGGATTGAACTCAGGGGCACTTGACCACTGAGCCATATCTACAGTCCTGTTTTGTATTTTATTTAGAGGCAGGGTCTCAATGAGTTGCTGAGCACCTTGATTTTACTGAGGTTTGCTTTGAACTTCTGATCCTCTTGCCTCAGCCTCCCGAGCTGCTGGGATTACAGGCATGTGCCACCATGCCCAGTATATGTATCCCTCTTGATGCCTGGTACTGTTCCTTGCCATCAGTTCTAGTCAACAAGTATGTCCTTTCCAATCCCTTACTCAGAAGCCTTCAATGTTTCTCTACTGTCCCTAAAAATGAGTGATGTCCATATTTTGTCTGACTGCATGTGCTTAGTAATATACAACTTCTCTCATATATAAAATGGTTGACATATATGCATACATTTACATATGTATAATTTATTTAAAATTGCATATCATTATACTTATGTTTTATATAAATTATTATTATTTTTATTTATGTGTGGTGCTAGGATTTGAACCTGGGCCTTCCACATGGTAGGTAAGTTATATACCACTGAGCCTACTTTATATAAAGTATAAATATTTATCAAAATAGAAAGTTTAAGAGAATGACCTAATAATGTATAAGTGGGATTTGTAATAATTTTTTTCTCTGTACTTCCTGAATATCCCACTCTGGAGACCACTGGTCCAGGTTCTGTGAGGACATAGTCTTCAAACTGGGGTCTAGGTCTCCTAAGGGTACATAGTATAGACAGTGTAAAAGTGCTCAATTTCCAGATTTTGAATTACCAAATGTTCCCTCTCTGGAAAATCATCTACCTGAGAATGACTTGCACTAGGCTGGTTTCTCTTTTCCACCCTCCCCTTCTCCATTGCCCTTATTCTTCACAACAGAAAGGTATCCCCCAGCCATCCTGAATTGTGTATGTGCTCTGTTCCCAAGCAAAGCGATCATGAGTCATTTGAGAATGTATCATGCCTGAGGGAGAATCCCTTGAGAGCAAAGAGAAACAATGACAGGACAGTGCCTTATTTCATCCATTTGACAAATTCATAGCAAGCCTCTGTGCCTGTCACAGCTGTCTCTTAGAATTAGAAGTCACAGGAGAGAAAGTGAAGGGCCTTACAGTTTATCTATATACATATGTATTTTTTAACTGAAAAAAATAAAGCTAAACTTTTTATGACAGAAAAGAATTATTTGACTAATTGGTTTGGCCATGGGGACTGGTTTAAATTATTTTCTACAAATGGTATAAGCTAGACCTGTGACTCTAACCATTTAAGGCAAATATATGTAAAGCACTTATCTAATAATATAATATGCCAGAAATTTCATCATTTGCAGCTATCTCAAGTTATGATGACCACTGCCTTCAACTAACATTCAGGAGGTCATAACCTAGACTCTTGACCATCTTATCTCCTGTCAGTCCCATCAGGCTTCAGTCAAATCACTCTCATGCTCCTTGGTAATCTTCCAGGCCTATACTTTTGTATGTGTTCATATCAGTTCCTCCATTGTAAGTATCCTTCCCTCCCATCTCAGTGTGTTGAAATCCTACCTAATATCTACTTGGTCTGAGGTACTAATTAGGCACTGAGGATGCAAAATGAACATAATAGCCTTGGTTCCTTTTGCACAGAATTTAAGAGTCTAGTATGGGAAATAGATAAACAGTGATTATATGGTATTGTAAGAGCTTGTGATGGGGAACCATGAGGTGCTGCCCACTCATAGCAGACATACCCTCCATACCCTTGAGGGGTCAAACACGTCTTCTCAGAGAAAGTCTTGGCCAGAAGACCAAGACCCTTTGAGAAACCTGACTTGTTTTTCAGGGAGGAGAGAGAAGTGGACTGATCTATATTGAGAAAAAAAAAAAATGAGTTGAATTGATGGGACTGGGGTTGTGGCTCAGTGGTAGAGTACTTGCCTAAGCATGTGTGAGGCACTGGGTTCAAGTCTCAACACTGCATATAAATAAGTAAATAAAATAAAGATCCATCAACAATTAATAAAATATATATATATTTTTAAAATGAGTTGAATTGACATTGTTAGGGCTCTTTTTCTGTGGAGTCAGGTGGTTTTTTTGTTTGTTTTTTAAGATATGAGATCTAGCTGTGCTGCTCAGGCAGTCCTCAAACTCCTGGGCCCAGCCTCCCAAGTAGCTGGGAGTACAGGTGTGTGTCACTGTGTCAAGCTTTGAAGTCAGTATTTCAACCATGAGGGACACTAACATCATCATTATCATCATCATTATTATTATCGTTATTTTGCAGTGCTGTGGATTGTACACTAACTTAAATCTAGGCCCAGATAGAAACTTTTCCCACATTCAATCTGTTTCAGGCTTTTTTGAGAATAGTCATATACTCTTAAAAGTCCAATTATAAAACAAATTGAAAGTCAAGGGAGAGGTCATCTCTAAAAATATTTCCCCATGTTTTTTGCCAAACACAAATATTTGAGCTCAACTGCTGAGAGCATGGATATCCTTTTTATATTGGGCTCACCAGAAATAGTGCTCCCATGAACATTCTTGGGATGTCTGTGAACGAAGTGACAGGTAGTTTGTCTTATGGCTCTGCTCTGAGGGTGAGGCACTTTCTAAAAAGTTAATGAAATAAAGAGAACCATACAGGAGAAAATATTCTGTATGAAGGAACTTCTTTGTGCCACATAAGAGGAGGAGACTGGGAGGGCTCAACGTACTCTCATTGCTCCACCTTTATTCCCAGCACTGTCCTGGGCCAAAGGTCCTAAAAGTGCCTTGGTTGAGAGATGCTCAGTTCTCTACTTTATGCCAACATGTGCTAATTTGTTATCAAGAAATTTATTTCAGTGAAAGACTCCCTACAAATACATTAGAAGTGAGGTATGTGGCATCAGCCATTAAATATTTTCTCTGCTGGGCACAATTTGGGAGCCAATATCTCTTTGTTCTTTCAAAATAGGGGGAAAAAATGGAAATCCTACTACTCATGAGGTTGAGGCAAGAAGATTGAAAGTTCAAAGCCAGCCTGGGCAACTTAGTGAGAACCTATCTCAAAAATAAAAAAGACTGGGAATTTAGCTCAGTGGTTAGAGCACTCCTGGGTTCAATGTCCAGTAGTGGAAACAAACAAACAAACAAAGCCCTGCACTCTTCTAGTTCTCTGATACAGTCTACCCATTCATTGCCACAGTAGATTTCCATCCTGATTTCTTAGTTGTCTGAACATCTTCAAGTACCCCTATAATGGGTTAATGTTTTATCTATGATCCCTACGGAAACAGAATCAGACAGGTCTCATCCAAAATGGGCTGTTATTGAAGTACCAAAGGTATTGTATAAGTACCTTTTGAACACTGCTTCTATAAGGAAGTTAAATGACATGAACCCCAAGGACTACACAATCAGTGAGATTGACTACATTGTTGATAAATACACTTCATCTCTAAGAAAACCAGTGCAAACTCATCCCAGCACACAAAAATTCAGTTTTGCTAGAAAGTAACTATTATGCTCTATATGAGCAGAACTAAATTTGATAAATATGTTTCCATTACAAATGCTTCTATCAGTGATGCCATATTTTCCCAGATGGGCGGGCCAACTCTAATCTCTAAATTCTGCTTTTTTTTGTTGTTGTTGGTTTTTTTTTTTTTTTTTTTTTTTTTTTTTTTTTTTTTGGTGGTGCTGGGGAGTTGAACCCAGAGCCTTGTGCTTGTGAGGAAGCACTCTACCAACTGAGCTATATTCCCCAGCCCTAAAATTCTTCTTTCTATTATTTCTAAGAATTTCTGATTATGGTCTTTAAAAAATTGCAACAATGGTGAATGCAGGCTTATGTTGGAAGTATGTTTATAAATGTGTTTGCAAATGGATTAGACCTTTGTGTGGAAAAGGGTCTGCAGTCTCCTAAATAGAAAAATTTTCAAGGAAATTAGAACTGACTTAACAGTTTGACAAATGGGAGCTGGGCGTAGTGATCTTATATAAAACACCACCAAGGTCACATTTCAACACTTCTCAACTCCCAGATTAATTTTATGTCCATCACCCTCTTCACTTTGAAATTTCTTCCATTTTGCAAAATCAGTTCCATTCAGGAGAACAAGTACACCATGACTTCTGTCCTGGTATCCCTGTGCAGCAGAGACAGAACTAACGTAGTTTTCAGTTTTGTGCCTGAGAGACAGATGGGTGTAAAGAAATGAATTATTGCCCTATTGGCCTCCAAAGCCCCAGGCTTTCCTAAAGACCACCACTATAAAAAAATGCAGGTTCATGTAGTTCCGAGGGCTCCTCTAGTGTCAGTTTACTCTCTTTTTAGATAAAGAGAAATGCATGTGAATACTACCTTGGTGCCAGAGGCCTTTTCCTGGGCAAAAGCCTGGGTTTCAACCGCAACCCCCACTCTTCTTCGCCGCATGGTACTTGCAGTGTCGCTAGTATGTCCAGAGATGGCGCTGCAGCTGAATTTTCGCGAGTTATTCTCTACGCCCGCAGAAACAGTCTGGAAAAAAAAACCCAACAAAAAATTTAAGCATTCTAATTTTTCGGCATATATTGTCTTGTTTATCGTTTCTAGGGGCCCTTTTATTCTCATTAGTCGAATTGCATTTGAGGTCTTTTTTAAAAACATCACTGTGCAATCTTAAATACATGTGTGTAGGGGTTTTGTTGTTTTTAATGTTTATACTCTTTCAAAGCCCTGAGCTACGTTTTCACAGTATCACTAATTGTCACAAGGGCAATGTTCTGTAACTTTAGCAAAAGCAATGGGTGAAGAAAGAAGGCAGTTTCTAACAGACCAGCAAGGCGTTGGCTAGAACAGGCTCGCGGAACTACGGCGGAAATGGCCTTTGTGGCTGGCTGGGCGTGTGGCCGCAGATTCCCCAAGACAGCGCCGCCTGCTGGGGAAAAGGGACAAAGAGCTCACAGCTCGCCAGAAGCGGCCAGCGGCTTCAGGAGGGTGTGGACCTTGCACTTTCCCTGTAGCTCCGGCATTCAGGAGGTTGCGTGTTACGCCCCTACCCAAGGAAGCTGAGAGTAATGGGCATAGCCAGAGCCGCCTTCTGTGGAGAGGAAAAAGCCTGAGGCCCACTATGGTTTGGGCAGGCAATGTTCAGAAAGCTTTAACGGTTTTTAATGCCTCCTTAAGCTACAAAGGATGGGTTTTATTTTTAGGATAATGTTATTTTAAACAATCCTAGGAGAGAATGAAAAATAGAATCTGATAGGGGCCTGCTTTTATTTATTCTAGCCTGCTTTCATGGTATTTACAAATATTAAAGAGGTCATGAGGCAAATTGGAAAATGAGCAGGGGGTTGAGTTTCAAGGTGGATGTGCTTATCTTTTCTGCCCCTCATTTTTATTCCAGGATCGTATGCAGTTGCCATTTCTGGAGTCCCTCCTCCTCTCCCCACTTCCTTTTTCTTTTCGCTCATTTGACAGGAGTCTCTGCACTCATCTGCTCTTAGAACACGTCATCGTCATCTACTGGGAGAGAATTGTGGTACACCTTTTCCCCCCTATGGCTGAAGCCTGCAGAATGATGATGCGTTGCGCTTCGGCTCTTGAGTCGCTGGTTGCAGGAAACTGTAACCCATAAGATGATGACGAAGTACAGCTTCCCTCTTTTTATATTGCCCTTCATAAGCAGGTGCTTTCTTCCTACAGAGGCCTGTCCTTCAACATTGTCCAAATGATTCAGTAATAATCTTCTAGTCCCCTCTCCCCTTGCAGCAATTCAATGCTTTAAATGTAAGAATCCCACCTCTTCATTTTACCTATGGAAGAGTGAAGACCCATAGATGGACAATCATAGATGAACACTGTGGCTAGAAGTCATGCTGTTTACCAGGTCCCTATTTAACATGAAGATTTCCATCTCCCACCACAGCATAGCTGTAGGCATTAGTTATAGACTCTGGTTCAAAGCAGGGCCCTGTCTTTCTCCAGTCGGCACCAAACCCACCAAAATTAGGAGCCCAACTGGAAGATAAGGAGGGTTGTGCCCCCAAGTCTTTTAAGTGACCACTTGGGCTGTAGCCCTTACAATCTGGATCCAACCAGATGAGCACCAAGAGCTCAGTGTTTGGAGGACAAAAAAGAGCAGTGGATATATAGTAACTTTTAGTGAATCAGGGGACAATCAAGGAAGAAGCCTGACATTTACTTATTTGCAAAGAAACAGAAGTAAAGGAGAGGAATGTCTCCTGGAGTGTTACTGTATAGCACAAGCGTCCTTCAGAGAGAGGATACAGTGAACACACAGCAGATAACATTAACACCATGTAGGCATACACCTCCCCACACCCCCCTGGACTGCTGAACCGAGGGTTACTAAACTAATCTCAGGGACACAGCTCTGAGCCTCCCCTGCTGCAGTCCCCAGAGGGAGCAGCACCAGTTCACAGCACAAAGCAAAGCGGCTTCCCTGAGGGGGGAGGGGCGCTCGCTTTGTCTTTGTTCTTCCTTGAAAAATGGGCTCTCTCTCAAGTCTCATACCACCAGCTGCTTTCCACCTCTGGAGGACGGTGGCAGCAGGAACCTGTTAGGGGGGATGTGTAACTAATGTGCTAATACTGATTTGCCAACCTACTTTTGGAGCCATGAACTCTGACTGAAATGCAAGGTCTACACTATTTTTAGGATTCTAACATACTGTAATTTTTTGTTTCCTTTGGTGCCAGGGATGGCACCCAGGATTTTGCACACTTTTAAGCAGGAGCTATACCACTGAGCTCCGCCCCCAGTCTTTTAAGTGTTTATTTGGGTTTCCAGGCAAAAAATTTAGAAATGTGCCCCCTCCTCATTAAAACGAAATTAAAAGATCACCTTCAGAAAGAAGTGGTGGCAGACATGATGGTTTGAATTGTACTCTAACCCAATAATTACATCATATTCTTACATTTAAAACTCTATACTAAACACCATTAGTGAGAGGATTTCTCTTGCTAAGGAATCTGTTCAGCTAGTAGAAGAAGAGGGCTCTATGAGACATCTCATCCTTTTTACATTATGAGTGATATTTTTTCACTAAAGAATGATTTAATATAGCTCCCTTTACTAAGAAAAATCGGAATTGCCTACTCCCTGATTTCAGTGTGGAATTATGACAAAAGGTGCTTGGCTCCTGTCTTAGGAACAGGCGTGCCACTCCCCAAGCACTCAACAGCATCTGCTGCCCTGACTGATTCTTAAACCAAAATCCACACCTGGCTTCTGCTCTTGACAGCTGAACTGGCCTTTTATGTCTAGCTGGAATTTCAGTCTTGGGCTGGTGGAACAAGTTTATTACACAAACAGAAAATGGATTCTGTGGATCAGAGAAATCTTACTGGGCTGAGGACTAGGCAGATCTGTTTGAAACAGAACGTTATTTCCCTAGGAGTTTACCCAAAAAACAAGGTAATTTCAGCATTTATGCAAGACGTCGTCCCGCAGGCTCCTTAAGAGAGTTTCTATTCCTCTTTGGGGGTTTCATGGACCCACTAAGTATCCACTCATGCTGTGTTCAGAACAACAGAATATCTGCATTGCTGTGAAAGTAAACTTTAGGCTATTAGGAGTACAGCTGCTCTCAGCCAGCCTTTAGCCTCATTCTTTCCTGATGGCAAGAGGAAATGAGAGCAACCCCCAGCCAGGACCCAGTCCAGCATTAACGCCAAGGGAGAGATGATCTAATGGCTCTAGTTTTTGTTTTTGCATTGGGGATTGAACCCAGGAGTTCTTCACCACTGAGCTATATCCTCAGCTCCTTTTTTTTTTTTTTTTTTTTTTTTTTGAGGACATGGTCTTACCAAGTTGCTGAGTGCCTCACTAAGTTGTGGAGGCTGGCATCACATTCGTGATCCTTCTGCCTCAGCCTCCCAAGTCACTGGGATTACAGGCTTGTGTATTGCATCAGATATATATATATATAACACGACTATATATATAACAATTCCAGTTTTATGGATGAGACCCAAACAAAATTATAAAGTAATTTGGCAGCTTGATATGAGCAAAAAATGAGCAGATGTTCCTTATATATTAAGGAACTTTAATTTAAAATTCATGACCACTTTGAGGGCAAGAAGCTTGTTTTATACTTTCTATATGTATTTTACAAATACTCAGTAGAGTATAGATGCGTATAGAAGGCATTCGGGAATACTTGCTTTAAAAATAAATGCAGAAGGAACAATGAATAGCGGTAGTCAAACCTGGAGATTCAGGGCTTGGGCGGTGGCTCCATGGTAAGTTGTTGATCTACACATGAGAGGCCCTGGGTTCACTCCACAGTACTACAAAAGAAAAGCAAGAAAAAGATAATCTGGAGATTTGGCTTGGTCTCTTTGTTTTGTTTTTGTTCTGTTAATTGGGATTGAACCCAGGGTTACTTAACCACTGAGCCACATCCCCAGCCTTTTTTTTTTTTTTTTTTTTTTTTTTAGGACAGGGTCTCACTAAGTTGCTTTAGGCTCTCACTAAATTGCTGAGGCTGGTTTTAAACTTACAATTCTCCTGCCTTAGCTTCCCAAGTCACAGGAATTAAAGATATGGGCCACTGTACTGTACCAGGTTGCCTTCATTTTTATTTTTTATTTGTTCTTATTTAATATTTTTAGTTGTAGATGGACACAATATCTTTATTTTGTTTATTTAATTTTTAAATATGGTACAGGGGATCAAATCCAGGGCCTCACACGTACTAAGCAAGCGCTCTACCACTGAACCACAACTCCAGCCCCTTATTTTTGAGACTGGGTCTCACTCAGTTGCTGAGGTTAGTCTCCAATTTGTGATCCTCATGCCTCAGTTTCCCAAATCACTAGGATTATAGGCATGTACCAAGCTGCTCAGCTTGGCTTGGTCTTTATGTCATTTCTGAGGAAAGTGACAATAGAATATAGAAGTGGGGATAGTGCAACTTCATTAAATGATAGAGTAACTGATATTCTATATACCAGAAATATACTAAATACATATATTATCTCATTTTTAAACTTCATTCAACCCTACAGGCTGAGTTTTACTATTACTACCCTAACTTTTCCTTTGACAAAACATTACACAGTTATACAACTCTAATCAGTAGTCACATCAGGTCTAATACAGCTATCAGTCAGTCACTAATGCTTTCAGGCATAATCCTGCACCAGAATATCTACTAATGACATTCATTACTCTATTTATTAACTACCCTTTTTTGAGCCTCACAGGGGGAAGGGGAGAGAGGGAAAGGGGAAAGTGCAAGCATGATTCATAACTTACATGGCTAAATATGCCTGGTTTGCTGCTCTTTCCTATATGTTACCTCATTTAATCCTCACAGCATCCTGTGAAATATGTTACTATAATCTCTTATATATGTGAACAGAAGGGTTTTAAAACATGCTAAAATTTGAGAGGCAGAAAAATAACAAATCTGATAACACTTCTGCTTGCCCCTGGACCTCTTATCTGGGTTCACAGTGTTGGTACAGGCCCTTGCTCCTTTCTCTTCCACTCTTATATGTTGTTAGCAACACTTCAATCGGCCAATAGAGCTTGTGCCTGTCTCTACCTGCCCATGAATACAATATAACTAATATTGACTTGTTACGCCATGAAGCCATTTCAACCACAGGCAAGGTAGAAAACAGTGAAAGTGACAATGACTGCAATGTTATGTAACAATTTGCAGAATTAATTAGATTTGAACCTATTGCCATGAAAAGACCTTCATAAGACACGGGTTTTGTTTGTTTGTTTGTTTGTTTGTTTGGTAGTCATAGATGGACACATTTTATTTATTTATTTTTATGTGGTGCTGTGGATCAAACCCAGTGCCTCACACATGCTAGGGCAAGCGCTGTACCACTGAGCTCCAGCTGCAGCCCATAAGGTACGGTTTTAAAAAAGAGAAATTGAGAACAAAAGTGTAGCATGAGCCTAGCACAGTGGAGCATGTCTGTAATTCCAGCAACTTGTTTTAAGGTCAACCTCTGCAATTTAATGAAGCCCTAAGCAATTTACCAAAATAAAAAAATGAAGAGAGCTGGGGATGTAGCTCAGTGGTAAAGCACCCCTGAGGTTGATCCCCAGTACAAAAAAAAAAAGTATAATGTGGCATCATTATGTTTTTTTGTTTGTTTGTGTGTATGTGTGAGGAGGTTTGGTGATATTGGGGATTTGAACCTGGGGCACTTTACACCCAGCTACCCAGTTTTTTTTTTTTTTTTTTTAATTAGAGCATTATAGTTAGATTTCATTTTGACAAATATATATAGATGGAATTTGATTTTCTCCATTTCAGTTTCCCATTTCCCTCACCCCAGTCCTTTTTATTTTTATTTTGAGACAGGGTCTTGCTAAGTTGCCTAGGCTGGCCTCTAACTTGCAACTGTCCTGCCTCAGCATCCCAAATTGCTGGGATTAAGTGCACTACCTCACTCAGCCATTTATATTTTCAAAAGCCACACAAAGCATATGATGCACCACACAACATCTATACAAACACAGATAGAAAAATTGATGACAGTGATTCTCTGGGGAGAGGACAGGTTTTGGGGTGAAACTATAGTAATGGCAGACATCTTTTTACAAGATCAATTTATACATATAGTGGGTATGTAAAAGAAAAGAAATAAAGAGTGGAAAAGGAATCAGTTATGCTTTAGAAAATAAAGTTTAACAACATTCAGTAACTTAATATAAGTGGTACAAATAATACCAAGCCACCTTATTCACGTCCATACAAGGCAATAAATTAGAGTCCTCGTGTTGACAGTATTATGAATTTAATGATTTTTTTTAAAATAATGCTATCTCTAACAGATAAATGGTCCTGTAAAGATCACTAGGCTTAGAACCAGAAAATCCGGGTTCAAGGCCTGGCTATGTATTTCTTTGTATCCTTGGGCTAATTTCCTTATCTGCAGAGTGGAGAGAATAGTTACACACTTCACAGAAGGATAAATGAGAAAAAAAAATAGAAATAATATCAATCCAGGCAGACTGAGACATATAAATTATGAGTTATATTTGTGCTTACTTTTTTCCTATTCTCTTCCTCCCACTTCACAGAATTATTTTTTCCTCACATTTTAAAGATGTCTTAGTGTCCCACACCAGGCAGAGTTAAATTAATAAACCATCAGTCTTCAGTATAATATTTACTGATGACAGCCTTCCTTATTTGAGATTTTTAGATTATGAAAATGCATGTTTTTTAAACTTCAATAACCTGTGTTCATATATTTATTTTAAGGAACATACTTATTTAATTGAATTTATAATATACCCCTTTCCTGTGAAATGTACTTTTGATGAAAAATCTAAAACCCAAAATCTAAGAGTACTTTAAGTATAAGCCAAAAATATAATTATTGTTTTTGTTTCTTAAAGGTTTTGTGGTCTTACCAAAATTTTTAGACTGTTCTAAAATTTCAAGAATCCAACTATAAGCCTTATAATAAAAATGATTGCAAAAATAATACAAGAAATATTAATGCCAACAATATAAATTAAAACATGAAACTAATTTATAAACTATCAGTTGCAGCACATAGCATCAAGTCCAAGCCACACATTTTCATTAGTCTCACCTTTGAAACAGAGGAGGTTCTCCTCTGCTTTGCTGGAGGGCGTGAGTTAATAAAATGCAGGGACCTGCCGAGTTCTGGTGAAGTAATAAGAATCCAGTTACAGATGTTTCGCCGTTTGAGTTTCAGAAAGGATCCATTGAAGGAACCATTTCCAAGCACACAAAGCACACATCCCTCCCAGCTCTCCACCCCATTATACTGGGCTGTCATTTTAGAGTGGGTGCCCATTGTTCACTTTCTTCTACTCTAATTAGATTTGACAGATGCTCTTTCTGGTGAGACTGGCTGTTGCCAAGAACAGAGAGAAGAGATGAGGCTGACCTTGTCTCATACCCTTGGGATCAGTGCCCCCTTCTATCTTAGCCCATAGATCATAGAAATGTATCCTCAGCAGCTTCCAATCTGTTCCCCTTTCTTCTTCAGTCTTTTCCTTACTGCCCGTGGTAGTCTGATGCCTCTGAATTCTTTTTACTTTCAATACTGTGAGATTCAAAGCCTAGGAAAGGCTGTGAGAGCGGAATAAATGGTGCTCTAATATTTTTCATAATAATACTCTGACTTTTGTTTTTTCGCAGGCAGAGCTGGGCAGGGTCGTTGGGGGCACATTTGCAGACTAGCTTTTCTAAAGAGAAAGATATTGCCACTCCTGCCTGGGAGTCAGGAAATATGATTGCTTAATGAAATAGGTCTCAGGAAGGACTCTACATGTCTGAAGCAAATCCTTGACTTAACTCAGTTTCATATCTGTACATATTGTTAATAATTCTCAATCCTTTACCATATTCAAACACATGGTTCCGATATTGTGTAAGAATTAGATAGTAAAATGATACAACTGTACGTAATCTTAGAGATCATCTAGTCTAATACCTTTGTTTGGGAGATTTAAAAAACATAAATGAAAAGAGGGAAGTGACATGCACAGCATCATGATATTAAACAGACTTTACCTGACTCTGAACAAAACAGCCCTATTAATGACCTTTGACCACTAACCTGCCTTTCCCAACTTTATCCTGTTCTTGATAATAAACCATAATGGTCAGGAAAGCAACTTTCTTTCTCTGAGAAAGGAATTCTCCTCAACCAAGAACTGTATTTTCAGAAATGCTTGCCTTTGTTGAGACCTCAATGGTCTTTGTAATAGAGTCTGAGTCACCAAATACCACAGGAACTTTCACAGGGACTCAACAGGAGAGTCCTGTTGAGTTCAATAGAACTCAACAGGCAGGAGGTCAGGGCCCTGATCTCAAATAGGATAGGGCTGCCCCTGACCTAGTCCTGGCTCTATCCTTAGCCTTAAGAATGTAAGCAAGAATGACTATTAGGAAGTTCTTAGAACAAATTTATGCTTATGAGGTTATAACTAAACCCATTCATTTGTTGTTTCATACACCTAATATAAGCATTTATTAAAAGCCCACTATTTGATAAGCCCCTGGGAACTGACAAAATAACAATGAATAGGATTCAAGGAGCCTCAGGAGCTAGCAGTGTCCACACTTCTGTGTGGGGAAGCACTGCAGAGGCCATGATGAAAGGAGAAAGTAGCCAGTTTTCCTTGGTTGGGGTTTCAAGGAAGCAGAGAAATATTATACAGGAGCTGATACTTAAGCTGAACTTTGGGAACTAAAGGTTATTTTCAGTGGGATGTAATACATGGCATTCAGATGGAGAATGAGTCTGGTGTTTGGGGGGGGGGTAAAAAACAATTTAATAACATAAGGAATAATATAAGGAATTCCTGAATAATATAAGGAAATGACCACCAAAGGCGAGACTAAAATTTAGGTAGAGATCATTGGAAACATTATATGAAAATGGAAGAAGTTTGGATTTTATCTTGGTAATTCATAAGAACTGTTGAACAATTTCAAGCAGGAAAGTAACATGATCCAAACAGCATTTCAGAAAGATGACTGATAGCAGTGCTGAAGATGGTTTTAGGGGATGGGTGGGAAGGAGCAGGACTCAAGGCAGACAGACTGTAAGAGACCACTGCAAACATTTATTTATTTATTGAGACAGGGTCTTGCTATGTTGCCCAGGCTGACTTCAAATTCCTGGGCGCAGGCAATCCTCCTGCCCTCAGCCTGCTGAGTAGCTGGATGTAAGCCATGGTACCTAGCTTGCTGCTAACATTTGGATGAGACAAAATAGCTCATCTAGTCACTTAACAAATTAATGAAAAGGATAAAAGGGAGGGAATCGTTTAAGTTTCTAAAGGCAAACAACTACATGCAATGTATGGACCTTGTTTGGATCCTGATTGAAACAGATAAATTGTAAAGAGAAACTTGGGAGACAGAGTATTAGTTGATAGTAAGGAAATCGTGTAATTTTTTTAGCTGTGATAATGCTATTGTGGTAGTGTAACAAAGCAACATACTGAAGTGTTGATATGGTAGGATCATTAATATCTCTTGGGCTAGGGAGATAGCTCAGTCAGTAGAGTGCTTGCCTTGCAAGCACAAGGCCCTGGGTTCGATCCCAAAATCTCTTAAACTAGAGCAAATAATCTTTTAAAATAGAGCAAAAAATGGGTGAAGTAACTATGGCAAAAGTTAATAATATTAAATCCAGAGATGATGGCCTTCATTATCCTTTGTGTATACTTAAGAGTTTTCAAATAAAAATTTAGTATTTTAGGCAAAGGATAATAAAATCCTATATTAAAGAAGTTACATGGAGGGGCTGGGGCTGTAGTTCAGTGGCAGAGCACTGGGTGTGAGGCACTGGGTTCAATCCTCAGCACCACATATAAATAAACAAAGGCATGCTGTCCATCTATAACTACAAAACAAAATTTTTTTTTAAGTTATATGGAGGGTTAGGGATGTAGTTTAGTGGTAGAGCACTTTAGTGGTAGAGCACTTGCCTAGCACACAGAGGGCCCCTGGGTTCTATTCCCAGCATTGGGGAAAAAAAAAAAAGTAGAGGAGACAGTTATGAGAGATAATAAAAGGCAGAATTAACAAACACTCAGTGGCTGATTATTTTAGTCAGCTTTTTCACTGCTGTGGCTAAATGAGCCAACCAGCACAACTGTAGAGGAAGAAGAGTTTATTTGAGGGCTCACAGTTTCAGAGTCATTCCACAGAAGGCCGGCTCCATTCCTTAGATCTCAAGATGAGGATGAACATCATGGCCAAAGAGTTTGATGGAGGGAAGCAGCTTACATCGTGATCAGGAGGTCCAGCGAGACCGTCCATTCACTGTGTACAAATGTATGCCCAAAGCCACGTCCAATTCCCACTTCCTCCAACCACACCCTACCATTTCAATTACCACACAGTTAATCCCTACCAAGAGATTAAGTCTCTGATTGGGTTAAGACTCTCACAACCCCAATCATTTCTCTGAAATTTCTTACCACTGTCTCACCCATGAGCTTTGGAGGGATGCCTCACGCCCAAACCATTATACTGATTAAATGTAGTTACTAAAATAAGAAAGCCGAAGGTTTTTGGTTGAGTTTGTAGGTAGATGGTAAATGGTTTACATTTGGAGCATGTAGAATTGGAATTCCAGTTAAACACTGAGTTACTGCTGAGAGCTCTGCTTTTGGTGGTAGGGATTTGTTAGACATTAACTCACTAACACACAGGTGGTCATCCAAGCCATGGAAGAAAGTGGTAGGTAAAAAGGAAGATGGAACTTTGCATTTGAGAAAAGGGGAGAGGAAGAGTCAGGGAAAGATACTGAGAAGAATGGCTAGAGGGGGAGAAGGAGATAATTTCTGAAGAATCTGTCAAGAAGAAACAATGGGTCAATTGCTCCAGGGTTAAAATGTTAAATCCATTGGATTTAGAATCTAAGTGGTGATAGCCAAAGAAGTCTCAAGAGCGTTTGCAATGGGCTGAAAAGTGAATGAGAGGCAAGTGAGGATGGGGCAGAGCTGGACTACATGGTCATCACAGAGTAAGGACAAGGGAGGTGGCAAGAAATGGTTTGCAAATAGAGAAGCCCTGGTCTTACAGTGAGATCAATAAGCTCTGCTCAAGCAGACTCAGTAGAAGTACATTCCTAAGAAACAAAACAAGATTAAGGCAAGGGGGAAGAGGGTGCATTCTGAACAGAGATTAAGAATTAATCTTAATTAAGATTAGAAAGTTTGTGAAGGATTCAAGCGTTCAGAAGGAACAACAGAGAGAGTTTTGAAGAGTTGGGCAGGCAGAAAAAGATTATTTTTTTCTTTAGTATTGGGGATTGAACCCAGGAGCTAGACCACTTAGTTATATCCCAGTCTTTTTTTTTTTTTTTTCTCTTATTTTAAGGCAGGGTCTGGCTAAGTCTATGACCAAATGGCGATCCTCCTGCCTCAGCCTTCAGAGTAGCTGGGATTACAGGTGTGTGCCACCATGCCTCGCTTTAGAAAGAGATTCTCATAATTCTCTCCACTCCATGCCATATTGCAGGTACCAAATCCAGAAAATGTTTACAAAGTATGACCTCTATCATACCAAACCGCTGCTCTGAATTGTTCATTAGCTCCTAATACCGTACCTGCTGAATCAGGTATAATATAAGTAAGTATTCAAAGCCCTTTTGATAATCTGATCTAAATCTGCTCTCTGCAGTCTGATCTTTTTGGTAGTTTTGTATTGTTTATTTGCTTGCTTTTATTTGTTAGGTTTTATTTATTTATGGCACCGTGATTGAAACCTAGTACACTACCACTTAGCTACATCTCCTGCCCCACCTTTTATTGAGACAAGAGTCTTACTAAATTTCCAAGGCTGGTCTGAAACTTGTGATCCTCCTGCCTCAGACTCCTGAGTTGCCAGGATTACAGGCGTGCACCACCAGACCAGGTGCAAAAATAATATTTATTTATCCAGTACATTACTTTACACATGAAACTATTCAGTAAATATCTGTTTAAAGAAAAATGAGTAATGTGAGGAACAGCAATTGTTTATTTATTTTTTAAAAATATTTTTAGTTGTGGATGAACACAATACCTTTATTTATTTTTATGTGGTGCTGAGGATCAAACCCTATACCTCACACATGCTGGGCAAACACTTTACTACTAAAGCCATAACTCCAGTCCACAATTGTTTATTTCTGTAGGACAATTTGGCAATATATATCTACAGCCTTAAAAAAAGATCATACTGGTGGTGAACATCTGTAATCACAGTGGTTCAGGAGGCTGAGGCAGTAGGATCATGAGTTCAAAGCCAACCTCAGCAACTTAGCGAGGCTCTAAGGAACTTAGAGAGACCCTGTCTATAAATAAAATTTTAAAAAGGGCTGGGGATGTGACTCAGTGGTTAAGCACCTCTGGGTTCAATCCCTGGTACCAAAAAAAAAAAAACAAACAAACAAAAAAAAAAATCATCCTCTGGAAATGTATGGTGGTGATGGCACACATGGAAGAGAACATACTTAATGCCACTTAACTGTTCACTAAAAAATGATTAAATGGTCCAATTTTATGTATATTTTATCATGATAAAAACAATGAATAAAATTTTTAAAAATCACGATTAGATCAGAAATAAAAGCTTAGAGCCCACATACCACATGAAAACATAGGGGCAGGAAAGCTTGTGGCACAATACCAATAATACTTGTATTTGTTATTTGGTTTTAGAAATGTATCCTAGGTAAAAAGTAGATAAGTATACAAAATATCCTTATATGAACATTTTTTTACAATATCAATATGGGTTAGCTAGTAAAATTTCAATAAATTCAAATAATGGAATATGTAGTCATTAAATGAGAAAATAGATTTATATGCCACCTCTTATGAATGCATGTAACAGAGTACTAGAAAGATTGGGGTTGTTGTTTTATTACTTCTTCAGTGCTGGAGATTGAACCTAGGACCTTGTTCATGCTAAGCATGTGCTCTACCACTGAGCTGCACCTCCAGTCTCAAGATTTCTTTTTCTTCTTCTTCTTCTTTTTTTTTTTTCCTGAAGCGGTGGTGTTAATGCTTACCAGACAAGTACTCTACCACTAAGTTACAACCCAAGCCCCCAAGATCTCTTCCTATAAGGCTATGAATTGAAGCCAATGAGTCAAAAAGATGAATCATTCTGGTAGAAGATAAATTCTTCACTCAGAGAGATCTTATTATATTTCATTAAATTTTAGATATAGGATAAAGATATAAATTTTCAGGTTACAAAGTGCTTCCTGATTTTATTGATGTTAAAGTGTGAAAAAATGTTTATGCTAGACTCAACCAAATACAATACATTTAGGGGCAGAAAATTGTGTATGAAGAGCAATGGGATGGTGGGAAATAGGACCATGATGATCATTAGATAAACTCTAGAGAAAAAGTGTTTTATAATTTATAGAATAAAATTATTTTACACCTAGTAAAAAGGAGCTAGTGAAAGGCTTTGAGGAGGCATACAACATGGCCACAAAACGTGCACTAAAGATTCATTTAGTAACTAAAAGAAGCAAGCAGCTCTCCCTGCTAAATTGGACACTGTATATTTGGTAACAGTAAGTAAGTGTTAGTTCATTTACACATGTGAGCTTTCTTCCCTATTTTTTCACAAGTAGAGACTGGGCTTGTCATTTTTTTTTTTTCCCCTCTTCCCTATTTTAAGATGTTTGAGAGAGAGAGAAACATATAGGAGTAATGGGTTGTTAGTAATCGAGACTAAGGATAAAAAAGTCTGCATTTTCCATGTAAGCATGGAGGACTCTCCTAAAGAACGTTCTGTATCTCTTCCCATCTTGTTTAAAGCTTACAGAAATCATTATTCTGCTATATGAAATTCAACCACTTCTAGCCAAGAAGTCTCAGTCTCACAAGTTAGGAATTTAACCAGCTGTTCATGGGGAAGTAGGCTGAAAAATGTTAAGCATTGCAGTTCTCTGTCTCTCTCTGTGTGTCGTACACATACAAGCACATTCATAGATTTCAGTGCTTAGCAATTCACCACATATGCACTATTTATTCATAATGTTATTTTCCTCTGTATTCTCTAAAACAGAAAGCATTACAGAAGACGGTTATTCTTCATTATTACTATGCTAAGTGAGGCAGAGGACCACTACCACCAGCAATTGCTTTGTCCAAAATATCATCATAAAGTCCACCCATTTGATATAATTATTGATCACAGACAGGGGATTAATCAAAAGCCACAGGTATGACTCTAGGCAAAATACATTGGTAATCTAGACATGGTGGCATCTGCCTATAATTCCAACTGTTTGGGAGGCTGAGGCAGGAGAATCACAAGTTCAAGGCCAGTCTGTCTAAAAATAAAATTAAAAAGGCTGGGGATGTAGCTCAGTGGTAGAACACTTGCTTAGTTAACGAGAGGTTCTGGTACAATTTTTAGTACCCCTCCCTCCAAATTAAAAAAAAAAAGAAAAAGAAAGAGAGAAAGAAAGAAAGAGCCATCACTGGTAAGTAAATTTACCTCATAGGATGTCAACTCTAGAAAGAAACCTAAAGAACATCTAAGCCCTGAAATTCCTAACCTTCGCTAAACAACAAACACACCTTAGGAGCTCTTTGAAATATCCCTGGGGTTGGGGGTAGGGTTTATATATAGCTTAGGGGCATAGCATTAACCTAGCAAGTTCCATCCTTAGCATCACATAAAAATAAACAAATAAAGACATTCTGTCCATCTACAACTACGGAAAAAAAAAAAAAATCTCTGGAGTGAGCACTCAGGGATGTACTATAAAAATAAAAGGAAAAATCATGATGAAAGCAACTTTGAAAGAGGTTGGCGGGTGGCAAGGGCCTAAGCAATTTAATGAAACCCTATATCCAAATAAAATATTTCAAAAAGGGAAGGGGCTATGGCTCAGAAGTTAAGTGCCCCTGTACTGCCCCCACTCAAAAAAAAAAAAAAAAAAAAAAAAAAAGAAGAAGAAGAAGAAGAAGAAGAAGAAGAAGAAGAAGAAGAAGAAGAAAAAAAGAAGAAGAAGAAAGAAAAAGAGCTTTTTATAATGGAGTGGGAAGGCTATGAGGTAAGCAAGAATTATTCATGATTTAAACTGCTACCTAGAAAGGTGGACTTTGGTACTTTTACCCTTTGCAGGTACCTGGAACAGAGACCCAAGATGCATATCAGGAGTTTATCAGATTCTTGGTTTATGGATATTTTAACTTAGTATATACATTCTTTTCTTTATCTTCTATCAGTCACATAGTCCCTGTCACACAGCCCCATTCTCAACTCCAACTGGTTTGCCCCCCAAATAATTTTTACTGCTTTGTAATTTAACATTGTTTGTTCATATAAGCTACCATATTCCCTACCTTCTTCAAAACACTATTTTGAGCTATCTGGATCTGTGTTTCCTAAATTGCCATTCCTAAAGCCTGAAATAAAGTCCTTTTTCATTTGCAGTTTCTGAATTTAGAATGGTTAACAGTGTATTTTTCAGAAAACTTCACAGGAGTTTCTACTAAAATTAAAGCCTGAGAATTACTGTTCTCATCCTTTATTTTATAGATGAAATCTGTAGTCCAGAGAGATTGCTGGCTTGCCCAAGACCACACACCTACTTAAAAGCAGAATCAAGATCAGAACTCAAACCTTCTTGATTCAGTGCATTTATTCTTATACTACTTTCTGCCTTGCTGTTTTCCAAATATTTACTATAATTTCATCCTAATACATTAAAAATACATAGTTTGGCCATTAATCATTTAATAATAAAATCATGGAGTTGCAGAATCTAAGCTTTATGAAAGAAGTCAGTCACCAAAGACCATTTATATGATCCATTTATATGATTTGTCCAGAACAGGCAACTCCACAGTGATAAAAGCCTCTTAGTGATTGCCAGGAGCTGCGGGGAGGGATGGAAATGGGTGCATGGTTTCTTCTTGGGGCTATGAGAATGTTCTAAAATTAATTGTGGTGATGGTCACACAACTTTGTGTACATAATGAAAACATTAAATTGCATACTTTCAAAAGATGATTGTACTATATGAATTTTATCTCAATAAAACTGTTTAAAAATATAGCACTAACTTCTACTAGATTTTAAAAGCTAATTTAAAAATTTCACAGTTGCATATGGTGGCACATAGCCATCATCCCAGCTATTTGGGAAGCTGAGGTATGAGGATGCAAGTTAAAGACCAACTTAAGCAATTTAGGAAGAACTTATCTCAGAAAATAAAAAAGGCTGAGCCTGTATAGTGGTGTTTGACCTGTAATCCCAGCAACTTGAGAGGCTGAGGCAGGAGAACTGCAAATTCGAGGCCAGCTTGAGCAATTTAGTGAGACCCTCAGCAACTTATATTTACTCAAATTATAAGTAAATAAATCAATAGGACTGGGGATGTAGCTTAGTGGTAAAGTGCCCCTGTGTTCAGTTCCCAGTACTGCAAATAAATAAATAAATAAATACACACACTTAAAAATTTCACTAACTTAATTTTTCATGATTTCTCTAACATATGTAGGCAGTCTCCAGCTGGATCTTCTCCATAAATTTAGTTCTCCTTATTTGTGTCCATTCCCCTGATCCCTGAGCCCCATATATAGATTAATCTTCTCAGAGCTCACGTTAGCATTTGTAATTCTCCCTTACACCAGACTCTGTGCTTTGCCAAGATAGTTGCCTCCACTGAGAAGGCTCATGTGTCACCTCTTTAAAGCCTTTCCTTCCAGGTTATGAGGTGACTTTTTGACACAACAAAACAAGGGTCATGACCCTTCCAGCCTGAAGTTTTGGGTCCTCACCACTCAGAAGTGACCCCTTTCACTAAGATAATACCATATTAATTTTCTTTATCATAGCATCCAAGGTCTACCACTAAATTCCACATTCATTATTTTGAGTGTTTAGTTTTTACTCTCTTCTGCCCATTAAGCTATCTGTCCTCCTCCCTTTTCCCCATATCTTCACTTCCATTTCCCCTCTCACCTCTTCCCTTCACAATTGGCTAACCCTTGCTAATATTCAGGATTTTGTATAAATGTTGTCTCTGTCAGGAAGGTTTCTCTGGCCTTCCCTCATCCTTAGGATGAGGTCTGATCTAAATTAATGAATGGCAAGGGAAAGGTAAAGAAATTGATAATTTTGAAAAATATTAAAGAAGCAGAATTGGCAGAACTTGATAATGTACAATAAATGTAAAAATAAATCATAAAGATCAAACAGGGCTGGGGAGTATAACTCACTGGTAGAACACTTGCCTAATACACTCAAGACCCTGATTCTATCCTCAGCATTGGAAAAAAGAAGAAGAAGAAAGGAGAAGGAGAAGAAGAAAAAGAATAATTATCAAATAGAATAAACAAAGAATTCAAGAATAAGAATTTAGGGCTGGGGAGATAGCTCAGCTGGTAGAGTGCTTGCCTCACAAGCACAAGGCCCTGAGTTTGATCCCCAGTACTGCAAAAAAAGAAAGGAAAAAAAAAAAAAAAAAGAAGAAGAAGAATTTATAACAATTTAATTTCACATATGCATTTTCAAGTTTGATGTTGCCTGCATTTGTAATAAGACAAATTCTCTGTACTCTGCCAGACACATCTTTTTTTTTTGGTACTGGGAATTGAACCCAGAAGTGCTTAACCACTGAGTCACATCCACAGACCTTTTTTTTTTTTTTTTTTTTTTTTTTTTTTTGAGACAGGTCTCACTAAATTGCTTAGGATCTTACTAAATTGCTGAGGCTGGCCTTGAACTTGTGATCTTCCTTCCTCAACCTCCCAGTCACTGGGATTATAGACATGTACAACCATGCCCAGTTCAGACACATCTTCTTTAAACATTCCTTTCATAATATTGTTTTATTAATTCGGACCTTTAATGACTCTCTCCTTGCTAATGCACTAAACCTAAACTCAGCCTTGCTTAAAGGTTGGTCTAGCCAGTCCCGTTAGCTCCACCCAGTTATGATCAGGTTGGGTGTTTCCTTGTCCAGGCTCAGGTTTTGCTCACTCTTGCTTCTAGCACTTTTGCCATCCCCTTGCAGTATGCAGTCCTTTCCTCATGCACATCTCAGGGATCATTCAAGGTTCAGCTTCAAGGTTTATTCTTCCGTAAAATTCTGCTTGCACAGTCTATGCTGGCCTGTGCCCTCTGGATTCCTGAAGCATTTGCAGTTGATAGCATCCAATTTTGCACTTAATTATATATGGTCATCTTACATAATTTACTATTGTTTTAATGTGGGTAAGTCATGTTTTCTCCCAACTAGATTATACATTTATTGAGGGTAGGAACCATAATTTATGCTTAAGATTGTAAGTTCTGGAATTACACTCTGCTCAAATCCTGGCTTTCATACTTACTATGTGGCATTAGGTAAATGACTTAACCTCTCTATGTCCTAGTTACAATACTTAAAATGAAGATTTTTTTTAAAAAGTACTATTTCATAGGAGTGGCTGTACACTGCTCAGCGGACATCTGGCACATTTTAAGTATTCAGTAAACATTAGCTAATATTATTCCCCACAATGCTCATCAAACATTGAGTAGATTCCTGAAATTTAATTTTTCCTGATTTACTAGTTTGTATATAAGTCATTTTTAGGTGCCTGAGAGAATCAGACACTTTTTGGTTGAAGGAAAAGTGTACATTTGTACAAATAATAATTTTTTAAATGTTTATAAGGGAAATTTTACTTCCCAAATTTGAGGAGCATCTCACCATTGCCCCATGTTTTTCCCTCTATCCTTGAGCCTAGGTGAGGAATCAAGAGGATTATTTCTCTCATATCATAAGGACACTAGGAATGAGGACTAGATAGTGAAAGAGAACTGAGATGCCTACAGTATTCTAGATGCTAGGTTACCAGTAATCTGCTAAGAATCTATATGGAAAAGTCCCCATTTGTATAACTCTCTGTTTTTTTTAATACATATTCCTCAAAGAAACAAACATAAATCACCCTATTGGTCTATTGGTAGTTGAGGCGACAGTGTGTCTAGAGTATGAGACAAGAATAAAGGTGAGAAGAAGGTAATTAAAGACCCAAGGTTGAGCTCTACACACACACTATTATTATATTTTATATTATACCAATTAGATGAAGGTCCCTCCCCACATTGCTCTAAATGTCATCAACCAGCTTGTTTTGCCGAGACGCAGCTTTGAAAACCATGTGGTTCCTCGACTGTATCCTAATGAAGTCGTTGGGACTCAGGTTACTATGCAGAAGACAAATTATTGTTGTGGGGTAGGAATATGAGACTACAGCAGCTGATACTACGTAGATGACCATGATGCACATGTAGGATTCATACCATTGTAAAGGATTGTAGCCAGGCGTGGTGGCTCATGCCTGTAATCCTAGTTGCTTGGGAGGCTGAGGCAGGAGCCAGTTCAAAGCCAGTTCAAAGTCAGTTTCAGCAACTTAACAAGGCACTAAGCAACTCAGCGAGACCTTGTCTCTAAGTAAAATTCATAAAAGGGCAAGGTATGTGGCTCAGTGGTTAAGTGCCCCTGGGTTCAATCCCCAGCACTTAAATAAATAAATAACAAAAGACTGAAGAATGTGAACTGTTTTGAAAGAAATTCTATGTGATTGTTCCTCTTCTATTACATTTAAACATTGTATTTTCCAAATGAAAGATTAAAAATAAAAGTTGTTTAAAAAATGGAATGGAGTTGGGCATAGTGGCATATGCCTGTAATCCCAGTGGCTCTGGAGGCTGAGATGAGAGGATCCAGAGTTCAGAGCCAGCCTCAGTAATGGCAAGACACTAAGCAATTCAGTGAGACCCTATCTCTAAATAAAATACAAAAGAGGGCAGGGGATGTGGTTCAGTGGTTGAGTGCCTCTGATATCAATCCCCAGTACCCTGTCCCCGCCCCCAAAAATGGAACCATTTATTGTTTTAGGATATGAAAATCCTAGACATGGACTCATTCATACTGAATCACAATGTCACCTCCTTTTGGGTTCCCTTTATCCAAAACCTCTTAAAGTGATGCGTGAGGAATGATAATCATTGAATGGGTGGGGTCTAATGAGATGGAATGCGGTGGGGGGCTGTTGTAAGAAGAGCATACCTGGCTTTCAGCCTGGTTTAGCTTCTGAGCAGATCATTCTGTTTTTCTGGTCTAAGGTTTCTCACCAGTAAGATGACCATTGAGAGACAGGAAAACATCTCTAAAACTTTGTCTAATACTGGCAGTTTAGGGTTCTGTTGAGTCTAACAAAATTCATGCGTTATTCTGGGTTTAGATTACAATTTCCCTCAAAAACCAATTAATCTCACTTCCTCCTCTCCCTCCCAGTATGCACATCCTGTTCCTCTCTCCTGCTGACTTTCAGTTCAGAATGTGAAAAATGAGCCAGTACCACAAAAAAAAAAAGGAAAAATATTCCTAAATCTAAATATGTTGGATACAACCATGTGCTCTTTACTTTTTTTTTTTTTTTTTTTTTTTAACCTGGAAGTTTCTGGAAGGTATTTGCTGAAAACTTGAGTTTCAGTCAGGTGTAGTGGCACATACCTGTAGTCTTAGCAACTTGGGAGGCTGAGGCAGGATGATTCCAAGTTCCAGGCCAGGCTCAGCAACTTAGCGAGATCCTGTCTCAAAATAAAAGAGTTAGGGATGCAGCTCAGTGGTAAAGTGCCCCTGTTTTCAATTCCCAGTACCAAAAAACAAATAAATTTGTGGTTTCAAAGGAACAGGGAGGATAGTGATACTGAATGTCTGGCCATGTGGAGCTGTCTCAACGAAGTTTCTCTACCCGAGCTGAAGTCATTCCATACAAAGTTGATAAATATACATACAGCTTCCCTATTTCCCTTCGAATGGTTCTTTAGAATTAGGGTTGTTCTAAAGTCTCCATAATTGTTCTAAACCACACTGAGTCTTTCAAGGTGGTCCTCTAATATAACTTCTGAGCAAGCAGTCTGGGTGAAAAAGGACTAGGTCAGCTCTCTTTGTGTGTCAGTGCTTGGCAGCGCAGCTCCTCTGGGATGTGTCTCCTGGCATCTACTCAGCCTAGCTATCAACAATAAAAGCTTCTCTTTGTGCTTCCAGTAAGTTATAAATAATTCTCCTCCATCCCACCTGTTTTCTGAGAAGAGCTTCACCCATGTCCTTCACCCCAAGTTGAAAAAGAAATATGACAGCTGCTTTAGGAAAATAATTTTTAAATGTCCACTAAGTAATTGTTCCTTTTCGTTGTTCCCTACTCCCAGCGTTTGGACGCGTAATTTGAGTTCCAGTCCTTTCAGTTGCCAGGTTTTGAAGCTGGACTGCTTTCCCACTTTATGCTAATTGCCTTTTTGAAGTTGCCCAGCCCTAAGTAATCCTCTGTATACAGAGAGCATTAGTTGAGGAAAAAAGGACTCATTCACTGAGCAGCAGGGAAGACACACCCTCCACCGGGGGAAAACCACATAAGGGGCACCTGCAATGACTGACAGGAACTCTAATAACTATCCCCAAAAGGTGAGAGGGCCAGACTGTTGTCCTTTGGGGGAATGCCAGGCACTAGGCTGGCACTAAAGGAAGAGCAAAATAGAGTTGCTGTTTAGCCAAATAAAAGTTACCCTCAGTTGCAGTCCAGACAGGTTGAATTTCTTTTAACACCTCTCATCAAAAACCTTCTCTGAAACATCAGGCCTCATATTACTGTTCTGAGGTAAACATTAAATTGTATTTTCCAGCAAACTATTGAATGAGGTCAAGCACATTGTTTTCTGCTGCAGTCAACGTTGGAATTAAAGAATCTGCTGATCATCCTTAAAACTGCATGAGTCATTTCTGCTGATTCATCACTGAGTTCCTGTGAGAAACATCTTTCCTGAGGCATTAAAAATTGAAGTATGAATCTTTCCCTCTCACATTCTACTGGCTGTGAAACAGGTCCAGAAGGACCAGAAGTGAATATTACCAAATAAAGTCTCCCACCTTAACTTCAATTCGTATAAAGGGAAATAGACTCCAGTGTTTGTATTTCTACTTGCCTATAATACTAAACTCTTCAAGTGAACTTTGCACATGTTAACACTATTTAGACAAGTTTTTAAACTAAAAAAATTTTTAAATAAACATAATAATACAAGTAATAAAAATTTTCAAAGCATAGTTACAAACCAGTATCCATGAGCCCACTGCCATCTCAAGAACTAGAACCCTGCAAGTTGATGATGTCCCCATGGTTCCTCCTCTGTAGCATCCCTTGCTTCCCCACAGAATAATAAATTTATTACTTTTCTTTTTCTTTGTTTTTGGTACAGGGGATTGAACCCAGGGGCACTTAACCACTGAGTCACATCCCCAGTCCTTTTTTAACATTTTATTTAGAACAGGGTCTCTCTGAGTTGCTTAGGGCCTCGCTAAATTGCTGAGACTGAGTTTGAACTTATGATCCTCTTGCCTCAGCCTCCCCAGCCGCTGGGATTACAGCCACTGTGCCCAGCTTTCCATTTTTTTTTTATTGGCACATTATAGTTGTTCATAATGATGGGGTTTTTGTTACATATTTATACATGCACACAATATAACAATATAATTTGGCCAGTATTACTCCCCAGCACTCCCCCCTTCCTCCTTCCCTCCCTCCCACTCCCCTGCTCCCTTGCTTTTCCTAATAGTTTTACTACATGTATATATATTTATATATATATGTGTGTATCCCTTGACAAAAGTGTTAAGTTTTGCTTATTGTCTATATTAGTTTGTTAGGATTACCATAACAAAGTACAACCAAGTGCCTTGAACAACAGAAATGTATTGTCTCACAGTTCTGGAAACTAGAAATCTGAAATAACAGTGTCAGCAGGGCTGGTGCCTTCTGAGGGCCATGTGGGAGGATCTGTTCCAGGCCTCTGTCCTTGGCTTATAGATGGTTGTTATTTATTTATTTATTTAGTACCAGGGATAGAAGAATCCAGGGGCACTCAGCCATGGAGCCATATCCTTAATCCTTTTTATCTTTTATTTTAAGACGGGGTCTCATTAAATTGCTTTGGGCCTTGCTAAATTACTGAGGCTAGCCTTGAATTGAATTTGTGATCCTCCTGCTTTAGCCTCCTAAATCACTAGGATTATAGGCTACCCAGCAACACAGGAGATTTCTATGACCAGATATGTACTAGGGATTGCACCCAGTGATATTCCATCATTGTGTTATATCCCCAGCCCTTTTTATTTTTATTTTGAGACAGGGTCTTACTAAATTGCCTAGCCTGGCCTCAAGTTTGTGGTCCTCTTGCCTCAGCCTTTCCAGTAGATGGGATTACAGCAATGCATCACCATGCCCAGTTTGTTTCCCCCTTTTCATAAGGACATCTGTCATATTGAATTAGTGTTCACTTTAATGACTTTGTTTTAACTTGATTCCTTCTGTAAAGACATTTGAACCACTGAAGGTTAGGATTTCAACATACGAATTTTGAGGGGAAACAATTCAACCTGTAAGATTGTTACGAGTAGGATTCTCAATTTTTTTAATTAAAGAAAAAGCAAATAAAAAAATAAGGTTCTCAGGAAAGCAGACTATAAGATGGAGTTTAGTATGTAGTACTTATTAAGGCTTGTCCTTGGGATCAACATCTGGTGGAAGGAGGAAAAGGAAATGGGATGAGGCAGAGGGAAAGTTAGTGTGATACAGGCCCAAAACTACTTTGGCTGACCCCACAGGGTATCTGAAGCAAGAGTGACCCTTCAGAGCTGTGTCAAGTTGGGCCAAGATGGACAGGCCTTTATACAGCCACATAAATCAGTAACTGGACTTGGTCACCTCAGGAAGGAGTATGAGCTTGCCCAAGGCAGTTCTTTGTAGCTTAGGCAGTCTCTGAAGGGGCTGACAGCTGAAGGCATCTGCCAAAAGCACTTCAGCAGCCAGGCAACAAGTACCTGAGTAAAGAGAGATCTGGACAGTGCATCAAAGTATCCATAATAATAGCTCTTGAATTCTGGAAAAATGGAGTATTGTTATATGTCTTCTGTAACTTGCTTTTAAAAAATTTTTATGAAGATATTCAGAAACCCTCAAAAGTAAAGTAATACAGTTAACCCTCATATACTCATCATCTAGATTTGATTATCAAAGACTTTACAACATTTGATTCATTTCTCTCTCTCTCTCTCTTTTTTTTTTTTTTTTTTTTTTTGGTACCAGGCATTGAACCCAGGGGTGCTTACCCACTGAGCCACATCCCCAGTCCTTTTTTTATATTTTATTTAGAGACAGAGTCTCACTGAGTTGCTTTAGGACCTTTCTATTTGCTGAGTCTGGCTTTGAACTTCCAATCCTCCTGCCTCAGCCTCCCCAGCCACTGGGATTACAGGCGTGTGCTACCGCACCCAGCTTGTCTCTCTTTTTATTATTTTAAGTCATATTTCATCACTATATACTTCAGTTTTATGTATGTGTTTATATATGTATCAGGAATTGCATCCAGGAGGGATCCACCACTGAGCTACATCCTCAACCCTTTTTATTTTTATTTTGAGGTAGGTCTTGCTACCTGAGAGCAGGTAGGTAGGCTGCTCTCAAACTTGGGATCCTCCTGCCTTAGCTTCCCTAGTAGTTGAAATTACAGGCAGGTGCCCCCTGCATCATAGTGCAGCCTACATACTTCAGTATCAATTGTTAACAAATGTGAATATTTGTTTACATAATATCCATGTCATTATCATATCTAATAAATTAACAACAATTCCTTGGTCTATATTTAAATTTTCCTACTTATTTATTTATTTTGTGATACTATGGATTGAACTCAGAAGCCCTATTCCACTGAGGCACACCCTTAGTTGTTGTTGTTATTATTATTATTAATAGGTACCAGGGATTGAACACAGGGGTGCTTAACCACTGAGTCACTTCTCTGGTTCTTATTTATTTTTTATTTAGAGACAGGGTTTCTGCTAAGTTGCATAGGGCCTCAGTGAGTTGCTGAGGCTGGCTTTAAATTGTGATCCTCCTGCCTCAGTTTCCCAAGCCACTGGGATTACAGGAGTATACCACTGTGCCTGGCCCCCATTTCTTTGTAAGCATAAACTCATCTTTTATCTCTGTTCCTTTCCTATCACATCTTCCATGTTAGGAAACATTACTAGGTAAATTTCATTAAATGATTATAGATTATTGCTGAAAAATATCTGAAATAGTGGAAAAAGAATGAAACCTAAGTTTAGATATATTCACTATCAAGAACTTATATGAGGCTAGGCATCATGGCACACACCTGTAATCCCAGTGGCTCAGGAGGCTGAGGCAGGAGGATCATGGAGTTCAAAGATAGCTTCAGCAAAAGTGAGGTGCTAAGCAATTCAGTGAGACCCTGTCCCTAAATAAAATACAAAATAGGGCTGGGGATGTGGCTCAGTGGTCAAGTGCCCTGAGTTCAATCCTTGGTACCCCCCCCAGCCCCCCCAAAAAAACTTATGTGAGTTTCTGTCTTAGGTGACGATATCTATTCCACATAGTTGTATAGATTAAATGAGATAATAGATGTGAAAGTTCTTTGTAAACAATAAGGCACTGTACTGGTCAACTTTACTAGTCAAAAACATTGGGAAAACACTGAACTAATGGTACTATATTCTGTTTTTTAATAAAAATCACTGGAATATAACTAAATATACATCTTGATTTGTATTTTGCATGAGAAATTATACCAGAAAGACTATAAAGAATTAGAACTTATGGGGCTGGGGTTGTGGCTCACTGGTAGAGCACTTACCTAGCATATGTGAGGCATTGGGTTCAATCCTCAGTACCACATATAAATAAATAAGTAAAATAAAGGTCTTGTGTCCATCTGCAACTAAATATATATATGTGTGTTTGTGTGTGTGTGTATATATACACACACACACACATATATATTGTATATATATATAAAGAATTAATATATAAAAGATTTTTAAAAATAGAACATAGCCTGGGTTTTAACTGTGGCTCTATTATTTACTTGGTGACTTTTGGCAACTTATACTTTTGTGTCTCAATTTTGTCATCTATAAAATGGAGAAAATTATAGTATTTCCTTCTGAGAGTTGTAGTGAAGAATAAATGAGAGATTGGCATATGGTAATAATTTAAGAAATATTAACTATTATCATAGGTATCCTCAAATCATTTAGCAATAGGAGTCAAAATTTTTAAATCCCATTTTTCTAATAATTACCATTCAAAGTCAGATCACAAGACTTCTCATATGTAGAGACAAAGCCAATTATCTATAAATTTCAATAAAGATTCTTTGGGTGATCATCTCAGAATCCAAAAGCTACCATAGATACTATAATGAAAAACATGTGCTATCCTTGTGTTATGATTTAGATATGAGGTGTCCCCCAAAGCTCTGTGTGAGACAATGCAAGAAAGTTTAGAGGTAAAATGATTGGGTTATGAGAGTCTTAACCTGATCAGTTCATTAAGATACTTGATAGATTAATTAGGTGGTAACTGTAGGCAGGTAGGATGTGGCTGGAGGAGGTTAGGGATACCCGGTGTGCCTTTTGGGTATATATTATATATTTTGTCCCTGGTGAGAGGAGCTTTCTCTCTCTCTCTCTCTCTCTCTCTCTCTCTGCTCCTGGTAACCATGTCCTGAGCTGCTTTTCTCCAACACACTCTTCTGCCATGATGTTCTATCTCACCTTGGGCCCAGAGCAATGAAGCTGACTACGGACTGAAACCTTTGAAACTATGAGCACCAAATAAATTTTTTCTCCTGTAAAATTGTTCTTGTCAGGCCGATTGGTCACAGTGAAGGAAAAACTGACTAAAACACCCTGCAACCTACATTGTATCTTCTCTAATAAGACACTACCAGATATAGTCAATGTTCTGAGCAGACCTGGGTCATATTATAGCTTGTCCTGTGTCAAACGGTGAACACAAATTTTATTAAGGATGGTGGTATATGCTTATTCCCTCACTTAAAAAAAAACTTGTACTAGCACACATCACTAAACAAATAACTTCCTTCATTTATATGATATATGAAGTCCAGCAATATGATGCCAAGTGACACAAAGATGGACTACTTTTCACTGAAAGATGGACTACTTTTCACTGAAGCTACACTGTTGACACATTGTTTTATTTAATATTTTGTTTTAGTTGTAGGTGGACACAATACCTTTATTTTATTTTTATGTGGCGCTGAAGATCAAACCTAGAGTCTCATGTATGCTAGGCGAGTATGCTAAGGATCGAACTCAGTGCCTCACACATGCTAGGCAAGTGCTCTGCCAATGAGCTATAGCCCCAGCCCCAAGAAAAGTTTTCTAAAATAAATAAATAAATAAATAAATATATATATATTTATTTATATATATCAACTCAGGAGACTGAAGCAGGAGAATCAAAAGTTCAAGGCCAGACTGGGCAACTTAATGAGATCCTGTCACAAAATCTAAAAAAGCATTGGGGATGTAGCTTAGTGTGCAAGGCCCAGGTTCAATCTCTGGTACTGCCAGAAAATTAAAAAATAAAATCTGTCTTTGTTCCAAAAATATCAACTAAATGGACATTTTAATTATGCAAAGGAAAAGCAGACTCTATACTGAAATGAAGATTTTAATACAATGTGGTTCTCAGACACTGAACCTAGCTCTGAGTAATGTAAAATACTGTAGTCCTTCAGACTGATCTTTTAAAGAAATATTCTAAAATATTCTAAGTTATAATTCAGACCACATGGTCCCTCTTTCCCCCAAATGATCTCCTGTTTAAAGGAGGAGAGGAGATCAGATGAATGCAGGGTGATTCTAGGGGCAAGTCTTTGTGTGAAAAACAAAATAAAACAAAACACAAAATAACTATCAGATTGACAGAATTAGGATTTCTGAACCCAGTAGGAACCATCCATCTAAAGACCCCATAGGGTGCAATTCCCAATTGAATAACTTTTTTTTTTTGAGGAAACCCAGGGAGGTAGAATTCTGGACTCTAAAGGATTGTCTTAATGGGTCCTTGTGGCAAGGCCAACCCTAGAATGAGCAGACATTCTGGTACCATGCCATCCTATAAAGCAATAGAGGGATTCCAGAGCCTGTGCTCTTCACCTTGAAACAATACAATACTACACAATATATTTCCATATTGAAAACATTCTCCACTAAACAAAATATACAGAGTAATTGTTGAGAGTCAAAAACTGAAGCCAGATAGAAGTAGGTTTGAATGTTTGTTTTGTCATTTATTTGTTATGAGAGATTTTGGGTATATTATTTAACTTCTCTGAACCTGTTTCCTCAAATGAGTACAATAGTGAATATAACTGTACCTATCTCCTCAAATTATTTTGAGAATTAAATTAGATAATAAGGGCTGGAGATATAGCTCAGATGGTAGAGTGCTTGCCTTGCAAGCACAAGGCCCTGGGTTCAAAAATAAATAAATAAATAAATAAATAAATAAATAAATAAATAAGATAATAAATCTTAAGTACTTAGCTTTCATTAGGTATTCATAAAATTCAGAACAATCAGACCTTCTTTTGAAGTCTAGGTGCCAGACATAAGTATATATTAATGTCATCTCAACATTAATATTTTCTAAATCTGAGCCCAGATTTATAATTGCTTCCAAGTTCAGAGTTGTAACCATCTATTTCTGGGGAGGAGACATACAGGAACACAGTGTAAGTCTGTGTTTATACAGGATGGCTTGAGTAAGTGGGTTTTATTGATTAGTGGAGTTTATCCAAGAGCCAAGATGTCTAATTTTGAAAGATAATGTCAGTCACTTCTGGGGATGATGATGATATGGATCTTTAACCAGAATCTTCTGGAATCCTTTTGTGAAAATGGTACTATCATTTGCAACATTGCTTTAGTGTACACTTAAGGTGACCTCAAGGTGTCAGTAAATGTTGAGGACCATTGTGCCTAGGAACTGAAAGTACCTAAATCTGATAAAATCTTTCCTGTCTATGCTCTTGGTCTTAGATTCTCCCCTTCCACCTGCTATCCTCCATACTGGGGATTGAGTCCAGGGGCACTTTACTATTGATCTATATTCCCAACCCTTTTCATAAAATATTTAAAAAATTTGTTACACAACCTCACTAAGTTGCCCAGGTTGGCCTCAAACTGATGATCCTCCTACCTCAGCCTTATAGGATTATAGGTGTTTACCACCACACCATTCTTTTAAACTGTTCCCCAATATCTTCTCAGTGTTCTGCACTAGAGATCTGAAGTTCATAAATAAGCTGAGGATGAGTTCTTTGTGTGAAGTTTCCATTGTACACTGATTTTCAACTGAGCACAAAATGGACTGTTTGCTGTAAAACCAGTGGGGGATAACGGGAGTGGGATTTTTTGCAATGATTTTTATCTCTGGTGTTTCTGGCACTGACTAAGGTTTCAGGCAAATATGCCTATGAGGACCTAGCAACAATCACTGGGGAGCTTCCTGGTTGCTAGCAGCAGTAAATACCACAGAGACACAAAGACTCAGCATTTCACGTGAACACAACAAAACCTGGAACCGGTTTCTTATGTCAGATACCCAGAATTCTACAGGTAGAGCATAGAAGCTTCTTCTGTCTCCCCTTTATATTAGATTTATAAAATTTTGTACAGAAACACATACTGCACAATAGCCTATATGACCACATTGCCTCTGAATTTGAAGATTATTCACATTCTAATCTCCCTCAGAATGCCTACTTTTTTACTATTTTGAGGAGAAAATGGAAGAAAATAGTGTTGTATGTCTGACTTGAGAATTTTAAATATGTGCCTTGTTTGTAATTGCCATCGTCTATTGGAGTTAAATATTGATTTCCACACTTTTGGATATATTTGTGAATGCTATCTGAAGGGTCTTCTTCTCCAAGCTGATTCTCTAATTTGTTTTTAGAAAAGGTAGAAGCATGCAGAATATGAAATTCAGCACTAGCAATTTAAGGTTTTTCTATGACTCATTCAGGAAATTGCATAATAGCCTTTCCTTGCCAAACTCACTCTTCTCAAAATACCTTGCTATTTTCCTTGTTTTATTCCCTTATTCCCCAACCTCTGTCTCTCTATCCTTTCTACATACCATTAACTTTTTTCTTTTCAAAGCTGTAAAACTCTCGAGGGTATAGTCACATGATATGAAATGTGATAACTGGAAACTGAAGTACCCCCAACCTTGCTAGTCTGTCTCCTAGCAACTGAATGATAGGTTGCTTAGTAACATGAGGGGGGAGGGTACATCTCTCTTACATATCTAAAAACACTGAAATCATTTAAAAAAAAAAAAGGATAATAGTGGAAATATTTATTAAAATGTACTATATCCAGAGACAATCTTACAAAAGAGGGGACTTATTTCAGGCTATGTTACCTTGTGCAAACCCCTATAGTTCTAATAAGCTCTATACTAGAATAACAGATTGATTATAGGCAGGTGCAAGCCTGTAATTTCAGCTATTCAGGAAGCTGAGGCAGGAGGATCACAAGCTCCAGGCCAGACTGGGCAATTTATTGAGACACTGTTTCAGATTTTAAAAATGAAGACATTAATTAAATGAGTTGAGGTTGCAACTCAGTAGTAGAATGTGCCTGGGTTCAATACCCAGTACTACCAAAAACAAAACAAAACAAAACAAAAAACCAGATTGTTGTGCATAACAGATGAAGGGAAGAAAGGAAAAACCTGCAGCCTTTTCTTTCTGAAGGGTCTCACACTCACTAACAAAGCATTCTACCACTTAGCTACATTCTGAACCCTATTTATTTATCTATTTGTTTTTTGAGACGGGGTCTCTCTATGTTGCCTGAGTTGGTCTTGAACTCCGGGGCTGAAAAAATCCTTCTATCTCAGTCTCTGGAGTAACTTGAATTACAGGTATGTGCCATTGTGCCCTAGCTAGAAATCTGTATTTTTAACTACTACCACAACTACTTTAGCTGGTATACACTGGTGTACAGAATCATTCCAACATGTTTTAGAGGGACATCTTCTACTTTGAACTTAGATTAATATATGCAATGCTTAAAGAGAAAACTTCAAATACTGAGTACTAAATATTCTGCCACATCTTGCCCTTGAAGCAGGCCCTTTGGCTAAAAAATATATTGTTTGAGCTTTAGATTTCTTATTTTTTCATTCTGCAATTACTTATTAAGATAATTCTGAAATATAATTGACAGAATTTAATGACCAGTTGCAGTTAACATATGAAGTAATATACATAAAGTACTTAGAATAGTGTCTAGAACATAATATGCATTATGTGAAGTTATTATTTTAATCTAGCTTAGTAGACCAGCAAGATGATGACGACAAACTGATATTGAGAATATAAAATAAATGAGAATATAAAATGCTGAGAAGAGTAATGGGGAAAAACAACCTAATTCTCTTTAGATTTATTTAACTTGAGATATCTACAGGTCATCCAGGGAAATAAAACTAGTATCAAATATAAATCTTGAAGATGGAGGATTGTTGTATAAGACATTTTAAAAATGAATTCTGACTTTTTTATGTGTCTAGCTATATATAAAATAGTCCAGTGGTAATTCTCTGTTTTAGGTCAAGTTCAATGCATCAATAAACACTTTTGCAGACATTAAATTTTTTTGTTCACTGGTAAGTCAGTCTCACTCTGGTTTATCTACAAGACGGAATTAATTAAGACAAGGATTTGAAAGAAAAGAGAGAAACCTACATTTGGATGGTGGGGGGAGGGGACTCTGGAGCTTCTTTTGATACTATTAAATCCCTGTAGCCAGTGCACCATGGCAACCTTCCCAATCTGCCACCTAATTTCCATTGCTTGAGGAAAGGAAGGGGACTGGACAGAGGTGGTTCAATGTGCATTCTTGTAAGTGTGTGTAATTTGGGTCAATAAAATGCAACCAAATTATAAACTGTTTAATGAAAATTGAGATTACTGTTATCTCCATTTCCTTTTCTTTCTCTTCTCAGAATGTCTTGAGCCTCTTTAAGTTCTGTTCACTGTTCTCAAATGTCAGATTTCATCAGTAAGCTTGGGTAAGCAACTATCCCAATATGCCAAAATGACATTACAAATTAAAATGTGTATTTTAGCTCTTATATATTTTGTTAAAAAAAATAGTTCAGTAAATGACTAAACATTCATGAGTCACTTCAAAGCATTATATTCCAATGTGGGAGATACATTTTTATACTACAGAGTACAGGTATGCATTGTGTTATTTTATTTTTTTGTCTTATTTCTCAGATAGGAATTCATTTAATATTTATTTGTTTTTAAAATATTTTTAATTGTAGATGGATACAATACCTTTATTTTTTGTTTATTTTTTTATGCGGTGCTAAGGATCGAACCCAGTGTCTCACATGTGCTAGGCAAGCACTCTGCCACTGAGCCACAACCCCAGCCCCTTATTAATATTTATTTCTGCTATACCCATAAAAATTCTTCCCTAAATAAATAAAACTCAGTAATCAGAATGACTACAGATAATTCTTATCATGGTTATCCAAAAAAGAAAAAAAAAATCAGTAATATTGCATTGTGTTGACAGAGTTTAAGAAAAAAGCATGTTAAGCTTGAAATAGAATTCTGAATTCTAAATTTTTAGCATTGAAATTTGGCCAAGGTGAATTCAGTAGAAAGGGCACACATAGTGAAAGCCAGTTCACTCAATACATTGATTGTTACTGGACTCTGAAATAAAGGTAAAGTAAATTCATTGTGTTAAAATAATCATGTCCATTCCCTTGTTTAATTTAGAGTTTGAGATGTGTTTTGTTAGAGAATTTAAGGGAAATCTAGCACTTAAATATGCCTCAGGAAGTCAGTGTGAGATGGACACATATGATCATTTCACAAAGGATGCAGAGGCAGTTGGGAAATGTAAACCCACAGTATCTCAAAAACCATACAACCAGCCTGTCTTTCTGTCAGGTCAGTCCTGCTCTGACCTCTATCTCACTACATTCAACATACTGTATTGTAGTAACACTTTCCATATTTGGATCTTGAACTCCTATGGGGTAGTATACATTTTTTATATCTTTCATGCCTAAACCTTGCTGATTTCCTTGTTACTACATCTAATGAGCACTCTTCTGTCTTTATTTAAAAATTCCTCTGCAGTATTCAATATTATTCAGCACCCCCCACCTCCCTCTCTCTCGTGTTGAGGATTGACACAGGACTTTGAACATGCTAAGCACATACCCCACCCCTAAAATCCCACCTGCCAGCCACAGCCCTCTTTCTTGACATTCTCCTTTGTTTCTATAATATCATCTGCTGCTTTATCTCTTCCTTCATTTCCTTTTCTGACACTTCTTTTTCTTGCAGTCCTTTACTGTTTTTTTTTTTTTTTTTTTTTTATCATTGTCATTATTTTGGTTCTGAGGTTTAAACCCAGGGCCCTGGGCATGTTAAGCATGGGCTCTACCATTGAACTTTACTCAGCCTCTATTTTTAATTATTAAATCTATTCCTAAATCTGGTAAATCAACCTCCTAAATATTCCCCAAATCTACCCCTTTCCCATTCAGTGGCATAAATTGAAATTCTGGGTTACATTTGGAGAAATCTATTTTTTTTAAATAATATATCACCAGCATTAGAACAATGTTGATGTCATTCATACTCTAAATATACATCTGCAACACTTCAGTCTTTATCTTTCATTAAACAGTACCAATATCAGATTTTCAGCGGCCTCCAAGCATTCGACCTCAATCCCTCTATGATGTTCGGCTTTTTAGAGAGAATATAAGACTGAAGTGTCATGCCCTCAACACCATTCCCTCAATACATACACATTTCCTGCTCAGACTTGCATCTCTTCAACTTCCCTTTTTCTATCAGCAGCACCATTACCATTTCATTCTCACAGTGTTCTGGGCTAAAAACTTCAAGGGTTAATTTTGACTCCTACTTCTTTATCACGTGTCCAACCAATCGCCACTAACATGCTTCCTATGAATAGCCGATTCCATTTTCCTTTTCTATCCATTCTCACTCTAAGTAATGATGATCTGAGGCCTTTTGCTTTGATTATTGCAATAAAATCATTGTGGTTGCTTTGTCTCCAGTATTTTCCCCTACCTCATGCACCTGTCAGATTAATTTTACAAAAATGCTCTTTTTTCACAGATTTTCCATTCTTTTCTATAAGAATGTAAAGGCTTCACAGTTTATGAATTCATGCTCAAACTCCTTTAGAACAAAGTTCAAAACACTCTGTCAAGGTCTGGGGATATAACTCAGTGATGGAGAACTTGCTTAGCATTCATGAGACCCTGCGTCCTATCCCCAGCATGGTAAATAAATAATAATAATAAATCCAAAGAAGTTTACTACATGATCTGGAGTTAAGAAAAGATACCAAGTAATAGCATATAAAAAGGATTTTGAGCTTGGGAATGAATGTACTTGCCATTCAATAAGAATAGATGAGATCACATATATTACAACAAAATGAAGTAAAGGTCTGAACCTTGAGGAACTTCAGCATTTGAAGATTAGAGAAAGGAGGAAGAACAAATACTGACTAGGAACAAAATGTGGGAAGGAAACCCAGAACACATATAGGTCTTGTTTTATTTTTATGCAGTAGAAGATTAAACTCAGGGCTTCATTCATGCTAGGCAAGTGCTTTACTACTGAGCTATATACACAACCCTTTTATATTTTAAGACAAAATCTCACCAGATTTGCCCAAGCTGCCCTCAAACTTGTGCTCCTCCTTTCTCATCCTCCCGGTAGCTGGAATTAAGAGGCGTGCACACATAGGTTTGTTTTTGTTTTTGTTTTGTGGTACTGGGGATTGAACCCAGGGATACTCTACCACTAGCTATATCCTCAGCCCTTTTTATTTTGAGAACAGGGTCTTGCTAAATTGCTGAGGCTAGCCTCAAAATTGTGATCCTCAGGAGTCACTAGGATTTACAGGTGCACACCACTACACCCAGAAAGTTTTTGAGGTCAAGGGAAGCTATTGTTTCAAGAAAAAGAAAGTAGTGGACTGTGACAAAGGTTATCATGACACAATAAGAACTAAAAAGTATCCAGTGAATTTAGCAACAAACGTGGAAGGGTTTTAGTTTCAAGGAGTGGGAGGAGTTGTATCAAGATTGAAATGGGTTTAGAGATGAATAGGAGGTGAATAAGTAAAACAAGAAAGTGTTAGACAAGTCTCTGGTTTCCTACATCACTTATGATGCACGGGGTCATGTAATGAATCCAACAAGGTACCTCTCCATACTAATTCAAACACATTATTTTCAAACCTGTATAAATGTATGTGTCTTAATTCTTTCCTTAGGTCAGAAGATTCTAAAGAAAAGAGACCATGCATCCAGTGTGGTGGCACATGCCTATAATCCAGGAATATAAGGCAGGAAAATCACAAGTTTGAGGCCAGCTTTGGCAACTTAGAGAAAGCCTGTCTCGAAATGGGAAAAAAAAAAAAAAAAAAAAGACTAAGGATGTAGCTCAGTGGTAAGTTACCCCTGGGTTTATTCCCTAGTACTGAAAAAACAGCAGCAATGCCAAAACAAACAACAAAACAAAACAAAAACAAAAAGAGACCATGCCACGACCTCTGAGTTCCCCACTAATGAAGATTCTCCTGGGTTCACTACAGCCACTCAGTAAATGCTTATTACATATACAAAATACTTTGTTAAATATCCTTAAATTACTAGCCATGAAAATAGTTAATAAAAACTTGCACAGAGAGCTGTTTAATTCAACAAAAACAGTGGGTGCAGTGGTATAGGCCTGTAATCCCAGCAACTTGAGAGGTTGAGGCAGGAGGATCTTCAAGTTTGAGGCCAGCTTCAGCAATTTAGTGAGGCCCTAAGCAACTTATCAAGACCCTATCTCAAAATAAAAAATAAAAAGGACTGAGGATGTGACTCAGTGGTTAAGCACCCCTGAGTTCAATTCCCAGTACCAAAAACAAACAAACACCATAAATAATGTCTACTGTATGCTTGGCATTTTGGCAGGTAATAGGACACATTTTAATGGAAGAAAGGTGTAGACATGCAAATAAATAATTAAAATTCCACAAATATTATGAAATAAAAATGTTTTATGCTTTACTATCTATAGAATGAATCTTAACAGAATACTTATTCATGTATATGACATAAGTTTAAAAAATTAGTCAAAAAAATGATATTAGTAAAAAATTTTTTTTTTTTTTGCTTTCCATTGTTTGAATCAGATAAGAAACAAAAAGGACAAATTGGTTAAGTTGGTTATTTCCCTTGATCTCCCATTTATATGTTTATGATTATCAGTACTTAAATAGCCTATTGCTGACCTAGATCTCATTGTTACTTATTTCCAAGGGGAGGGGAAAAATCCTCATTTTCATAAGGAACAGAATGGCTCTGAGATAGAATTACAAAGAATCAATTGCATGAACCCTGTTCTTATTCAATCCTCTGTAAAATGCTACAGAGCCCCCTCTGACTACTGGGGAAATGAAATGAAATTTTCCTTATTTAGTCTTTTATATTGTAAAGAAAACAAAATTCAAGACTGTGCTTCTCTTTCCAAAAATATTCATACACTTTATCTAGAACTGTCTGATTTTTTTTTCAAAATTAAAATTTTGAAGAAGTATTTTTGGATGAGCTACTTGTTAATTCTTATGCTCTCTAGGGCAATTAATTCTTATTTTTGCTAAATGTATTTATAGGTTCAGAAAGAAGCATTCAAATCATCCTTAATCTTCCTTTTTACTGAAATATACTTTTATTTGCTAAAGTGATAGAGATGATGGAGGATTATTTTCTCCATGAAATACGCAAGAAGTAGATGATTTGTGTGTCATCTAGAAAAGATGACTGCAGCAAATTTGAACAAGTAGTGCCGAGCCATGATGGTAGGCTAGAAAAATCCATGGCTGCCATTGTCACACCACAACCTGCAGCAGCTGTCTTCTTAAGTCCCTCCCTCCCACACTCTGCTCTGCCTGCCAACCAAGCGGGAATGAATGGGCTCTGCGAAGCATTGTAAATAGTGCTGCAGACCCTGAAAATGTGTCGTTGAAAACCGAAAGGAAAAATGTCTGACAAAATCCAAATTTTCAATTTTGGAGGCCAAACAAACCTCATTACTTCTGAAATTTCTTCAGCGATGTTAAGTGGTCCACAGTTCAGAGCCTTATTCTGCATAACCCATCCTTGCTGATAATGGTGCCTTTCTAAATAGCAAAAGAATGTTACTGCAATCCTTTTCCTAGGGGTGAAAGCAAAGCCTTTTTGTCCCAAGGGGCAATTGAGCAACTATTGCAGCCTCTAGTTGAATAGCAAGGGTGTGAGGCAGCTACAATTCCCACAGTCAGAAGCCCAGACTCAGAAGAGGCTATTTACCAAATTCACATAAGAACTAAATAAAAGTGAAATGCAGCTGAGCTGACTGTTACACAGTGCTCTGTGGATGGAGGCAATATAACAAAATAGTCTTCCTTTTACATTATACAACTCTTTTTTTAAATTTGGTGCTTCAAATTTTTTGTTTGATATTTTTTTTAGAAAAGAGCAATGCAGAAATATAACTAGTAATAGCTTCTGAACTGAATTCCTTCTTCTTGTATTTTCCCAATTCACCACTCAAATATATACAGAGTTCTGGTAAAGAAATATCTCTGGTAAACTATTTAACTACCATATATACAATAGCTCTTAATTACTGCATGTTAGAACCATTTGTATTCTCTAATCCCTATGTTCTTTCCATTTTCCACTTTTGTTTAGCTATTTGGTGTGCGTGTGCAAAAGGTCTAAAATTATTTGAACTTAAGAAATAATTTTGAATGACCATGCTGCATCTTTTCTAATTTTTTTTTAAATCACATTCACCCAAGTCATTTTGACAATCACTCCCACTTTCTCGCCTTTATTTTTAAAGCAATTAGAGATCCTGAACCCTAAACAAATGTAGTCGAGTTTAATATACTATGAGAGAAAGGCTGGCGGTAATTTTCCATTATTATTTAATCACAACATACATTCTGTGACCGAATGTAGGAAAACCCTTACATAAGTGATTTTAACTGTAGTTTGAGATTTGAGCAAAAAAACTCAAATCCAACCCGTTTTCTTTCTTCCCTTTCCGCCCCTCCCCAACCCCACCCCATAATGGATGCTCGGTTGACTGCCTTTGCACGGTCTCTTTGTCTGAAGGATGCAAACAGTCTATGGATGCTAGGGGAAAAGGGGTGGGGGAGAGATTACCTCATCCCATGTCGTTTGCACCAATCACCACTCACTTGTCGTGGCTTCTCTGGGCAGATTGTGGGGTCTGGACCAACAGGAAAAGGCCCTGGCCCATCCCCATGGTGACCGAGTTGTATATAGGGAGCCGCATCCGCCTATGCGCCGCAGGTTCTCTTACATCGACCGCCTAAGAGTCGCGCTGTAAGAAGCAACAACCTCTCCTCTCCTCTCCGCCATCTGCTCAGCAGCCGCGAAGCAGCAACCATGGTAAGAATCTGTTTTCTCCAGCTCTTTGTGGCCGGTGGGTGGAGTCAATCCCCCCGGGATCTACTTGGAAAACCTTAAGCTCTTTTCTTTTGTAACTTCTTTGGGTACGGGTAGTCTTACGTTATGTGAAGTTTAGCTTCGGCATACCCTAAGTCCTTAAGCCCCGCCGCCGACGCAGTATGGGTGCAGAAATCCGAGTAGAAATGTGCTCAGGACGCAGGAGAATAATGGGGAAGAGCAAAGGCGGCGCGAGGGACTTTTTGTTACGCGAGAACCCTACGAGACCACAAGCAGCCCATCTGTCACGACGCAGGGGTGTGGGGCCCGGAAAGGCGGTGCAAAAGTGTACTGTGCCGGGCCCTTGCATTTCTGAGCAAGGTATTCGTGTAATTCCGAGAAGCCCTTTTCTTTCTCATATGGTTCCTAGGAGCAGGGAGGGGAGGAGGAGGAGTCAAAAAAAAAAGGAAAAAAAAAAATGGGGCCGACAAGTGGAGTTAGCTTGGGGTTGGGGGGGCGGGGATTGAGGGGGCAGGAAAGGACAGAGACAAAACGAAGCCTTAGGTTTGTATAAAAAGAACCCTCACGGGGTTGTTGGCATTTTAGAAAGAAACCCACGTATTAAAGGGGAAAAAAAAATGTTTAGTTTCTGCTGGAGCCCTTGGCAGCCGGTGTCAGGGAGGCGCAGGGGCGGAGTTGTTTGTTTCTTGCTTCCCTGGCGTTGGGCGCGGTTCGCCTCACTAAACCTCTTGTCAGGAACAGACTTATAATAAAAACCTTTCATCATCGTGGAACTGGGGGCTTCAAAAGATATTGTCACTCACTGTTAAAATTTAGATGACATTTTTTTCTTGAGGAGCAAAAATTCACTTGACAGTGAGGATGCCCTGCCCTGAGGAAGAGAGACAGAGATCCAGGGACCTAGACTGTCGTAGCTGCATGATTAGAGAGGAGTGAGAAAGCCCGCTTTGTGAAGCCTGGGGTACCCTAATTGTCAGGACTCAGGGAAACGCCCTTACCCGCTCCCCACCCCCCATAAGTCAGTGAATAGACAATGAAATTGTAGCTCTTTGGGGCTATAATCTTTAGATTATAGAGAACATCTCTATAGAATAAGAATGTGAATGTTAAGTGGAGTAGTGTCGGGGTTGCGTACGGACCCCTGGCCCTAGGTGGAGCCTGGCCAAGATGGCGCCTGGCAAGCTGCCAGTGCAGTTGAAAAACTGCTATTCTGCACGTATACAACTAACTTCACCTTGAGGAAGTCTCAGTAATTGGTCAAGGCCTCTGCATGATTCTTGCGTGATTCTTAGGTGCTTCAAGTTATACCCATATACGTCTATCTTTTCCCCACATATCGTGAATATTCTAATTAGTTGATATAACCTATATAAGTGACAATAACTTCCCAGAAAGGGAAGAAATAAAAAGAAGAATCAGCTGTTAATAGGGAAGTTTGCCACCCATCACGTCTCCGGGTCGTTCTTGCTGGCGGGAGCGACAAGTGGTGCTGAACCCCGGGAATCTTACGTGCCGCGGAGAGGTGAGTGAGGTGAGCAACGGATCGGTGAAAGTGTGCACCCAGATCTGTCAGTGGACAGGGAGGTTTCCTAGAGACGATAATATTGTGATTGTGATAAAGTTCCTAGGAACGAGAGGTGAAAGTTTCCTCAAAAAATGGGGAACGAGGTTGCTAGATATAGAATGGAAGGTCCCTTGAAAGAAATTCTTAAAGCTAACGGCACTTCCTTAAAGACAAACTGCTTGGGCATTTTTAAAGCAGGTAGAGGAGATTTCACCTTGGTTTCTGGAAGAAGGATTGTTAACTATCCCACAGTGGGAACACCCGGGGGAAGATTTAAAGCGCTGTCCGGTAACGCTCCCAGGGATGTTAGCAGTTTGGTCATTAGTCAGAACTTGTTTGCGTTCCCCTCGGGAGGCTTTACAAAAGGCAGTTGCGCAGGGAGAGGAAGTGTTAGAAAAGGTAAAAGAAGAGTCACAAAAGGGCTCTGTTAGCGCTCAGTCAGATTCTGATGAGAGCGAAGAGGGACTCTCAGAGATGGAGTTAAATAAAATTAGTAAAGAAACAAAGTGTTCTCAAGCTGGTTCAATTAGTCAACAGGCATTAAGGGAATTGGAGGGCATAGGGCAGCAGCTAGAAGACAAAAAAAAGGCGTTACAAAAAAAAAAAAAAAAAAAAAAAAAAAAAAAAAAAAAAAAGGAGAAAGTACAAATAAAACCACAAACAGAGCACAAAGAGAAAAATCAGTTTAGGGGAGGGTCCCCCTAGGCAGAGAGCTCAGCAGCTCCATTCCTTAAAAGTAGTAAAAAATAATGTTTTCTGATTTTCTGCATTCAAACCTAACCTGATTTCTCAACCAGGCAAAAAAGGGGTTAAAAAGTCCTGGGTGATCCTCCCTCCCCCTGCCACATTGGAATGTAACTACAGCGTCTCAAGGAGAAAAGGGGGGTAACCTAAAGATAAGAAGAAAAGAAAAAAAAAAAAAAAAAAAAAAAGTGTCCGTTTTAACTCCTGGGCCGCTACAAAAAACTAACTTATTCTTCAGGATTCTTGTTTTGTTTTTTCTTTAATGCTGTATTTTTGAGCTCATAATTTTGATCCTGCATACCTAGGTTAATGATTTTTTTTCTCTTTTTGATCAGTTCTATTTTTTTATTCAATTGAAGTTTTTGAACAGCTGTTTCATTGCAATGAACATTTACCTATAAAGTTACAAGGCCTTTGATTTTGTGTTATGTGTTGTCATGTTTTGTCTGCGTCAAAACTGAGTGCTCTTAAAATTAAAATTTAAAAATGGATCCAAATACTTTTATTCACGTGATTTAAAAGGGTTCAATTTAAATTGGGTAAACTAATGAAAGTAAAATATCTTTGAAAATAACTCATAAGTCTCCAGGTGGTCAAACTAATGAAATGTTAATGTTAAACAATGTCTAATATCAATTGCTTCTAGGACTTTTCTTCAACAGGAAAGAGGCAGCAGATCCTGTTCAGGACACTTGTCTGATATCTTGGTTTTTATAAAATAAATAAATTGGAGTTAACATGTATGGGATTACTCAAATGTGTTTGTAGAGACGTCTGGTTAATTTACAAAGTTAAAATGCTAATTGTTAAATAACATCAAGTACTTTTAACTCCTCAAATTCCATGGGGTATCATACTTAAACATTATTGGTGTTTTCATAGGTTGGTAAATAAAAAGGGGTTAAACTTGCTTTGTGCCATCACTAAACTAAAAACAAGGTTACTAAGAGTTATGTCCTAACAAGTGAAATTCTATATACAAAGGGTCCCAAAAGTTTCAACTGTGTTTCAATTAAGAGTACTATAAACAACAAAATATTTAATCTTATTAAAATAGGGTGATTTATCTAAATTCAGAAATTTCATAAGAGTTGTTTCAAAATGTGAACAAAAAGGTGTCAACAGATAAAAATAAATAAATAAATAAATAAAAGGTTCTGGGTATAAAAATATATTTAGTAAAAGGTAAAAGAAAATGTTTCTGGATAAAAAAGTCTGTGTGTAACAAAGGGCAAGTTTCAACAAGTCTGTGTGTAACTAAGTTGGTTGTGTGTATGTAAAACAGCTAAAGCTATTTAAGGTTTTTCCTAAGGTAAAATACTAATGTTCTGATATAAGCCAAAGTTCAATCTATAGGGTAAAATGACATGGTAAAATGACAAGGATTTCTTAGAAACACTAAATTACTCTTAACTTTGTGTCTCTTAAGTTTTATTCTTTAGAACAATTGTCTTAAAAATAGGGGTTTATACAATTATGGTTAAACAACTGTTAAAGATTGTACTACGTTATAAAGTCTAAATTTTTCTTTAAAAACTAAAATTGGTAAGAACCAATTCCTCACTAAAATTAAAATAACTCTAACCACAGATGTACCTTATAACCCACAAAAACAAGGTATTGTTGAACATACACATCTCGCCCTCAAAAATGTTCTTTATAAACAAAAAGGGGGAATAGAGGAGACCTTCAGGTCCCCTAAAGATAAACTTTCTCTTTGTCTCTTTGTTTGGGGTTTTTTAACTCTGGGTAATAAGGGTAACTCGGTGCTTTACTGGAGCTGTGGCTCAGTTTGTGTGTTTCCACGGAATAAACTAACTTACTACCTCTTTTAGTCTCTTAGGAGGAACAGTTCAACTATGTAACAAAACAACTGCTTCTCTCAATTGTACTTCAGATTTGTGCTATCCCTCAATGTTAAAATGCTTCTAGGTTCCTGCTGGCAGACTTAATGTGTGTTCCTACCTTCCTACCAGTCCCAGTCTCTGTTACAGATGCAAAATTGCCAGTGTTACTATCAAGAAACAGGAGAGAATTTGACATCACAGCGGCTATGGTCACTGCAATAGTGGTTTCTGCAACAGCAGCACTAGCAACTGCCATACCTACAGCAACAGCAGTCAATCACTTGGCCGAAAATATAGCTGCAGCCTTACAGACTAAAGAGACCCTAAACCAACATCTAACAGCAGGCATACTCCTTATGAACCAGCGAGTGGACTTACTTCAAGAACAAATGGACATTTTACAGGAACTGTTAAACGTGGGATGTATTTATCATCTGGCGGGACTGTGCGTTACACCTGTAGCTTACCATAACTTCAGCTATGCAGCAAACTTGTCTAGAATCTTGTCTGCTCAGCTACAAACAAACTGGTCTCACGAATTTGATAATCTTACTGCTATTCTTAGATCTCAAATTGTTAGCCTCAATGCTACTAGAGTTGATGTAGCTCCAATGTCTGAAGTGCTAAATTGGTTATCCTCCTCTTTCAGTTTTATTAAGCAGTGGGCTGGTATGGGAGCATTATGCATGCTTATGATCATTGCTGTTATCTTCCTCTCACGCACTATCATGCGTGTGCGTCAGAGTCAAGCGAGAGATCGTATCATCTTCCATCAGGCCATGGCTGCCCTAGAGGCCGGCAGCTCCCCACAAGTGTGGCTCGCGAGGCTGGACCATTGACCAGATGGGTAAGGTAGTAGGTAACTCCGTACCGACCTAAGACAGGAGCTGTAGCATGCTCTGCAGTTATCCGATGACGGGTAAGGACGGTAGTTGACCACTCCGCCTAAGACAGGCTTGGTCCCGAGCTTTTCTTTTAAAAGAAAAAAGGGGGAACTGTCGGGGTTGCGTACGGACCCCTGGCCCTAGGTGGAGCCTGGCCAAGATGGCGCCTGGCAAGCTGCCAGTGCAGTTGAAAAACTGCTATTCTGCACGTATACAACTAACTTCACCTTGAGGAAGTCTCAGTAATTGGTCAAGGCCTCTGCATGATTCTTGCGTGATTCTTAGGTGCTTCAAGTTATACCCATATACGTCTATCTTTTCCCCACATATCGTGAATATTCTAATTAGTTGATATAACCTATATAAGTGACAATAACTTCCCAGAAAGGGAAGAAATAAAAAGAAGAATCAGCTGTTAATAGGGAAGTTTGCCACCCATCACGTCTCCGGGTCGTTCTTGCTGGCGGGAGCGACAGAGTAGGGACTCTCAGAATGGAAATAATTTTTTGTTTTAAATAAATATTTAATTATCTTTTCACTGAACTTTAATTCTTTTGTTTGGTAGCTTCTTGTGTGATACATTTCTAACTTAGAAACTGTTTTTTAAAGGTACTAAAATTTTTTCAGTTTTTTACAGTGGAGAAGATTTAAGGAAAAATTTTTAAAGTAATAAAATTGCGGCAGACAAAGAAGAATTATACTTCATCCAGCTGTCTTTTGTTCTTGTACATCTTTATTAATTCATTTCAATTCGGGCACACGGTCCCAGGCTGGGTCAGAGGAGGAATACTGGCAAAGCAGCACAATGAGATCATGTAGGCAGTTGCTGGAAATAGAGCTTGTTCTGTTAAATAATGCAGCCAAGAGTACAGGCCAGCACCGGGCACAGCAATGCAGCAATGCAGCAATGCAGCAGTGCAGGAGGCCAACCTTGTCTTTCTTCTAACCTCCTAGTATTGATGGGTTCCGCAGACAGACTGCATAAGGGTGTGGCTTCTAGCCTCAGCTGCAGTACAGATGTCCATGTTGAAATATACCAAGTCCTATTTAGAAGAAACCTTCCTCTTTAAAGGGAAAGGAAGCAATACCAATTAATTTTGAATGTGATTTATTTCATTTTACAAAATTTGTGCTATTTTTTAAACATAAAAAAAATCTTCCATTCAACTATAGCTGTGGGAACAATAGGCTTGCATCATGTGCTAAATTGTGCCAAGGTGACATTATTATTCAGACCACACCTATTTGCAGCATTTGTAGCAGATGCTTTTCATTAATCATTTCTGTCTTATTAGGAATATGACTCAAATAAATTTGAAGAATACCTGTAAATTACTAGAAATATTTTTTTAAATTATTGAAAATTTAAAATGCTAATACAGCTTAATTTTATAATTTCTTTCTTTCATAGCGTGAGTGCATCTCCATCCACGTTGGCCAGGCTGGTGTCCAGATTGGAAATGCCTGCTGGGAGCTCTACTGCCTGGAACATGGCATCCAGCCTGATGGCCAGATGCCAAGTGACAAGACCATTGGGGGAGGAGATGACTCCTTCAACACCTTCTTCAGTGAGACAGGCGCTGGCAAGCATGTGCCCAGGGCAGTGTTTGTAGACCTGGAACCCACGGTCATTGGTGAGTTGACTGGGTCTGTCTTGGGGTCTCCAATGATCATATACATATATTGTCTCCTTCAACTCCACCCCCACCCCAAACCCCAGTGGAGTTGAGCATGCTTGTGCAGGTTATTAATGATGGGTGGTTGGTTTCCTTTCCTTTTCCAGATGAAGTTCGCACTGGGACCTACCGTCAGCTCTTCCACCCTGAGCAGCTCATCACAGGCAAGGAAGATGCTGCCAATAACTATGCCCGAGGCCACTACACCATTGGCAAGGAGATCATTGACCTTGTCTTGGACCGAATTCGTAAACTGGTATGTTTACAGTAAATTAGTGACCATAAGAAAGATGTTTGAAATAATGCTGATTATTAAAAAAAAAAAAAGTAAAATGTAGTGGTTAGATGAATTATTCCTTCAGTTTTTTTTTTTTTAATTCAATTAAAACATGAACTCTTTGACATCATTTTGTAAATAGTGAGGTTTTTTCATTTAAGAAATGTTGAGTAATTCCAAGAGGGTCTACTTTTTCTTTTCCTTTTTTTGTGGTGCTGGGGATCAAATTCAAAGCATTACACATGTCAAACAAATGCTGTATCACTGAACTACCTCCCCAGCTCCCCTACACTGTTTAAAAACATTTGTTAATGGGGTTGGTGAGGTGTTCAGTGGTTAGAAGCACTTGTCTAGCAGGTGGAAGATGCTGGGTTCAATCGCTAGTATGGCAAAAAAAAAAAAAAAAAAAAAAAAAAAAAAAAAAAACCATTTGTCAAAATAAGATCTAAGCCCTTGGGGATATATGAAAAGTGAAAGTTTATTTACTATAATTATAGCACAAAAATAAAAAATTATCTTTTCTCTATCTTTCTTTTCTAACAGGCTGACCAGTGCACAGGTCTTCAGGGCTTCTTGGTTTTCCACAGCTTTGGTGGGGGAACTGGTTCTGGGTTCACCTCCCTGCTGATGGAACGGCTCTCTGTTGATTACGGCAAGAAGTCCAAGCTGGAGTTCTCCATTTACCCAGCCCCCCAGGTTTCCACAGCTGTAGTTGAGCCCTACAACTCCATCCTCACCACCCACACTACCCTGGAGCACTCTGATTGTGCCTTCATGGTAGACAATGAGGCCATCTATGACATCTGTCGCAGAAACCTTGACATTGAGCGCCCAACCTACACTAACCTGAATAGGCTCATAGGTCAAATTGTGTCTTCTATCACTGCTTCCCTTAGATTTGATGGAGCCCTGAATGTTGACCTGACAGAATTCCAGACCAACCTGGTGCCCTATCCCCGTATCCACTTCCCTCTGGCCACATATGCCCCTGTCATCTCTGCTGAGAAAGCCTACCATGAACAGCTTTCTGTAGCAGAGATCACCAATGCTTGCTTTGAGCCAGCCAACCAGATGGTAAAATGTGATCCCCGCCATGGTAAATACATGGCTTGCTGCCTGTTGTACCGTGGCGATGTGGTCCCCAAAGATGTCAATGCTGCCATTGCCACCATCAAGACCAAGCGTACTATCCAGTTTGTGGATTGGTGCCCCACTGGCTTCAAGGTTGGCATTAACTACCAGCCTCCCACTGTGGTGCCTGGTGGAGACCTGGCCAAGGTTCAGCGTGCTGTATGCATGTTGAGTAACACCACAGCCATTGCTGAGGCCTGGGCTCGCCTGGATCACAAATTTGACCTGATGTATGCCAAGCGTGCCTTTGTTCACTGGTACGTGGGTGAGGGGATGGAGGAAGGAGAGTTTTCTGAGGCCCGTGAGGACATGGCTGCCCTAGAGAAAGATTATGAGGAGGTTGGTGTAGATTCTGTTGAAGGAGAGGGTGAGGAAGAAGGAGAGGAATACTAAAGTTAAAAATGTCACAAAGGTGCTGCTTTTACAGGGAAGCTTATTCTAATTTGAACATTGAAAAGTTTTGGTCTGATCAGTTAATTTGTATGTAGCATTGTAATGCTCTCATATACAATTACTGACCTATGCTTTAAAACATGAATGCTTTGTCACAGACCCAAGCTGTCCATTGCTCTGATGGGTTTTGAATAAAGTATTCCCTGTCTTAAATGAATCGTCTTGTGTTTTCTATTTGGGTGTCTGAAATTTTTTTTTTTTTTGTACCAGGGAGTGAACCCAAGGGTGCTTAACCATTGAGCCACATCCTCAGCCCTTTTTATTTCTTATTTTGAAGCAGGGTCTCCCTAAGTTGCTTAGGGCCTCACTAAGTTGCTGAGGCTGGCTTTGAACTCTCCTGTGTCAACCTTCCCAGCCTCTGGGATTATAGGCATGTGCCACAGCACATAGCTGGAAATTTTCATGTGTTCAGTACATTGAGAACAAAGAATAATTTGCCAGAGGTTTATGAATATACTATGAAGTATCTTTATTTTATTGTAAATTATTTTAGAATTTTAAAACTTTTTTCTTCCTGAATTTTTATTTTTAACATACACAAAAACAAAAGCTGCACATATTAATGGGTTACCATGTACTTTTCAATATGTGTATATATTGAGTAATGTTTAAAATCACATCTCTATCTTCTCATTTATCAATTCTTCATAGTGAAAGTTTTCAAAATCCTTTCTTCTAGTTTCTTGAAACAAAGTACATTTGTTATCTATAGTCACAATACTAACACAATAGTAATCCAGAGCTTTCTGTAGATTAGTACTCATTGATCAAACTTTCCCCAACCCTCCCAGTATTTTAAAACTTTTAAAATGAAATATAAAGATTACCATTAGAGAGTCAGGTATGATGGCACACTCCTGCAATCCCAACAACTCAGGAGGCTGAAGTAGGAAGATAACAAGTTCCAGACCAGCCTCAGTAATTTTTAGCCAGACCTTCGTGTGTGTGTGTGTGTGTGTGTGTGTGTGTGTGTGTGTGTGTTGGACATTAACATCAGATGGCATCACATAACTTTTTAAGTTTTGACTTCAATATAATAAAATTAAGTTGATAGTAACTTTTTAGAATTTAAAATTGCTAATACATACCCAAAGTTGCCTTGTTGGCTACTGAATTTCTCATCACTAACAGATAAATAGTGAATGTTTCAATATACCATGAGTCCTTATAAGCTTTTCATGCCTTCTCAGCTCCTTGGCATCTGTGTATGCCATATGCTTCTGCCCAGGAGTTCCCAAAAGATGTCTGCTCTCTAAGCAAGGACCTCCTATGCTAAATCTGTTTTAGGCTGACTATCATTTTGGAAAAACCTAATAAATTTATTCACTCTACTGTGTTAATTACATATCTGAATGTTAATTCTCCAAGGATATTCTTATTTTAATATGAGCCAAAGAACAAAGCTCTATTAGTGCAGTTGCAGACATCAGTACCAACATTTAGAAACAGTTTTAGACTGAGAATTTCTCCAAAAATAGACCATTGCTGCTGGTTCAACTGACTAAAAGGCCATTTTTTTTCTCAACAACAGCCAGTTGTCTTTCTGCTATCACATTTTCTTCTTTCTTTCTTTCTTTCTTTCTTTCTTTTTTTTGCAGGGGAGTGTTTAACTCAGGGGCACTTTTCCACTGAATTCATCCCAGCAACCGCCCCCCACCTTTTTTTTTTTTTTTTTTTTTAATTTGGAGACATCTCACCAAGTTGCTTAGGGTCTTGCTAAGTTGCTGAGACTGGTCTTGAACTTGTATCTTTCTATCTCAGCTTCCCCAGCTGCTGGGATTACAAGTTTGTGCCACCATGTCTGGATTAATGTCCAAAGTAATGAAATTATTCTGGGGGACGTGGGTCCTCCCTAAAGCTTTCTTCAGTGGGTCCTGGTAACCAGGGGTGCTGGTTTCGTACATGGTTCCTTTGAAGCTGCAACATCTTTAAAACACCTGCCTCCCAAAGCAACAGTGCTGTGGTGCTGTCGCCCCACTAACCTGGGTTTAGATGTTTACCTCCTATCACCCCTACAGTGCACATATACATTACAAATGTAAACTCCATGAGGGCAGAAACTACTGTTCACTAAGTACCTGGAAGAATGGCCTTTTATGAAAGTCTTCAGTAATTACTGAAGGGATGAATCCAAGAGTAATAAAGAAGAAACTCCCACTCTCAAAGAACTCAGTGTCTAGTGGAAGAAGAGGAAATGTGAGTATTGATTCTTCATTTATTTATTTGGTACTGGGGATGGAACCCAGGGGCACTTAACCACCAAGCCACATGCCCAGCCCTTTTCTAATATTTTATTTAGAGATGGGTTCTCACTGAGTTGCTTAGGGTCTTGCTAAGTTGCGGAGGCTGATTTTGAACTCGAGATCCTCCTGCCTCAGCCTCCCTAGTCTCTGGGATTACAGATGTGTGCCATGGTGCCCAGCTTGATTCTTGTTTATTGCTCATTAGTACATTAAATCATCCCTTCTAATCTGATGGTCATTTGGTGGAGAGTACCACACTGTGCATCACATGGGATAGTTTCTTTAGTAGATTGTCCAACTACATAATCAAAACTCTAGACTAGGGTGACACTTGTGATTCTCACTTTATGAAACTGCTTTTTAAAACAGAGAAAATAGATATAGTACTACATTTTGCTACAAAAACACATGTAGATCTGTCATTTGTCTGGGCCTTTAAGTTTATATATGTTAATGTTTATGGCACTCATGTTTTGGTTAAGTGTTGCTCATAACGCCAGAGTGGAGAAGTTTATTTACACCTGCACAGATGAAAGTTTATGGAGATAAGTCTTGATAAGGAATTTAATGCAATCATCATCCAAACAAACTATGAATCCTTATGCATCATCCAAAGGAACTCTGAGTGTTTTGTAGAATATTACTGGAAACAATACAAGTAAATAGGAAAAGCTGCATTCATGGATCAGGGCTTCAAACAAGAAATTTCCTTTATGCTACTGATGTAGTAGAAGCATTTCTTATTGTTCTTGAAAGGGAAAAACAAGTGAAATTTATAACACCAGAACCAATTCTGAAATGTCAGTAGTCCAATTTGCCAAAGAACTAATAACACAACTGATCAGAGGCCAATTAATTGATTATGTTATGAATTGTTGAATGAAGTCAGAAAAAATTCATGGATTCAAATGGAAACGTAAAGTGCCTTAGAATAAAGGAATAAAGAAAAAAAAAACTGAATGATACAGAAAGAATTTCCACTACTGGAAGAATGCAGAAAAGGCATTAGAACCTTTTCTGATATAACCACCATTTATGTAAACAATGTAGTTTTCAAAGAAGAAAATTATCCTACCTCAACAAGGGTATGAAATCAAGTGACCAGGGCTAGGGTTGTAGCTCAGTGGTAGAGTGTTTGCCTAGCACACGGGAGGCATAGGGTTTGATCCTCAGCATCACATAAAAACAAATAAATAAAATAAAGGTACTGTGTCCATCTACAACTAAAAAAAGAAAAATCAAGTAACCAAAGAAAGTGCCATATTTTCATTTGGAATTAGACTAATGAACTTATGTAGTAAATTCAAATGCAAAGTGCCTTAATCTTTGGAAGAATTTCAGTATTGGCACAGGATTTATTTACTTTTTAAAATATTTGTTTTAGTTGTAGATGAATACAATCTTTATTCATTTTTTTGTTATGTGGTACTGAGGATCAAACCCAATGCCTCACACGTGCAAGACAAATGCTCTACCATTGAGCCCCAGTTCCAGACTCGGCACAGGATTTAATATCAGAATTCTTTCAGAAAATTTCTCCTGGGAATTAGGAAACAGTATACATAGATTCTCTCCAGGGGTGGGACAAGAAAGAATCTCTTTGTTCTAAGATGAAAGATGGGTAATGGTGCTGGATGGACGAACAGACGTGGTTTTCCAGCCTTTCCCATGCCTAGAAAGTCCCTCAGGTTTTCATTTTTAGGCAAAATAGGATGAATATTATGCTCTTGATTTCAGGTTTTTTTAATTTTAATTTTAATTTTATTTTTTGGTACCAGAGATTGAACCTAGGGGTGCTCAAGCACTAAGTCATATCCCATTCTTTTTTTTTTTTTCGTTGTTTGAAACAGGGTCTCACAAGGTTACTTAGGGCCTTGCTAAATTGCTGAGGCTGGTTTGAACTTTTGATCCACCTGCCTCAGCCTCCTGAGCAGTTGGGATTATAGGCATGTGCCACCATACCTGGCTATTCAGTTGTTTTTTAAAGGTCTGATGTTGTGCTATAGTTGCTTCCATGGAACAAAATGGAAGCATATCTAGCACTTTTCAACTTTTGATAATTTTTTAAATTAAGTAAAATGACTTTTAAAAATAGTATGTAAACTTTCTGCATATTTTTTGGTACTGGGGATTGAACCACTGAGTCACATCCCCAGTCCTTTTTTATATTTTATTTTGAGACAGGGTCTTGTTAAATTTCTTAGGGCCTCGCCAAGTTGCTGAGGCTTGCGTTGAACTTTCAATCCTCCTGCCTCAGCCTCCTAACTCACTGGGATTACAGGTGTGTGTCACCACACCTGGCTAAGTTTTTAAAATCAGTTGCTGACCTAAATATAACCTGTGCCAGAGAAATTTTATCGTGTATTTTCGGTTTAAAATAATTTTATTTTAAATTGTCAGTATTTTAATATATTTAATGTAGAATGTAACATTTTAATGTTTATTTTTATTTTGTTGTAGAAAAAATTTTAAAAATATTTGATTGTGTATTCTTAGTCTTTGTCCTAAAGACTGTAAGATAACTTGAAAAGTAACTGCATATTGGGTTCAGAAAGAGAAAAGAAGCTGGTTGACCCTCTGATTATTAAGAACATAGATTTCAGTCTGGGGTTGTAGCTCAGTGGAAGAGTGCTTGCTTCACACATGTAAGGCACTGGGTTCAATCCCCACCACCACATTAAAAATAAATACTCTGGGGCTGGGGAGATAGCTCAGTCGGTAGAGTGCTTGCCTTGTAAGCACAAGGGCCTGGGTTCGATCCTCAGCACCAAAATAAATAAATAAATAAATAAATACTCTGATAAATAAATAAAATAAAGTTTTAAAAGCGGGGAAAAAAGGAAGTTGGAGGTCAGGGGCCATATTAAAAAAAAAAAAAAAAAGAACAGATTTCAAAGCTGGCAGCCTTGGATCACTGGACAAATAGACTAGAGCTGTTTGCCTCAACGTGGAATGTGTTGCCACTAGAACCCAAAGAGGCCACGAAGCACTGCTTCCTTCATTGTGGAAGAGGATATAAGGAACAACAATTAAGCTTACTTTTGGGGGCATGTCCTTGCACATCCTGATCATTAGACTTCTAAAAATTTTACTGAAATGGCAAGTCCTTAAATCATCATTGGATTTATCTTCTTCCTATCTTCAGTGATGAAAGTGAATTACCAGGGGGTGCAACTGTGGCTCAGTGGTAGAGCGCTTGCCTAGCATGTGAGGCACTGGGTACAATTCTTAGCACCATATAAAAATAAATAAAATAAAGGTATTGTGTCCATCTACAACTAAAAAAATAAAAATAAAAGAAGAAAGAAAGTGAATTACCAATGCCACCCATGTGCTTTCCACCTCCTCTTACTTCTGCCTGGTCATCATGATACCATAATATGATAGATCCATGTGATGTTCTACAGAATGTTCAGAAGATTCAAGCCTCTTAGGAAAACAATGCCAGTTCATATAGCTCTGAGGCGAAGATAAGTGCATCTAGCCTTTTTTTTTTTTTTTTTTTCCCACTGAAATGGAAAAAAGAAGGAACAGTTTGGGCAGCTTAGCTGGTAGAGTGCTTACCTCACATGCACAAGGGCCTGGGTTCAATCCCCAGCACCACAAAAAAAAAAGAAAGAAAGAACAGTTTATTTTGGGCTTGTAGTTTCAGTGGTCTCAGTTCATGGTCAGTCAACTCTATTGCTCTATATATGAACAGAGGCAAAACATCCTGGCAGAAAGGAGTCATGAAGGAAAACTGCTCAGCTCATGATGGCCAGGAAGGGTTTCAGAAATCTCAATCCATAGACAGCCAGCTCCATTCCCCGAGGCTCCAGTGAGGCTGAACATAATGGCTGAAGAGTGTGGCAGAGGAAAACAGCTCATATGATGATCAGAAAGCAGAGAGCGCACATCTTGTTTCTTATCTTTCATGACCAAGATAGAAAAATACACATTCACCAAATCAATGATTGAATACCATGTTCCAAGGGCTGATCCAAGATGGTGGACTAGAGAGAGGCTGCGTTCCTTGTCACTCCGTAACTCCGGTTTCAAGCAGAGGATATCTGTTCCTTGGTGAGGCAGTTTTTGCTGCATATCGATTCCCTGGTGTTTACCCCATTTATCTGCTGTGATGACCTGCAGTCTGCCAGCATATCAACGCCTTTTTTGAGTGCAGATTGCTCACTGTCAGGCGCCTATCATCCGCCATTTGCCTGCCTCTGGCTGGTCCATCGCCTGCCTTACACCTGCATATCACCCAACGCACGAGGTTCACCTCCCGATCGTCCGACAACAGTCAGCAAACTGATCGCCGACCGCCAGTGGAGAACCAGCTGCCTGCTGTTGCCTGGAAGTTCTCTGTCACAGTACCTGCAGGTTTGATTACACGAGGCTGCCGCCATTTTGAGACAACAGCCAGGCCCCGTAGGACTCCTGGCCGGTCTGACAGACACCGTCTCCAGGATCCCTCAGCCCGACCTATCACTCCCTGCCTCTGGGGCCCTCACATCAACTGACTGCTCCCTGCCACCAGGACCCCCAGACCAACTGACTGCGCCCTATCACCGGGACTCCAGACCGACTGATTGCAACCGGCCTCCAGGATCCCACAACCACACCAAACACACCCGACCTCCAGGAACCCTGCCTGACCAACCGCATCCCGCCTCCAGGACCTCCAGCTGACCACGGCCACACCCTGAGCTGCAGCTCCCCATTTGCCACCACATTTTGAAGCCAGAGCGGCCATCTTGGATAATCCTGGAAGCCGTAGCTCCAATCTTTAGGTGGGGCAAATCCCATCCTGAGACGCCTGCTGGAGGCTTGAAGCTCATTGTCAGGTACCTCTCATGCATCAGGCCACTGAACTCTGGGAGTTTCATTACTATATAATTGTTATACTGTAGATTTTCTTTTTTCTCCTTATAGACAAAATTTGTTTTTATTTCTTTACTTTTCTTGCTTTCTTTTCCTTTTGTTTACCTGTTCCCTCAGAGTCTCTTTCTCCCTTTTTTGCATGTTAATATCCAATTACTTTCAATTATACTCTCACCCTTTCTATTATCTAGAACTTATGTATAATCTTTTCTTATCCCATTAGCAGCCACGTTCTACATCCCTCTGCATCCTCTTTGTCCTCCATTTGAAACTGCAGACCTTATTGCAAATCTGTTGGTTTTATTGAAGATAATATTTGAACTCATTCTGTTTATTATGACAATTTTTTTATTGTCCTCATAGGGGCTATTTGGTCTAGGATTGCACAGTGTCTGAATTGGGCACTGCTAATACTGATGTCCCCTTAAAGAAAGGGTTTTGGAAACCTATAGGGCCAATATAAGCCTTTAGGGGGAAATCTGCAATACCCCAGATCTGCACTGCTAGAGGGGAAGATACATGAACAACATGAAAAAACAAGGGAAGAAAATGATCCAAACAAATCTAGATTCTATATTAATAGAATCCAATACACTATGTTAGAAGAAATGTCAGAAAAGGACTTCAGATTATACATGATTAAGATGATTCACGAAGCAAAGGATGAGATAAGAGAGCAAATGCAGGCAATGAATGATAATACCAATAAGATGAAAAGAGTAAGTGCAGGAAGCAAAAGATTATTTCAACAAAGAGATAGAGAGTCTCAAAAAAAACCAAACGGAAATCCTTGAAATGAATAAACCGAATAAAAAACTCAATGGAAAGCATCACCAAAAGACTAGACCACTTGGAAGACAGAACCTCAGACAATGAAGACAAAATATTTAATCTTGAAAATAAAGTTGCTCAAACAGAGAAGATGGTAAGAAATCATGAACAGAATCTCCAAGAACTATGGGACATCATGAAAAGACCAAATTTAAGAATTATCGGGATTGAGGAAGGCACAGAGATACAAACCAAAGGAATGAACAACCTGTTCAATGAAATAATATCAGAAAATTTCCCAAGCCTAAAGAATGAAATGGAAAATCAAATACAAGAGGCTTACAGAACACCAAATGCACAAAATCACAACAGATCCACACCAAGGCACATTATAATGAATACCATGTTCCAGGGCCCCCCTAAAATGCCCTAGCTAAACAAATACCACATGGGCACAAGAGCTGCCATGGGAGTAAATACTTGTTTCAGCTGGCAGTTGTCTGCAGTTGTTCTCCAGGGTACCAGTTTTAGCAGGGACCAAATTAGTGAATTAAATGGATATATGGTAGGTGAAAGCAAATGAAAGAGACTATAGAAAGAAAAGGAAATGGAGGCAGACTTCAACAGATCAGCAAGGCTTTATTAAGCAGCAGAGGGGCACATTTTCAAGTGGGAAAATGGCAACTGGCTACAATAAGGGTCTGAGTTTCATAGGGTTTAGAGAGGCTGAGTCCTATCAGGAAATGTGTTCGTTATAGTCAGGGGAATGACTGTAGATAAGGAAAACAGCAACAAGTTCAGAGCCCATTTTTTCCCTTTCTCCTCGGAGGTTGTAATTTTCCATATTTTTCAGTATCTCTGCATCTCTGGAATCCTCAAGGGTGACTTCATCCTCACATCTTCAACATACAATTTTGTTTTCAATTTACTGTCTTGGCTAGGGGAGTGACCCAGTTGAGACAGGTCTGTTAAAACTAAGGTCAAGTTGCTGACTGGAAAAACCTAGGATCCTGACATGTGCATTAGAGTATCTGGGTAGATGACTTTAAAGATTTCAATGCTAAAAGTTTTTAAAGTATTGTCTTTTTTTTTTTTTTTTTTTTTTTTTTGTGGTACTGGGGATTGAATCCAGGGCCTTAAACACTCTACCAACTGAGCTATATCCCAACCAAGTATTAAGTCTTGAGTTTGGTCTCAGGCCTCTTTTTTGTAACTCTAACTTATGCGATAAGGTCCTCAATTAGTTGTCACTTGTTTGTTAATTATGTTCAGCTTTTCCTCTCCCATCTGTAGGTGCCATTACAATTTAGTAAAACCAATCAATGCCATTGCCCTTGTATGACTTGTTCCCTGAATTTTTCAAATGCCCAAATTATTGCAACAACCATGGCAGTATGGTCCTCTCCACAGGAACATTCTCCCTTGTCACTATAGTTTTAGCTACTGGGTCACCATTTTACATGGGCAACTATTTGTGCCCCAAACCCATTCAGAATGATACTCTCATGATCAATCAGGCAGAAAGTGATCCAGCTCCAAACTCATCTTACCACCTGCTTTGTGGGATCACCCTTGGAACCATCTGTGTCAGCTGGATCCCCTGGGAAGCAGGGGCAGAGTCTGAAGTACAAGTAGTTTCTTAAGTGGGGAGTGGGGATGGTAATACTTGTGAAACAGAAGGGAGGATGTATAATGGGCAGCAGAAATCTTGAGGCTGCAATGCAGATCTAACAGCTGTGAAAAGAAAGGAGAGAAAGAATGGCTGGTAGAGAAAGCCTCAAGCTATGATGCAGATCCAACAAAATCTCAACTAACTCAATAGGGAGTTCCAGAGTAACACCACTATTTAGAGAATTTCCCCACTGGGTAGAAATGGCTGGGCTTTTGGATGTGCTCATTCACTGGTTAGGTAAAATGAGAGCCAAAGTAAAGGCATTATATGGTTAGCTAACTGCACTCTTGGCAGCAGAGTAGCAAGCTCTTTCTTGAAGGGAAATCTAAGGGAGATCTTCAAAATTGTCACTTGTCTGCACAGGAAAAAGGGGTCTTGGGGTTCAATTGTTCTCTATACAGATTTTTAACCAAAAAAAAAAAAAAAAAAGATTTTTTTTGTATCAATTGTCTATTTAATCTATTTTTCCCTTGATACTGCCAACTAAGGGGGCATAACCACTGAGATATATCCCCTAGTCTTTCTCTTTCTTACTTTTCAGACAGGGTCTAAATCGCCCAGGTTGATCTCAAACTTGTGATACCTCTGCCTATGCCTCCCAAGTAGCTGCAATGCATGTGTCACTGTGTCTGACCCACAGTGAGATATATTAAAATGAACTTCAAAAAATGTAGTTTTTAGTAATCATGGTTCTAGTAACTATAGTGAGCTTAATTAGAAACTGTTATATATTAGAATAATCAAATAAATAATTTATTAATGTTAATGGTATATAAGAACCTTGAAGCTGGGTGTGGCAGTGCACACCTGTAATCCCAGTGACTCAAGAGGTCCAGGCAAGAGGTGAATTCAAAGCCAGCCTTAGGAACTTAGGAGGCCCCAAGCAACTTAGACCCTGTCTCAAAAAATAAAAGAGGGCTGGGATGTGGCTCAGTGATTAAGCCCCTCTGAGTTCAATCCCCCCCCCAAAAACAACAAAACAAACAAACAAAAAACCCCTGAAAATTACATATTATAGGCATTCAAGAAAATAGGCTTGGGGTTATAGCTCAGGGGTACAGTGCTTGCCTAGCATGCTTGAGGTCCTGGGTTCAGTCCCCAGTACTTCCCTCCAAAACAAGAAACTTTTAAAGTAGTGATATAAGGGGAATGATTCAAATCAGAAATTGGCTATGGTGGCACAGACATGTAATTCCAGCTACTCAAGAGGTTGAGGCAGGAAAATGACAAATTTGAGGCCAGCCTGGGCAACTTAGCAAGATCCTGTCTCAAAATAAAATGAAAAGGGGTGGGGATGTAGCTCAGTGATACAGTGTTTGCCTACTATGTGTGAGGCCTTCAGTTCAATTCCCAGCAGTGTATGTGTGGGATTCAAATCAGAATTCTGAAGATGAAAAGGCTATCTGAGATTTTTTTTAAAAAATGTACTGGAAGGAATTACAAGTAGATTAGACCTAAAGAAAAAAAGATTAGTGCTGGGTACAGTGGTGCACACCTGTAATCCCAGAAGGTTGAGGCAGGAGGATATTGAGTTCAAACCCAGACTCAGCAACTCAGCAAGGCCCTAAGCAACTCAGTAAGACCCTTTCTCTAAATAAAATACAAAAAATGGCAGAGGATGTGGCTCAGTGGTTAAGTGCCCCTGGGTTCAATCCCTGGTACCAAAAAAAAAAAAAAAAAAAAAAAAGAGAGAGAGAGAAGAAGAAGAAAAAAGTTTACTGAATTGAAGACATAAAGATTCTCCAGAAACAGACTGAAGATGACAGCATTTCAAAAGTTTGTAAAACTTCAACAATGAGATTTTAAATCTCATTTTTTCAATAGCAAACTACTTTAAACATAAAACAGTGCAAAAAGTAATTTTAATGTATATTTTAAAATAAATTTTATCTCTATATAAAGTACTTAAAATGTATAAACTTAAATCTAAATATAAAATACTTCTATATGTAGATACATAAAACTATATAAATATTGATTAGAAATTATATAATATTAAAACATTTATGTGTGTACATAAATGTTAAAACATTTAATATTATGTGTGTACATAATATTAAAACATTTATGTGTGTACATATAAATGTGTACATACACTTTTTTAAATTTTTATTTTGGCAGTACTGGGAACTGTACGTAGGGGCACTCTTCCATTGAATTATATCCCTAGATGTTTCTGTTTTTGTTTTTGTCTCTTTTTTTTTTGGAGTTGTAGATAGACAGAAAGCTTTTATTGTATTTATTTATTTTTATGTGGTGCTAAGGATCAAACCCAGTACCTCACACATGCTAGACAAGTGCTCTACCACTAAGCTATAGCCCCAGCCCATGTCTTTGTTTTTTTGAGACAGAGTCTTGCTAAATTATTGAGGCTGGTTTTGAATTTGCAGTCTTTCTGCTCAGCCTTACAAGTTGCTGGTATTATAGGCATGCACCACTGCACTCATGTGTATACATTAATTTTGTTTTATTTTTCACCGTAGTAAAACACATATAATAATATTTACTATGTTAACCATTTTAAAGTGTACCATTCAGTTAAGTATACTCACATTGTTCTACAACCAATCTCTAGAACTCTGAATTTTGCAAAAGTAAAACTCTTAACCCAATTAAACAACTCTCTCTTTTTTTTTTTTTTTTTTTGGCAGTACTGGGGATTGAACCCAATGGGGCTTTACTACTAAGTTACATCCCCAGAGTCTTTTTATTTTTTATTTTGAGACAGGGTCTTAATAAGTTGCCCAGGCTGGCCTAAAACTTTCCATCCTCCTACCTCAGCCTTCCAAGTCACAGATTTACAGTGGTGTATCACCATGCCATTTTCCCTTGGCTCCTGGAATCCACCATTCCATTTTCCATCACTATAAATTTGACTATGCTATGTATCTCATATAAGTTGAAAAAGACAGTATTTGTCTTTTTCAAGACTGGTTTATATTACTTAGCACAATGTCCTTGAAATACTTGTTGTACATGTATCAAAATTTACTTCCTTTTTAAAGCTGAGGGCTGGGGAGATAGCTCAGTGGGCTGGGGAGATAGCTCAGTTGGTAGAGTGCTTGCCTTGCAAGCACGAGGCCCTGGGTTCCATCCCCAGTACCGCAAGAAAAAAAAAATAGCTTAAAGCTGAATAATATTACATTGTATGTATATACTACATTTTGGTCACTCACTCATTCATCTATTGACACTTTAATTGCTTCCACTTTTGGCTACTGTTAATAACACTGCTATGACCATGGGTATGCAAATATTGCTTCCAGAGCCTACTTTCAATTCTTTTGAGTATATACCTAGAAGTAGAATTGCTCATAGTTCTACTTTTAATTTATTTTATTTTATATTTATTTGTTTGTTTGTTTTTTCAGTGCTGGGGATAGAATTCAGGGCCTCTCACAGCATGCTAGGCAAGTGCTCTTACTGAGTTTCATCTCCAGTTCCTCTATTTTTACTTTTTTGAGGAACCAGCATACTGTTTTCCAAAGAGACTGCATCATTTTACATTTCCATGAACATTGTACAAGAGTTCTAGTTTCTCCACATCCATGCCAACACTTGCTTTTTCTGTTTATTTTTTTAATAGAAGTCATTGTAATGGATATTAGGTAGTATCTCATTGTAGTTTTGATTTGCATTCACATAATGATTAGTGATGTTTAGCATCTTTTCATGTGCTTATTGGACATTTGTGTATGTTCATAAATATCTATTCAAGTCTTTTGCCCATTTTTTAATTGTGTTAATATTCAAACTTTTTCTTTTTTTCTTTCTTTCTCTTTTTTATTTTTCCCCACTAGTGGGAACTGAACCCAGGAGCACTCTATCACTGAATTATATACAGTCTTTTGGTTTTTATTTTGAGACAGAGTCTCACTAAACTGCTGAGGCTGGCCTCAAACTTGTAATCTTCCTGCCTCAGCCTGCCAAGTCCCTGAGATTATAGGCATGTACACCATGCCCAGCATGTTACAACATTTCTATCTCACTATTTAAACAAAGAGGTTATAAGAATCTTGGGATAATCAAAATGTTTTTTAAAAAAACAAACTGACATTTGCTGGTAAATGGATGGAGTTGGAGAATATCATGCTAAGTGAAATAGGCCAAGTCCCAAAAAACAAAGGCCAAATGTTTCTCTGATAAGTGTATGATGATACATAATTGGGGGTGCCGGGGGGGCGTGGAGAGAAGAATGAAGGAACTTTGGATGGTATAGAGGAAAATGGGGTGGGAGGGGGTGGGGAAAGAAAAGATAGAATGAGACAGTATTACCCTATGTATATGTATGATTACATGAATGGTATGAATCTACATTGTATACTCCATTTGTGTACAATTGAAATGCAGTCTGTACACCATTAAGCTACTCCACCCTGGCTCTATTTAAAATTTTTTTTAAAAAATGACAGCAAAATAGTAATCCTGCAGGGTTCAGTGACGCACAATTGTAATCCACTCAGGAGGATGAGGCAGGAAGATCCCAAGTTGGAGGCCAGCCTCTGCAATTTGGTGAGACTGTCTCAAAATAAAAGTTAAAATTTTAAAGAAAGAATGAATAAATCAATGAATGAATAAATAAATTTTTCAAAAATGGACTAGGAATGTAATCAGTGGTACCATCCCTGAGTTTAATCCCCAGTAGTGCAGGTGGGCACAACTGCATGCATACACACAGAGTAAAATAAGAATAATAGCTATGGTGTTCATTTACCTTTTTTTTTTTTTTTTTTTTTGTAGTTCTGGGTATTGAACCCAGGGCCATGCTCATTCTAGGAAAGAGCTCTACTACTAAGCCGCAATCCCTAGTCCTTTTTTCCCCCTATTCTTAACTGAAATGTTGCTTTGGCCTTGAGAATTATGTTCTATACATTTTTCTCAGTATATAGAAAATAATGTAAAACATTTATATTATTTATATTTTACAATTTTTATCAGAATGGATGTTTAATTTTATTAAATATCTTTTTAGCAATATTTGGAGATTAACATGATTTTTCTCCTTCAACATAAAAATTTCCTAGTGTTGAATCATCACTGCATATTCAACATAAAAAACTTGGCCATAGTGATTATTTTTATAATGTGCTGCCAAATTCTATTTGATGATGTGAAGTTTTACTTCTATTCACAGTGTACAGAATTATAGACCTTAGTTTTATAATATTCTTCAATATAGACTGCAGCATCACACTGCAGCATCACATGGTGGCATCTTATATTATTCTTCAACACACACTGTGGAATGTACCAAAATACTTTCCAGGAAAAAAAAAAAGTCATTTCACTAGAAGCCTGATTAGAGTCATCCATGTAGAATCATCTACATCTTCTATTGACCTTCGGTTACCTGACATAGAATTTAGAATACCTGAAGCAGGGGTTCATTCTTGATGAATAGAGGTGATGAGAGCAGTTATCCTTGACCATTAAGTATGATGTTAGCTCTTGGTTTTTCATAGATGCTTTTCATCAAGTTGAGGTAATTCCCTCCTAAGTTTACTGAGAGGGTTGTTTTTGGTAAATGGATATTGGATTTTGTCAAACTCTTTTCCTGCATGCATCTATTAAAATGATCATATGTCTTCTTTAGTCTCTTAAAATGGTGAATTGGATTCATTGTGTTTTGTTTGTTTGGTTTTTGGTATCAGGATTTGAATCCAGGGGTACTTAACCACTGAGCCACATCTCCAGCCCTTTTTCTAATTTTGAGACAGGCTCTTGCTAAGTTGCTTAGGGTCTTGCTAAATTGCTGAGGTTGGCCTTGAACTTGTAATCCTTCTGCCTCAGCCTCCTTAATTGCTGGGATTACAGGCATGTACCACCATGCCCAGTTCACTGTTGCTTTTTTTTTTTTTTTAAGGCAGCGGGGGTTACCCGGGATTGAACTTAGGGGCACTCCACCATTAAGCTACTCCACCCTGGCTCTATTTTGTATTTTATTTAGAGACAGAGTCTCACTGAGTTGCTTAGCACCTCTCTTTTGCTGAGGCTGGCTTTGAACTTGCCATCCTCCTGCCTCAGCCTCCCAAGTTGCTGGAATTACAAGTGTGGGCCACCATGCCTGGCTCACTGTGTTTTAAATATGGAAACAACCAATGCACATTCCTGGGGTGAACTATACTTAGCTTATATTTTAAAGTAAATCAAGGCTCAGTAAAGCATATCACAGATGGTTCTCATGGGTTGGTTAACTCGATTAATAAGAAACTATCTATAAAGAGAATTCTGGGGCTGGGGATATAGCTCAGTTGGTAGAGTGCTTGCTTCGTAAGCACAAGGCCCTGGGTTCAATCCCCAGCACTGCAAAAAATAAATAAATAAATAAATAAATAAATAAATAAAAGAGAATTCTGTGTGAAAATAGGATTGGGGGTGTTGTTCAGTGGTAGAGAGCTTAGCTAGCATGCACAAGTCCTGGGTTTAATGGCAGTTTCATGAGAAAAAAAAAAAGAAAGAGAGAAAGAAAAGAAAAATCTAAGAACTGGGCATGATGGCACACACCTGTAATCCCATCTACTCAGGAGACTGAGGCAAGAAGATTGCAAATTCAAGACAAGCTTCCAAGGTCTGGCGAAACCCTATATCTAAATAAAATATAAAAAGGGTCAAGTGCATATAGCTCAGTGGTAGAGCATTGGCTTAACATGTGTAAGCCAATGTGGCACTGGGGATTGAAACCCAGGGCCACAAGAGAGAAAAAAAAATCTGTATGAATATAGACATGAAAAATATTCCCCAAAGAAAGCTGCTAACTATCCCTTTCATTCCTGTAGGTACCTGCTATGTCTTTTGTGAAGAGTTGAAATCACTTCCCCTCTCTTTAAATCTGAACTGGCCTCAAGACTGCTTTAACTAATAGAATGTGGCAGAAATAAAGCTGTGCCAGATCCAGGTCAAATCCTTAAGAAGCCTGGCAGCTTTGTTTTCATTCTTTTAAAAGCAAGTCACCAAGTAAGGAAGCTCAGTGGCAGAGAACCCCTAATGGGTTCAATTTTGGTAGTGGAAAAAAATAAAAGAATGAAGAAAAACTAGAAAAAGAAAAATGATGTGTGTAAGCCCTTTTTCAGGTCCTATTTTCACATGTGCCATATAGTGCCTAGCTATGCAGATATCTTGAAAGAGAACATACTGTTTTCATCAGATTCTCCAAAATTAGAAAAACTAATCTAGAGAAAGAAAACAGAAAAAAAAAAATTTTTTTTTTTCTGGTGGGGGGTAGTACTAGAGATTGAACTTGGTGGTACTTTACCACTGAGCTACATTCCCAGCACTTTTACTTTTTTCTTTTGAGACAGGGTCTTGCTAAGTTGCTTAGGGCTTCTCTAAGTAAAACGCAGGAGACTTTTTAGAGAAAACATTTTGAAATTGAGAGAGATTATGAAGAGATTATAATTGAGAGTTAAAGCACATTCATGATTTAAAAGTATCAAACTACAAAAGTGTCATTCTATCTAAATTGATTTATACATTCAATGTCCTGGAAAGGTAGAGCAAACATGCTTCTCCAATTCCTCTCACTAAATGAAACTAAAAACTCTGAATATTACATATATAAGAAAAACATGAGAAAAATTGAAAGATGGAAAGAAGGCAAAAGATAGGCTAGGGATCTCAGGGCCCAATGAACAACATGGTAATAAGTTCCTTGGGTGGTGGTTCCCTTTCCTCTTCTCCTTCTCCTCTCCTCCTCCTTTCTCCCCCTCCCACTCTTCCTCCTCCTTCTTCCTCTTCCTCCTCTTTTTTTGATACTGACTGAGGATTAAACCCAGGGTCACTTCAGCATTAAAATACATCTCCAGTCCTTTTGATTTTTATTTTGAGACAGTGTCCTCACTAAGTTGCTGAGGCTGACCTCAAATTTGCAATTCTCCAGTCTCATTCTCCCAAGTGGAATTACCCTAGGTTTTCTTCCTGCCTCCTATATCAAAGTCTTGCAACTGAAGAAGGTAAAAACCCCAAAATGCTGAAAGATGCAGACAAAAATGAAACAAAACAAAACAAAGATAAGACAAAAGTCTACTCTTCATACTCAAACTAGGACAGGGGCAATCTGGAAAATCGGCGAATATTTAGATAAGAACTGTTCTATTGAAGACAAACACCAAACTGTGACCCTATCCCTATCCATGCCAGCAAGACTATTCTTTGTGCCCCAAAGAAATAGCAATTTTTTTTTTTTTTTTTTTTTTTTTACAAATGGTACTGGGACCACTAGATAGCCATATGCAAAGGAATGAAATTTGACTCTATGCTGTGGCCCCTGCCCCTACATTCATGTCTTCCCACAACCTCAGAGTGGACTTTACTTGATATACAGTCCTTGCATATGTAATTAGTTAAGGTGAGATATTACTGAATTAGAGTGGGCCCTGAATTCAATGACTATCCTTCTAAGAAAGCCATGTGAAGATACAAATGCACAAGAGAATGCCATTTAGCAATAGAAAAGAAACTGCAATGATGAGTCCTCAAGGCAAGGAATGTCAAAAACTGTCAGCAACTACCAGAAACTAAGAGAGGCAGGGGGCAGTCTCCCCAGCAGCCTTCAGAAGCAATCAAACTGGCTGACACCTTGATTTCTGACTTGTAGCTTATAGAACAATGAAGTAATAAATGTCCTGTTGTAAGCCACCCAGTTTGTAGTACTTTGGTATAGTAGCCCTAGGAAACTAATAAATAGACACCTACCTCACACCATATATGAAAAGTAACTCAAATTGGATCAAATATTTAAATGTAAGAGGTAACACTTTAAAACTGTTAAAAGAAAACGAGAGTTCCAGGAATCAGGAGGCTGAGGCAGGAGGATCACAAGTTTAAGGCCAACCTGGGTAACTTATGAGAATCTGTTTCAAATGAAAAAATAAAAAGGGCTGGGAATGTAGCTCAGCAGTAGAGTGCCCATGGGGGGTTCAATCTCCAGTACCAAAAATAAATAATAAATAAATAAAAGTTAAAACACAGGAAGGCTGGAAGTGTAGCTCTGGAGGTTCTAGCAGGGGAGCGCAGCTACTCGTATACCCTTGACCGAAGAACAGTCCCTCCTCTATCGGGGAAGGTCGTCCTCTTCCACCGAGCGCGCAGCTTCGGGAAGGACGCACATGGAGCAGTGAGGGAGGAAGGGGACACCCGCCTAGCCAGCCAGATCAGCAGAATCAACCCTGGCGATCAATGGGGTGACAGATGTCGCAGCCAGATCGCCCTCACATCCAGAAGTGTAGCTCTGTGGTAGAGCATGTTGCTTAGCATACACAAGTCCTGGTTTCAATTCAGAGCACTCCCAAAAAGTTAAGTTGAGCCCCCACAAAAAAAGTTAAGCTTGATAAGGTGTAGTGCATTGTAACTCCAGTTTCTCTGGAAGCTGAGGTGGAAGGATCACTTGAACCCAGGAGTTGAAGACCAGCCTGGGCAACATAGCAAAATTCAGTCTAAAATAAATAAGTAAATAAAACAAACTTTTAAAAAAGGAAGAAAAAAAAAAACATTAAAGTCATGCACAAGATCCTGAGTTTGATCCCCAGTACCTCAAAAAAAAAAAAAAAAAAAAAAAAAAACAGAATTAACATTTGACCCAAAAATTCTACACTTGGATATATGGCCAGAGGGGAAAAAAAAATGTGGTCACACAAAAACCTTGCATAAAAATGTTCTTAACAGCATTATTCATAATAGCCAAAATGTGAAAACAGCTCAAATGTCCATCAAACTGATGAATGGATAAAGAAAATGTGGTAGATCCATAAAAGGACGTATTATTGGCAATAAAGAGAAATGAAGTACTTATATATACTACAAAATGAATGAACTTGAAACATTATGTTAAGTGAAAAAGTGTCATAATAAGCCACAGATTGTATGATTATATATATTGTATGATTATATATATTGTATGATATATATATAGTATGATTATATATATTGTATATTATATATATATATATATATATATATATATATATATATATGATGTGCAGAATAGGCAAATCCAAGGAAATAAAGTAGATTAATGGTTTCCAGGGACTGGGGGTGGGTATGAATGAGGAGTAACTATTAATGGGTCTGAGTTCTTTTGGGGTGACGAAAATGTTCTGCAATTAGATCACAGTGATGGTTGCACAATTCTATGAATATGCTAGAACACACTGAACTTAGAGACTTTAAAGGAATGAGTTTTATGGAATGTGAATTATATTGTAATATAACTGTTTTTGTTGTTATAAAATGGGTAGAGGACAAAAAGTATTCTCTCATTCAATCATTTATTTATTTCAGCGCTAGGTATTGAACTCAGGGCCTTGTGCATGCTAGGTAAGTGTTCTGCCACTGAAGTATATTCCCAGCCCCCTTAAATGAATCTTAATCTGCTACTTTATTTTTATATTGACCTTTTATTTTTACATTAACTCTAATTATAAATAACACATGTGGATCAAATAAATTGTTAAATACATTAAAGTAAAATAATTTTTTTAAGTCACCACAGGATTGAGGGTGTAGCTTAGAGGCAGAGAACATGTGCTTAGCCTGTGTGAGGCTATGGATTCCATTCCCAGCACCACCTAAAAAAACAAACAAAATCACCACAAACTCTACCACTCAATATTAAGATTTCTATTTACCTTTCATGGAGTAACCATTAGTATATTAAGTATTTCCCTTTGAAACTAGTGCACAAATTATTTGTTTTCTCCATTTCCAAAATATTTTCTGAATCTTCTTTTCTAAAGTAAGTTGTGCATATGAATTCAGATCATAGCTGGTATTTACTTCAAATCTCCTTAATCCTCTTTATTAATGGTACTTTGTCTTCATTTCTTTCAAAGTGCCTTGTTATCAGTTCATACTTAACCTCAGGAAAATTGAGCTGCCTTTTCTTATTTTCTGTGTAGAAGATTGAGCAGCTCAGGTCTCTATACATATATAGTACAATATATATGTAGCTACTATATACATGTAGCTATTTAATACAACAACAAAATATTCAATTACTAGGTCACACCATATTTCAAGTGGACAGCATTGCTTTTCAGATCTAGTAGCATTTTCTTTTTTGTTGTTGTTGTGGGGGGTGGGTTGGGTGGTACAGGAATTGAATCCAGAGCCTCACACTAGGCAAGTGCTCTATCACTGAGATACATGCCTAGTCCCTCATTTTTGCTTTTTTTTTTTTTTTTTTTTTTTTTTTAAATTTGAGACAGGGTCTCCTTAAGTTGCCCAGGCTGGCCTTGAACTTGCAATACTCCTGTCTCAGCTCCCAGCTAAGTAGTTTTTTTTAAAAGCTTTGGTGTGTGTTGGGATCAAACTCAAGGCCGTATACATGCTAGGCAAAGGCTCTACGTTTTGCCAAGTTACTTAGGGCCTCATTAATTTGCTGAGGTTGGTTTCAAACTTGCAATCCGCTTGTCTCAGCCTCCATAGTCACTGGTATTAAAGGTGTGTACCACTGTGCCTGGCTTCCAGAGCATTTTCTCTCTCCTAATAACTTGTTAATTTTAATATTTATCAAAGAATACTCATATCTAGTTAAGCAATCAAATATTCCTGATTTGAGTATTACTATACACAAACATGTTCACTTTGGGTTAATTTATCAAGCTAAACACATATGATTGATACCCTTTTCTGTATGTAGGTTGTTATGTCATATTGCAATAAAAAATTTACAAAATTTTTATAAAAATCAATTTTTTATTTTTTATTTTTGGTACCGGGGATTGATTTCAGAAGTGCTTAACCACTGAGCCACATCCCCAGCCCTTTTTATTTTGGGACAAGATCTCACTAAGTTGCTTAGGGCCTTGCTAAATTGCTGAGTTTGGCCTCAAACTTGTGATCCTCCAGCTTCAACCTCTGGAGTCACTGGGATTACAGGCATATACCACCACATTTGGTATACCTATTATTTCTGGACAATGATATCTATGCTTATGCTGCTATTTCTTGATTCAAGAATTTTATTTTACTTATTTATTAGTACCTGGCCTTGAGTCCAGGGGTGCTTTAGCACTATTTACTTTCCATACATTAGTTGAAAAATTAGTTCTTTTATATTTACTTCCTGGTCATCTCTTCAACATCATTTTAACTTAAATGAGCTCAGAGACTTGGGAGATAGAGGCAGGAAGATCCCATGTTTGAGGACAGCCTCAGTAACTTAATGAGACCCTGTCTCAAAAATAAAAAATAAAAAGGGCTGGGGATGTCTCTCTGTGGTAGAACATCTCTGGCTTTTGTATGCAGTACTACAAAACAACAACAACAACAAAAAAAAAAAAAACACTCAAGCCATAATAATAGCAGTAATATAAAAAAAATAATAACAATAAATGAGCCAATACTTATATTATGATTTAAGTATTAATGCCGAAACAAAAAGCACACTATAATCATTCCTCTTTTCCCCTACAAACCTTTTCCTGAACTTTTTTATTTTCTATACTACAGATTTTTTTTGGTACTGGGGCTCTTTAACACTAAGCTACATCCCAGTCCTTTATTTTTTATTTTAAGACAGGGTCTCCCTAAATTGCTTAGGACCTTGCTAAATTGCTGAGGCTGGCCTCAAATTTGTGATTCTCTTTCCTACCTCCTGAGTTGCTGGAATACACATGTGCACCATGGTGCCAGTCTGACTCACTTTTAAACTGTTCATGTACAATTTTCCAAAATTTTCTACATTATGCCAAAGGTCTATAAATTTAGTTCACATTTTCTGGTCCTTAAGATACCACATCTTTCTTTCTGTAAAAGAGGACTGAAACCAGGGCCTCCTACATGTTAGGCAAGTGCTGTACTACTGAGCTATATCTCTAGCCCTTTTAATTAATTTTTTATTTTGAAACAGGCTAAACTGCCAAGGCTGGTCTCAAACTAGTAATTTTCCTGCCTTAGTCTCCCAAAATGGGATTACTGCTTGGTTTCCCTTCTCTACAACTGAAATTCATCATCTCCAGACCCCTAACAATGGCAGAAAACTTAAATTTGCTATCTCAGGTAAATCAGTTACTTCTTGCTTCAAAGTCTCACTTGAGTAAATAAGTAGTAAAAACAGGTGCCATTGCATCTGGTTGAAACATGGGAATTTTTATCTATTCAAAAATATGGGTAGAGCTGGGTATAGTGGCACATGCCCGTAATCCCAGCAGCGCTTGATAAGGATCAAGAGTTCAAACCCAGCTTCACCAATGGTAAGTCGCTAAGCAACTCAGTGAGACCTGTCTCTAAATAAAATACAAAATAGGGCTGGGGATGTGGTTCAGTGTTTGAGTGCCCCCGAGTTAAATCCCCAGTGCCCCCCCAAATATGGGTTGGTAAAATACATACACACACACACACACACACACATACATATACACACACATACGCATGTGATGGGTTGGGTGGTAGAGTGTGTGTTTACTATGCACAAGGCCCTGGGCTCAATCCTAGCATTGGAAGGAGGAAAAAAAAAAAAAAAAAAAGGTGTAAGTTTTGCTTTTCAAGGTTATTGTTTTTATTAATTACATGGTTTTAAAATCCATTCAGATACTCCAACTGTTTGTTTTTTTTTTTTGGAGTGACTATGCAAACCTCCTCTTCTATTTCACAATGGTGACCTAATAACAGCTTTACAAAATGCCAAACTTGGTTAAATCTGATTTTCTGCCTATTTCATATCTTACCTAAGCAACTGGACCTGATTAAAGAAAAAGAACCAAGATGACTGATCTCAATATATATTTACAATCACAAATGTTTGAATGATCTATTATCTCTTGAGCAATAGCTAAAATTCTATTATATCTCCTTAGTTATTCACCTTCCCATTCAGAAATGACTGTTTCATATCATTTTCTCTCCTCAAATATCCACACTCCCTCCCCAATCCTTACATTTACCCAATGACATTCCCCATTTCATAAAAAAGAAAAAAATTAGAAGAAAACAATCCATAAGATCCCACATCACTGTTGTGAATTTCAATCAGCTGCAAATAACAGACACCCCAAATTTTAAAAAAGATTAAGAAAGAAAGGAAGAAAGGAAGGAAGGAAGGAAGGAAGGAAAGAGGCAGAGGGAAGGACAAAGGAAAAGAGGGAAAGAAGGGAGGAAGGAAGAAAGAAAGAAAAGAAAACAATATGGTGAAATAAATTGTTTTATTTTCTCTCATAATGAGAAATCCTGGGTAGGCAATCCAGGGTTTGTGTGGCTGCTCCACAATGTCATCAGGGACTTAGATCTATTTTTCTCCATCCTTAGAATATGGTTTAAGGTTGCTTGTTGTCATAGATAGTCTCTAGAACTCCAGCCATTTCCTCCACATTCTAGGCAAGAAAAAGAGACAGGGACAAAAACACATGCCAACTCAGTCAATCCTGTTTCAGAAATTTCTGATATGTCTCACCAAACTACTTTCACTAACAACTTGCCAGAACTTAGTCACATGGACATCCCTAGTGTAGTGTTAACAGAAGCTGGACATCATGCTTCTAAAATCAGGGTACTGTCATTTAGGAAGAAGGAAAGATGAGGAGGAATTACCTGTTTTCCATTTTCACTGGAGTAAGAAAGAGAAAATAAGCAATCAAAAGATAAACTTCACATATACCACCACCAAATATGTCAGCCTGAATCCTTACTCATACTCTGGCTTTCTTCTATATGTCACTGAATGAATAGTGAGCTCCTTTCTACACCTAACCCCTCTCGTAGTACACTGTGTCCTTTCCCATTTTGCTATTCTAAATCTTTGTTCCATTATTCCCTTTTCCCCACATTATTGATTTTCACTTTTGTTTATTCTCATTAGCAAAATCTGATGTTAAAACACCTCCCATCTAACCAGGCAGAGTGGTACATGCCTGTAATTCCAATGACTTGGGAGGCTGAGGCAGGAGGATCACAAGTTCAAGGCTAACCTCAGCAATTTAGTGAGACCTTAAGCAGCTGAGCGAGACTCCTTCTCAAAATAAAAAGTACGGAGGCTATGTCTTAGTGGTTAAGCATCCCTGGTACCCTAGTACCAAAACAATAATAATAATAATAATAATAATAATAATAATAAAAAAATATTTCCCATCTAAAACAAACAATCTTCCCTTTATCAAACATCCTTATCCAGCTATCCCAGTTATTACCCTTTCTGATCCCTTAAAGTGAAATTTCAGGAGACTCCCCCAACCCAGTACTGGGGATTGAATCTAGAAACACTTACTAAGCTATATCCCCAGTCCTTTTTTTTTTTTTTTTTTTTTTTTTTTTAATAAATTTTTTGAGACAGGGTCTTTTTAAGTTGCTTGGGCTGGTCTGGAACTCACAATTCTCCTACCTCAGCCTCTCCAGTAGCTGGGATTACAGGTGTGTGACACTGCATACTGCTCAAGAGGTTTCCCCATCATTCTGTATTCTGTATTGAACCCGCCCTAATCAGGCTTTCCTTTTTCGTTATATTTTTGTTTTTCTTTTCTTTTTTCTTTTTTTTTTGGTACCACGGATTGAACAACCCAGGGGCACTTAAACACTAAGCTACATCATCTCTCTAGCCCTTTTTATTTTTTATTTTGAGACAGGCTCTTGCTAAGTTGCTTAGGGTCTAGACAAGTTGCTGAAACTGGCTTTGAACTTTTGATCCTTCTGCCTGCCTCAGACTCCTGAGTTGCTGGTATTACAGACATGTGCCTCTCCTCCTGCCTAATCAACCAGGTTTTCCTTTATCTCTACTGTTCCACTGCAGGTACTTGTGTCCCAGGTCACCAGGGACTTCCACAATGCCAAATCTAATAGCTGGTTCTCAGATCTTTTCTTACCCAGTTTCCCAGAGGGGATAACTATCACCCAATCCTACTGTGAAACATTTTCCTCGTTTGGTTTCCAGAACACCACATTCTTTATTATTTTTTCCCAAAATCACTGGCTACTCCTGTTCACTTTAGACTATTAGATCCTATTCCTAATATTTAAAAGCTGGAGTGTTCCAGCTTTGTTTTTGGACTTCTTCTTTGAGTCTATACTTTCTCCCTAGATGATCTCATTCCATTTCTACACTGATGATCCTAAATTTATCTCCAGTCTGACCACTTCTGTGCACTTTGGTCTACAATATTTTTTTTAGATATCTAAAGGACTGCATCTTAAACTTATCATGTCCAAAACAGGACTTCTGATTCTAACCATTTCTCTGTACCTCTACATTATATCTATTTCTCCTTCAATATTCCCCAGCATTACTCAGACCAAAAACCCTGGGGATCATGATTCACTCCGATTTCTCATCCTACAACCAACCCATTAATAATGCTGTCAGCTCTACCTTCAAAATATATCTGGGGGGTAAAAGTGCTGCTCAGTGGGAGGAGTGCTTGCCTTGCATGCACAGGCCCTAGGTTCAATTTCCAGCACTAAAAAGAAAAAACAAAAAAAAGAAGAAAACCATCTATGTATGTATAAGCATTATACATTATGTGTGTGTTACATGAAAAAAAAATGGGATATACAGACACATATACAATATATGAATATGCATAATGATGGAATATATATACATATATATACCATACATATATTTAGAAGCCTATCACTTCTTACTACTTCTACCACTATCCACTTCAAAGTCACTATCATATCATACCATCATACCACATATTTTATCTATCATATCTTACCTGCATTATTGCAATTCCCTTCTAACTCATCTTCCTTCTTCCACTCTTAACCTAAGAGTGGTTTACTGCCAAAGCAACCTAAGCAATCCTTTAAAGATCTAAAATAGAGCCAAGTACAGTGGTACACACCTGTAATCCCACCAACTCTGGGAAGCTGAGGCAGGAGGATCACAAATTCAAGGCCAATTTCAGCAACTTGAAAGATCCTGTCTTAAAGACAGATGAGCATGGTAATACATGCCTGTAACCTCAGCAGCTCAGGAGGTGAAGGCAGGATAGCCGGTTTGAAACCAGTCTCAGCAACTTAGTTAGGCTCTAAGCAACCAAATGAGACCCTGTCTCAAAATAAAAATTTTAAAGAATTAATAAAAGGAGTGGGGGGTGTGGTTTAGTGGTTAAACATCCCTGGATTCAATCCCTGGTACCAAAAGTCAAAACAAATACATAAATAAAAATAAAAATAAAATACGCTGGGGATGTAGCTCAGTGGTATAGCACTCCAGGGTTCAATCCCCAATACTGAAAAGGAAAAAAAAAAAAGATTGCCAGGCATAATGGTACATATCTGTAATCCCAGCTATTTGGGACACTGAGGATGTCAAGTTCTAGTGCAGTCTAGGCAACATGTTTAAGACCTGTCTCAAAAATAAGATAAAAAGGGGGCTGAGGATGTTACTAGCATGTGTGATTGAACTGGGTTCAATCCCTATTACTGTTAAAAAAAAAAAAAAAAAAGAGAGAGAGAGAGTGGAAGAAAAACAAGACCCAGCAATCTCAACAATTTGGGAGACTGAGGCAGGAAAAATCACAAGTTCTAGGCTAGCCTTGGCAACTTAGTGAGACACTGTCTCAAAATAAAAAATTAAAATGACTGTCGATGTAGCTGAATGAAAAAGTGCCCCTAGACTCAATCCCTAGTACTAAGGGCAGGGAGGGAAGACCCAACTATATGTGGTCTGCAAGAAACCCATAAAAAGATCAATTCCCCAGGAAGACATAACAATCCTAAATGTGTATACACCAGCAACAGAACACCAAATAAATGCACAGATCCAGTAGGCAGAAAAAAATGGTAAGAACATGGTTAAACTCAATACCAATCAACTGAATATAACTGACATCTACAGACTAATTTATCCATCAAGAGCAGAATAGAGTTTTCTAAAGCTCACATGGAACATTCACTAGGACAAACCATATTCTGAGTCATAAAACATAACTTAACAAGTTTAAAAGAATACAAATCATAAATTTTCTGCTCTCAGAGTACAATGAAATTAAACTAGAAATCAATAACAAAAAAAGAACTGGGAAAACAGCAAAATACATGGAAATTAAATCATCCACTTCTAAGTAACACGTGGTCAAAGAAACTTCACACTGAGTGTGGTGGCACATGCCTATAATTCCAGTGACTTGGGAGGCTGAGGAAAGAGGATCCAAAGTTCAAAGGCAAAGCCGGGAGCTGTAATCCCAGTTGCTAGGGAGGCTGAGGCAGGAGGATCACAAAAGCCAACCTCAGCATCTTAGGGAGGCCCTAAGCAACTTAGCAAGACCCTGTCTCAAAATAAAAAATAAAAAGGGCTAGGAATGTTGAACAGTAGTTAAGCACCCCTGGGTTTAATTGCTGGTGCCAAAAAATAAATAAATAAATAAATACAAAAGAAAGTTCAAGTCTAGCTTTTTCAACTTAACTAGACACTGTCTTGAAATTAAAAAGAAAAAAGAACAGAAAAAAGATGGCTGGGGACATAACTCAGTTGGAGACTGCTGTCCCTGGGTTAAACCTCCAGTACCACAAAAAGAAGAAGAAAGAAGACAATGAAGAAGAAGGAGGAGAAGAAAGAATCTTCAAGAGAACTTTAAGAATACTGTGAATTAAATGAAGGGTCTGGGGATGCTGGGGATACGGTTCAGTGACAAGAGTACTTGGCTGGCATGTGTGAAGCCCTGGGATCAATCCCCAGCATTGGAAGGAAAAAAAAAAAAAAGACATAACATCAAAATCTGTGAAATGTATCAAAAGCAGTGCTTATAGGGAGATTTATAACTTTGAATTAATATATTAGAAAAGAAAAATCTAAAATTAATAATCTTATCTTGCATCTTAGGGAACTAGAAAAAGAGAAAATTCAATGCAAAGTAAACAGAAGAAATGCCAAAACTTAGAGCAGAAATCAATGAAATTAAAAATTGGAACTCAATAGGGAAAAATACCTAACATAATCAAAAGCTGGTTCTTTGAAAAGATAATAAAATCAATAAGCCTCTCACTGGGTTAAAAAAGAATACAAATGACTAATATCAGAAATAAAGAGTGGACATCATTATAGATCACAAGAACATTAAAAAAACAATAAAGGAAAACTATGAAAAACTCTGTGCCCACAGATTTGATAAGCTAGATAAAATGAACCAATTATTTGAAAGACACAACCTGTGAAAACTTACAAAGAAATGGGTAGCTGGTCACAGTGACACACACTTGTAATTCCAGCAACTCCAGAGGCTGGGACAGGAGACCACCAAATTCAAGGTCAGCCTGGGCAATTTAGGGAGATCCTGTCTCAAAATAAAAAATGAAAAGGTCCAGTGATGTAATTCAATGTTAGTGTATCCCTGGGTTCAATCCCAGTACTTGGGGGCGAAGGGTGGGGTAAGTGGTTTTCATCACATCAAGCAACCTGAGGAAGAAAAATCACATAATCATACCAATAGATGTCGAAAAAGCATTTGGTAAATATCAAACTCATCCATGATAAAACCTCTCAGTAAACTAGGATAGAGGAGAACTTTCTCCATCTGATAAAAAAAAAAATCTACACTCTACAGTTATCATACTTAATGGTGATAAACCAGTTTTACTGCTAATACTAGGAACAGGAAAGGATGTCCCCTCTCACCACTTTTTTTTTAGTACGGGAGATTGAACTGAGGGGCACTTAACCACTGAGTCACATCCCCAGCCTTTTTTATTTTGAAGTATGAGGACTGCAAGTTTGAGGCTAGTCTCAGCAAATTAGCAAGGCCCTAACAACTTAGTGAGAACTTGTCTCAAGATAAAAAAACACTGGGGATGTGACTTAGTGGTAAAGCACCCCTGGGTTCAATTCCTAGTACCAAAAAGAAAAAGAGAAAAGAAAAAAAATACTGAACTGCTAGCTTATCCTGTCCCCTTTTCACTTCCCACCTACTTCTTCCTTCAATATTCTAATATCAATGAAAGACACACCACCCTTCACCCAATTATTTAAATCAGAAACCTGCAAACTAATTTTCATTCCTTACTTTATGTCACATCTCATGACCAAGTTCAACATTCAACAAATTACATATTAAGCAACTACTGTGTGCCAGATATTGTTCCAGGCACTGGAGATAAAACCAGTTTATATTTAAATAGCTTAAATATAAGGACAGTTACTGTTTCCTAATAAATCTGAAGATGGGTGGTTTTAAGATTAGCAGCTTCACAATATCAGATCACTGAGTTGGGTTGGCATCGCTAAGATTATCTATGCTTTAGTCCCTTTTTTTTTTTGTACTGGGGAGTAAACCCAAGAGTGCTTAACTACTGAGCCACATCCGCAGCCCACCTTTTCTTTTCCCTTCCTTCCCTCCCTCCCTCCCTCCCTCCTTCCTTCCTTCCTTCGTTCCTTCCTTCCTTCCTTCCTTATTTTTTTTGTACCACGAATTGAACCCAGGGGTACTTAACCACTGAGCCATATCCCTAGTCCTTTTTTGTATTTTATTTAGAGATAGGGTCTCACTGAGTTGTTTAGGACCTCACTAAACTGTGGAGGTTGACTTTGAATTCTTATTTACTTATTTATCTTTATGTGGTGCTGAGGATCGAACCCAGTGCCTCACATGTGCAAGGCAAGCACTCTACCACTGAGCCACAACCCCAGCCCCCTGACTTTGAATTCTTGATCCTCCTGCCTTCCAAGCAGCTGGGATTTCAGGAGTGCACCATGACACCCGGTTCCCAGCCCATTTTTAATATTTATTTTGAGATGGTCTCACTAAGTTGCTTAGGGCCTCATTAAGTTGCTGAAGCTGGCTTTGAACTTGCAATCTTCCTGCCTCAACATCCCAGGCCACTGGGATTACAGGCATGCATCACCACACCCGGTTCCATTAGTTTTATCATATATTACCATATCTTCACAGGACATTTTCAAAGGCAGAAAGAAAGCAAGGGAGAAATGAAACAAAAGGGCTTTCCTCAAGGGAGCAATCTTTTTGATCAGGTAGAAAAACCATTCCCAGAACTCCCTAGCTCACTTCCTTTTATGTTCCATTGGTCAAAACTAGGTCCACTTGTGAAGGAGACTGAGAAAGCAAGTATCTGGAAATGGAAAACGAGATTATCTTGATTTGTTCCCTGGGACTGAGCACATAAATACCCTTTTTAAAAAAATGGGGTTCTCTTGTCAAAGAAGAATGTAAAAAGGTGTGTTTTGTAAAGGTGACTGCTAAGATTTGGATCATAAATGTTCTCCAAAGGACTGTGCATTGAAGGCTTAGTACCCAGTTGCAGTGTGGAAAGAAGTTTAGGTCAGTGAGGACATGTCCTTGAAGGGTATTTCGGGACACTGGACCCTCTTCTTCCTCTCCTTCTCTCACTTTCTGGCTGTCTTGAGGTGAGCAGCTACTTCTGCCAAGCAGTCCTACCATGATGTACTACCTTGCCAGAGGCCCCAAAACAACAACAATATGGACTGAAACCTCCAAAACTGTGCCTAAATAAACCTTCTTCTTTCTAAGTTGATTATCTCAGGTATTTTTTACAATAACAAAAAGCTGACTAACAAAACAACTAAGATCCAGTTACATAAAAACAAACATGGTGCTTACATAAAGGGAGAAACTTTAAATAAGTAAATATATGTATAAACAAGTTATTTTCAGATGCTATAATAGCTGTGAAATAACAGGATGACTGATTAAATAGTAGGCATATTCTGAAGATGAAGCTAACAAAATTTACTAATGGGATTGAATACATGATAAAAGATGGTTTTGTTAATAATAATTAATAATTCATTCATAAATGAAGTTCAAGAAAGTTAATTAAGGGTCTAAAGACAAACCATTTATAATAAATTAGAATTGAATCCAGTACTATCTGCAACCAAAACCAGTTTTCTTTCCCCTATATCATTTATCAATGTAGAATACGAAATGGCACATATAAATTTATAACACTGGGATAAATAAAACTAAAGCCAAGGTATATGCACTGATAACTTGTTACTTGCTATTTTTGTTTTTTCTTGTAGAACTGGTTAACAAATACTTTGTAAATTTCTGTTTCAAAAACTACAGTATAGAACTATCAAAAATAGTTACAGGCTGCTTAGAACAGTAGCAAATGGTGATGATATTATGTAGCAAAGATGGGAGCAGCTCAAAAGGCAACAAAGGATTTCCCATTGCAACAGATATTTTCAGGCCCTGAAACAGTCCAAGGAAAGAAAGATCTATATAATCAATTAAAATGTTTCATCTTTGGGTAGTACTGTATTTATGTTACAAAGATAACCATGTTATATTTGTTAACTATAGATAAAATGTATACATGCATATATAATATAAACAAATAGATCCATAAAGGTTTTAGTATGTGTGAAAAAGAAAAAAAGATGTCTGTCCTTTCAGGTACTAGAAGAAGCAAAATAAATTATCATTATTCAGTATTTTTCTGGCATAAAGATACCATACTAGATATATTTTTAAAGGTCTCTTTTAGTTCCATTACTCTATGAAACCTGAAGTATCACTGGAGATCTTTAAAAAAACAAAAAACAAACAAACAAACAAACAAAAAAACACTCAGGTACTTCCTCATTCACAACAGGGGAATATATAGATAACAAGACTAGCAAAGCTAATGGTTTTAGGAAGGTATCTGGGGAGACATACAGGCCCTTGGGAGCAAACCTCTGCAGTGAAAGCTCTGATTTTCTGCAGAGCCAAGAGAAGGGAGGTGTCTGCTTTCAAATGGCTTTCATCCAGAGTACACAGCAAAATGGAGTTCAGCAGGGTGGTTCCCTAACATTCATCTTCTAGTTAACACAAGCAATTATTTTGTCTCCTTTTAAGAATAATTAAAAGGAAAAAATAAGCAAAAACAATAAATCTGCCCCTTCTAACCAGTCTGGGAAAATCGAGCAAATTTTGAGTCAAACCCTCTTAACAGGACTTCAAAAAAATATTTATCAGAAAAAAATAAGAACCTCCTCTTTTGTATGCTAGGTTGAAATGGAGATCTATATCCTTACAAAATGCATACACATGTTGACAGTGTGTATCTGTTACTTGTTTGAAACAATGCGTGAAGGTTTTACCAATCAAAATTAGGTAATAACTGAATATGAACTATAAATTTTTATTGTCTTATGTTTACCTTTTTGTTATTCTTATACTATCACTGGGAGGACATTTTGAATAACAGCAATAGGTTTCTGCTAGGACAACTTTAAAGCCATCCTTTAGTTCTAACCATAACGTATGAATTTCCAAGGCTTAGCAATGTAGTTTATGGTCCTGGAATAGATTCCCCCAACCCCAGCAGGAGAAAGAACTAGTCCAACTAGTCTATTCACTATAATCTGGGCCTCCTTGCACCAAACTATAACCCATTTATGTATCATGATACAATGCCAAGCAATCTTATTTAGAAAATTCTAAATAGCACAAGGAATATCTTTATATCCTGTGTGAAACAATTTCACTCTTCATAAATTTCCCTTCGTTAATACAGCTACCATTTAAAATTAACTAAAATCTCTTTTAAAAGCTCCTAGAGCGGCTGCATATAAGTTGGAGGCTTGCATCTAAAGGTGGGGCCTACCCTGCCATGCTAAGAGCCTCAACGTTTCATGCTCAGGTTCTACTCTTTGAATAATTGGAATATTTGTTTCCAGCATTTGATACCTGAGTTTCGACAACAAGTCATCATAATAAATCATCCCGATTTTCTGAAGCTCGAATCCTCCACATTATCAGGTGAAAGTCACTGCCTTTAAAGGAAGTGAGAAAAGAAAAAGGCATAACTCACAAACTGGCAACATGAAAATAATCAGCTGAGTTATCCGAACCAGAAATGTCTGCATTTTAGGGTGTTTCATCTTTAAACCTGTAAGGACCTCTCAGGTCTCCCATCCCCAGGTCGGTTTCTACCGGGCTCTGCACCCGCCCTCGCCCAGCCAGGCAGCAGCGCGCCGCAGTCCGCAGCACTGGCACTCTGGCCCGCAGCGCGGCGGTCTCGGCCGCCACGAGGGGAGGGGGCCCCGGGCGCGGAGCCCGCCTCTGCGGCGGCCAGGCCGGGCGCCGAGTGGACGCCTGTGTCGGAGGAGGGGCCGCGGCCGCCGCACCGCCCGTGTCCGCCCGCCCCTCCCCAGCCGCTACTTAAGAGGCTCCAGCGCCGCCCCCGCCTCAGTGCGTTACTTACCTCGACTCTTAGCTTGTCGGGGACGGTAACCAGGACCCGGTGTCTGCTCCTGTTGCCTTTGCTTCCTAACCCGTAGCCATCATGGTGAGTGGGCCGCGCCGAGGCGTCCGGCGACGTTCGGGAAAACCGGGGGGAAACGAGCCGGAGGGGCGCGGAAGGCCTCTAGCTAGAGAGGGCTGGGACTGACGCCGTCCAGTTGAAAAACAAAAAGCGAGGCGAGTGGCGAGGGAGGGGGTAGATGAGATCCGCCTTTGTGGACGTTAGCCGGAGGACCAGATAAAAGGGGATTTCATCTCCGGCTCTGGGAGGTAATGCCCAGGCACCCTCTCTGCGGTATCTGAAGTTCGTTGCGTTAAACTCTGGGGCGCGGCGCCTCAAGACCCTGCAGTCTATTTCCCGCGCGTGCCCTTCCCCCATCCTTACCCGACTGCTGGCGGGCGCGCTCAGACTCCCCGCCCTCACTTCCTCCAAGCGCGAAAAGCGGGGGCGGGAAGGAGCTGGAGACAAAGCGCACGCGCGACCGTTACCTTCCCGCCCGGAGCGGCGGGAAACTGCCACTGCAGTCTGCGCGTGCGCACAGATGCTCTGCGGCTCCATGACTGCAGGGCGTAGGTCCTGTAACCCATGAGTTTTCTTTCAATAAAATCAATGAGAGGAATGTAGGGAAGGACTCCTTAACATTGTACCACACAGTCCCCCAAGGTATTAGGACAGTTAACACCGTACAGTTTGCGGACATCTGTCTCAGCTGTCTAGGAATTCCTGTGGGGAGTAGGTGATGGCAGTGAAGAATTTTGAGAGAATGGAAATCTGTTTGGGGCCGCTGAAAATCCTTGCTGCGCTCGGACAGGTGACGGGGTTCAAGACTGAGCCCAGTGCCTGCAGCTATTACTGGCATCTGCAGCTGCGCGTCCCCGCCCATGAGCTCTGGAGCGCGTTCTCTGAATTGCTCATTCATCCTCTGCCGCAGAGCCCCACCCCTTGTCCCTGCGGCCATTTTCTTTGCACTCTGGCCACGTGCTTCCTGTGCTGAGAGCTGTCCGGAAATCTGTACTGAAGTGGTATTCGGGGCCGGAGCACTGAGTGGGTGGTTGGATGAATTTCTCACTGCCCTAGTGTTTTAAGGAGGAAACTGACTAAGCATTCTAGGTCTCAAAAGAGGACTTCCTTATTTAAGGGTGGGAGGGAAAGAAGCCATTCTCTGCTACAGGAAAAAATAGGACATTTTGGGTTGTTTATTTTATTTTTTGATGGAGATTTGAACCCAGTCAGGGCCTTATCATGTACTCATCACTGAGCCATACCCCCAGATCAAATCGTTTTCTTTTATTGTTTGCAATACTGGAGATCCAACCCAGGACCAAGGGCTCTTTCCCACTAAGCTACATCCCCAGCCTTTATCTTTTGTTGTAAGACAGAGTCTCCCAAATGTGCTTGGCTGGATTAGAACATTTGATCCTCTTGTCTCAGCTCCGCAAGTCGCTGGAATTAACAGTCTTGTGCCTGAAGAAGTAATTTGAGGAGGGCAGTGGCAGCACGGCTATAATTCCAGCTGCTTAGGAGGCTGAGGCAGGAGGATTGCAAGTTCTGAACCAACCTCAGCAACTTGATGAGACCCTGTCTCAATAGAAAAGGGCTGAGTATGTGCCTCAGTGGTAAAGTATCCCTGGGTTCAGTCCAAGCACCAAAATAGAAAAAGAAGGAATTTGTTTAAATTCCATGACTTTTTTTCTCCCTTCCCACAGCGTGAGTGCATCTCCATCCACGTTGGCCAGGCTGGTGTCCAGATTGGAAATGCCTGCTGGGAGCTCTACTGCCTGGAACATGGCATCCAGCCTGATGGCCAGATGCCAAGTGACAAGACCATCGGGGGAGGAGATGACTCCTTCAACACCTTCTTCAGTGAGACAGGCGCTGGCAAGCATGTGCCCAGGGCAGTGTTTGTAGACCTGGAACCCACGGTCATTGGTGAGTTGACTGGATCTGTCTTGGGGTCTCCACTGATCACACACGCATTGTCTCTCCCACCAGAGTTGAACCAGCTCGTACAGATTATTAATGATGGGTGGCTGGTTTCCTTTCCTTTTTCAGATGAAGTTCGCACTGGGACCTACCGTCAGCTCTTCCACCCTGAGCAGCTCATCACAGGCAAAGAAGATGCTGCCAATAACTATGCCCGAGGCCACTACACCATTGGCAAGGAGATCATTGACCTTGTCTTGGACAGAATTCGTAAACTGGTAAATACCATAAATATGTATTTTAAATGTGGTTAAGGGGTTCTACAGCAAGTTGAATGAACTGATCTAATGACTATTTGTTCTTTGGTTCCAGCAGAGTGTTGAGTAGGCTGCTCACAATATTAATTAGACGTCTATACAAGTCCCTGGTTGTAGAATAATTTGTGATGTGTCTATCAGCCAGTTTCTTATGTTTATTTCATCTGGGTGTGGTTCATGATTTAAAGAAATTATCCCAAGTTTGAGGTCATCCTGGGAAACTTAGATGTTCTCTGGAAATAAAGGGCTGGGGGATGTAACTCAGTGATAAAAGTGCTTACCTAGCTTGCACAAGGTCCTAGGTTCAGTCCCCAGCACAAACACACAAAACAGAACTAGCATTAAAAATATTACATTTCTTTTCTTTCTTCCCCTACAGGCTGACCAGTGCACAGGTCTTCAGGGCTTCTTGGTTTTCCACAGCTTTGGTGGGGGAACTGGTTCTGGGTTCACCTCCCTGCTGATGGAACGGCTCTCTGTTGATTACGGCAAGAAGTCCAAGCTGGAGTTCTCCATTTACCCAGCCCCCCAGGTTTCCACAGCTGTAGTTGAGCCCTACAACTCCATCCTCACCACCCACACTACCCTGGAGCACTCTGATTGTGCCTTCATGGTAGACAATGAGGCCATCTATGACATCTGTCGCAGAAACCTTGACATTGAGCGCCCAACCTACACTAACCTTAACCGCCTTATTAGCCAGATTGTGTCTTCTATCACTGCTTCCCTCAGATTTGATGGAGCCCTGAATGTTGACCTGACAGAATTCCAGACCAACCTGGTGCCCTATCCCCGTATCCACTTCCCTCTGGCCACATATGCCCCTGTCATTTCTGCTGAGAAAGCCTACCATGAACAGCTTTCTGTAGCAGAGATCACCAATGCTTGCTTTGAGCCAGCCAACCAGATGGTAAAATGTGATCCCCGCCATGGTAAATACATGGCTTGCTGCCTGTTGTACCGTGGCGATGTGGTCCCCAAAGATGTCAATGCTGCCATTGCCACCATCAAGACCAAGCGCAGCATCCAGTTTGTGGATTGGTGCCCCACTGGCTTCAAGGTTGGCATTAACTACCAGCCTCCCACTGTGGTGCCTGGTGGAGACCTGGCCAAGGTTCAGCGTGCTGTATGCATGTTGAGTAACACCACAGCCATTGCTGAGGCCTGGGCTCGCCTGGATCACAAATTTGACCTGATGTATGCCAAGCGTGCCTTTGTTCACTGGTACGTGGGTGAGGGGATGGAGGAAGGAGAGTTTTCTGAGGCCCGTGAGGACATGGCTGCCCTAGAGAAAGATTATGAGGAGGTTGGTGTAGATTCTGTTGAAGGAGAGGGTGAGGAAGAAGGAGAGGAGTACTAATTACTGTTCCTTTCAGCCCTGCAGTATATCATACTCTCAACTTAAGCTTCAGCACTAGCTAACAGACATTTGAAGTTTACTGATTATATTGTCTTCACTTAATCATGATCATGTCTGTTTTTCTGTGTGTACCTGTAAGATCTTTTCATCATGTCTCAAAGTAAAGGCTTTAAAGAAAAGTTTGTCTCATGTACTTATTATAAAACTGCTTTATTGCAATGCATCCAATATGGAGTCCCTGAAACTTGGTAGTGTCTAGGATCCTCACTACCTGACTAGGTTTGTTTTGCTGCCTGGAAGTACAGTGGACTGGAAAAGCAGGTGACCTGGATTCTAACACAAGTGCTACCTTTACCTTTTCATAGGAGACTTGAAAAATGAGAACTCCTAATATTCAAGGCACTACAGCTCTTGGAAAATAACAGACTGGATATGGTAGCCCATACCTGTAATCCCAGCTTTTAGGAATGCTAAGGCACGTGTGAAGCACTGTTCCATCCTTAACACCAAAATAAAGGTATCCATCTATAACTAAAAAAATATAAAGTTGGGCTGGGAATGTGACTCAGTGAATTGCTAAGCACCCTGGGCTCAATCCCCAGTATCAAATAAAAGGTTATATGTGAATGATTCGGGGCAGGGTGTATAACTGGTACAGCCAGAAGTCAGGCTCAGTCCCCACCACCAAAGGTGATTGTTAATGAGTTACAAGAAGTTTTAAATAGTCTATTAATGGCTGCTGTTAGCTAAGTTCCCATTACCACACACAAAACCTCAAAATGATAGTTGAAAACGTTTTAAGGGTGATAATCTGTTTCAGCTCTAAAGATGAGAAAAGTTGCAGGATTTATAGTAATCGGCAATAGACCTACACCTCACCCCTAAGGCTAAGACAGGAGAATAAGTTCAAGATTAGCCTCTGAAAGTTAGCAAGATCCTGTCTCAAAATGGACTGGGGTAACTCTGCTTGGATGCCCCAAATTCAATCCTTAGTAAAAAACAATAGTTGGGGTAGGGAAGAAAACATAAGATTGAATAATAGGCCATGTGCATTGGAGGGGAAGGTTACATGATGTGGCAACAACTGTAAATGATAGGATAAGGGATCACAATATGTAGCACTTGGCATGGTCTACATTTTTTCAAGCATATAGTTAAAAGTCTGTTAGAGGGGCTGAAGATGTAGCTCAGCTGTAGGGGACTTACGTAGTACGCATGAGCCTCTGGGTTTGTGGGTTCAATACTTAGCACTTATGAGAATAAAAACAGGGCTGGGGAGATAGCTCAGTTGGTAGAGTGCTTGCCTCATAAGTACAAGGCCTGCCAAAAAAAAAAAAAAAAAAAAAAAAAGAATAAAAACAAGGATCCAAATAAAGGATTTAACCTAGAAGAAAATTATTTCACATTCAAAAAGCACAGGGATAAATCTGCTGACATTGAGGTTGTATTGTCTTGGTTTCTTTTTGTTTTGTTTGTTTGTTTTGGCACTAGGGATTGAACAAAGGGTGCTTTATCACTGAACTACATCCCCAACCCTAATTTATTTATTTATTTACTTATTTATTTCCTTTCTTCTTTCTTTATTGATACTGAGGATTGAACCCAGTGGTACTTAACCACTAAGTCATGAACTATAGCCCCAGCCCTTTTTATTAATTAATTTATCTTTAAAATTTTTTATTTGTTCCTTATACATGTCAGTAGAATGCATTTTGACATATTATACATACATGGAATATAAATTCCCATTCTTGCGATGGTACATGATGTGGAGTTTCACTGATTGTGTGTTCGTATGTGAACATAAGAAAGTTATGTCTGATTCATTCTACTGTCTTTCTATTCCCCACCTCCCTCCTTTCCCTTCATTCCCCTTTGTCTAATCCAATGAAGTTCTATTCTCCGCCCTGCCCCATTGTGTGTTAGCATCCGCATGAAAACATTTGGTTTTGGGGGATTGACTGTCCTTCTAATTTTTTATTTTGAAATTTTAGACAGGATTTCACTAAGTTGCTGAACTAGCTTTGAATTTGTGATCCTTCTTCCTTAGCATCCTGAGTTGCTGGGATTACAGAGGTATGCCAGCACTTCAGCTGTTTTCCTTCTTGAGGACACTTAAAATGGGAGGAGCACAGTGCTTCATTGTACAGGTGATAGATTTAATTAGTAGAGAGAAAAGGAAATGGTATCACATTACTGTGTCCTACCTTGTAGGGTCAGGAGCTGTAAATATTGTCACAAAAACAAAGGGAACTGGGTCTGTCTTTCACTTTGTGGAGGACCCAGGTTGTGATTTAGACTAAGATGCTTGACTAAGGAAGGAGGGAAGAGCATTTCATCCTGAGATTGTCCATTTTCCCCTCTAAATCCCATCAAACTCATGGCAAATTCTTTAATGCCCTGCAGATGGCACCACTAACAAGGAATTCTCTGTCCAGGAACGCTCAATTCACATTTGTGAACTCTGCCCTTGCCATCACCTTGGAACTAAGCCTAAAAGATGCACAACAAACAGGAAGTGACTGAGCTGGCATCCCTAGCATTCACATGCTTGTCACTTTTTGTTCTGACAATTACTGGAGGCATCTGGGCCTAGTGCTAGGCAGCTCAATCAGGCCTCCGCAGGAAACCCCACATCTAAGGAGTTTCTTGAACTCAGCCCTCCAGAGTGTTTTCCCTGGGTGGGATAAATAAAAAAAACATAGCCTTGGGGTCAATATGTAGTAAGGGAAGAACACATTGTCACATCAATCTAAACTCAACATAAAGTCAATAACCACCTGATGGGGTCATCATCATGTAGATACTGATGTCATTGTGTTGCTCAAACCAGTTTCAATTCTCTCTGCCATCTGGGCCACAAGCCAAATGCCCTACCCAACCCACCCTCAACTGACAGCTTGCTGTATTTTACTGGGTCCAACTGTGACAGAATCAGGCTTATGACATCATTACTGTGGGGGTCCTTCAAACACATTCCTCTTTTGCCTATATAACACCTTCTCCAACCATAACTGCCCTCAACACCTTTATCCACTCAACTCATACTGCTTCCTTCAATGATGGAAACCCAATTGTCATCTCTTCAAGGACTTGGAAACTAGGTCAAATTCCCCACTACATAATATTTCATAGAATCTTCTACTTTTCTCTCATAGCACTTATCATATTTTGTAATTATATATTGATGTGATTATTTGATATCCTTCACCAGATATTTTTTTCTCCAATAGATTTTATAAACTCCATGTTTAATGTGCTTATCTTTGTATCACAAAGTAGCTCAATACTTAGTGTATGGTTAACACTTAAGAATTAATTTTGGGCAAGGGCAGAGATTCCAATTTTTAATTCTCAAAGTTATAGAAAACTACCCCTCTGCTACCTTCCCCCTTTCAGACTAAACCCAAGACCCAAAGATGTAGGAAGAGTAGAGGATAAGTACAGTGACATTCAATGGAGGAGGAGAGAGCAAGGGTTCTTCTCTGTTCTAATGGTTCTTCATGAAGGAGAGATCCTTCAGTATCTGCTGGCTCAGTTCAGTGTCTCATGATATTGGCATGTAAGCACTTCTGCTGGCTCACAATGACCAAATGAATGCATGCCATGAAACTAGGTGTGACCCAGTTACCAGAGCAAACTGATGTCACCTTAGATATTCCTTCTATGCAAAACTACTCAAAACTAAGCCAGGCATGGTGATGCACACCTAAAATCCCAGCAACTCCAAAGGCTGAGGCAAAAGGATCTCAAATTCAAAACCAGCCTGGATAACTTAGTGAGACCCTGTCTCAAAATAAAAACAAAAAAAAGGGCTGAGGGTGTTGTTCAGTGGTAGAGTACCCCCAGGTTAAATCCCCAGTATAACACACACACACACACACACACACACACACACACACACACAGTGCTCAAAACTAGGCAAGTAAGTATTTCCTCTACCATCTTCACTAGTCACCCTACTGAGAAGTCTGTAATTCAGTTCTGGGTACTTGCTTCAAGAGGAACATGGATAAGTAAGAGAATGGTGTGGTAAGTGGTACTAGATAGAGAAACTCAGAGAACTGAGGATGTTTAGCTTAGAAAAAAGAAAACTGATGAATGTTGCTATTCAGAAACAGCAGTGGATTAATTCCTGAAACTCGCAGAGAGCATAGCAAAAAATGGGGAAGAACACTAATAATTAGCTGGGATCAACAGTGGACCACTGTATTATCCATGTCTTAAAGGGCAAACAGGTAGACATAATGACCTCTAAGATCCCCATTCATCTCCAGAATCCAAGATTTCACGATTTTTCCTGCTGCCAGTCAGTGGGACTTGAGACATTATGACTATTCTCTCAAATATTTGAGGGGAGGTCAGAGACAGATAGGGACAAGGGAATAGACTCTTTTAAATCTATTAAACTCTTCTCCCCTTTTTCCAAAACCCATTCACAACAAAAGTTCTCAGATCCTAGGAGACCTTGCTAAGGGAATTTCTGGTTTCCCTGGTACCCTAGAGAAGGCGGCAATTCCAAAATTGACAGTCTGTTTCTAGGAATTGGTCCTGTTTCTACTAGAGAGAAAGAAAACAGTTTTTACCTATAATATTTTCACCTCAGAGCTGAATAAGCTCAAAGACCAGGAAGTTCTGGGAACAAAACCCCCACACTGAAAATATTCTTAAATTTTTCTATACTTATTGTGTTGTCATTGTTATTATTAGTGTTGTTGTTGTTTTGCTTTGTTTGGTTTGGTATTAGGGATTGATTCCAGGGGCACTTTACCACTGTGATTCATCCCCAGCCTTTTTTATTTTTTCTTTTTGAGACAGGATCTCCCTAATGTGCTTATGGTCTCACTAAATTGCTGAAACTGACCTCAAATTTGTGATCCTCCTGCCTCAGCCTCCAGAGTTGCTTGGATTACAGGAGTGAATACCATGTCTAGCACTTATAGTGTTTTCTGTGGGAAAATTAGGACATATAGGAAAGCAAAGAGAAAATGAAAGTAATCTATATTTTGAATGGACAGTTTCTGAAATCTTCATTTAAAGAAAAAGGCACTGTGTATGGTGGCCCGGGCCTATAATCCCAGTGACTCCCAAGGGAGGCAGGAATATCACAAATTAGAGGCCAGCCTTAGCAACTTAGTGAGACCCTGTCTCAAAATAAAAAATAAAGGTTGTGAATGTAGCTCAGTGGTAGAGCGCCCCTGTGTTCATTCCCCAGTAATCCCCCCTCCAAAAGAAGAAAAAGGCAGTTTATCTTAATCCTTCTACCCCTGCCTTGTCCCAATCACCTTTGGGAGTGAGTACTCCTGTATCTTCTGTCTATTCCTCTCAGTAATAAGTCTAAATCATTCTGAATTGCAAAAGTTGCCCTACAAGAAGGGGCAGAACAGTGAACCCTTTAGATTCAGATTGGAGTGTGTTACTGTTACTGAAAGCTTGGTCCTTATCCCTAATGCTGATTCAATAATGAGGACACAGTTTTGAGAAAAAGGAAAAATAAAATTTTTAAATATATCTATGTTTTTTAACTTTATGTATTTTTATGTGGTGCAGAGGATCAAACCCAGTGCCTCACATGCACAAGGCAAGCTCTCTACCACTGAGTCACAAACCCAGCCCAAGAAAAATAAATTTTAATGCTTTGCTAGCAAAAGAACAACACAGGGGATTCCTGTCCCAGAGGCTGTGATTCTGCCCATCAGGGGGAGCAGAATTTTTAAAGAGGTGATCCAAAAGGAATCCTTCCTTAGATTAGGGAGGCAAGATCAGGGAGAAGATTAGGAAAGAGAGAAAAAAACACGTCCATTTTAGAGCAGCAAGAGCCTATACTCAAAGCATAAAATGGACCACTATTACATTGGGGTTCTCAAGCTTGAAGTTTAAGTTTTACATTTTTTTGGTATGGTATTGGGAATTTACCCCAGTCCCTCCCCCTTTTTAAAAATTATTTCTTAGTTATAGGTGGAAACAATACCTTTATTTTATTTTTTTATGTGATGCTGAGGTTTGAATCCAGGGCCTCATGTGTGCTAGGCAAGTGCTCTATCACTGAGCCACAACCCGAGCTCTTCTCTAGGTCTTCTAGATTCTTCCTCCCTGTTCTGAACTTGAACTTGGCTTGTACTATGCAGTTCTGAACTGATTCATATAATGATATTTTGCCTTTCAAAGTTCACTTCAGTCATTTACATCTGTACATTCTAGAAAATAAGTCTTTAAATAGAATTCATGTTATCAGTTGTTGTAAGATTCAGATAAAACCAAGTGTGGTGGTGCATGCCTACAATCCCAGCAATTTGGGAGACTGAAGCAGGAGGCTTGCAAATTTGAGGCCAGCCTCAGCAATTTAGCAAGGACTTAAGCAACTTAGCGAGATCTTGTCTCAAAATTAAAAAAAATAAAAACTGGGAATAGAGTTCAATGGTAAAGTGTCCTTCCCTGGGTTCAAACCCCAATACCAAAAAAAAAAAAAAATCAGATATTATTGCCCATGACAGGTCAGGCCACAGCACTTCATTAAACTGCAAAAGACTATTAACATGAAATTAATAGATTTGGAACCAATCTGAAGGTGAAATGAGATGAGGTAAAATGCAGCACAAATGACAGACTGCTAGAACCAGAAGCCAGCCCTTCTGATTATTATCAATATCTGCCATGTTTTCTCACTACGTTTTTTAGTTAGTTTGTTTGTTTTTATTTTTTAGTACTGGGGATTGAACTCCAGGGTGCTTAACCATTGAGCAACATCGCCAAACTTTTTTAGTTTTTTTCTCATTTAGAGACAGGGTGTCTCGCTATGTTGCTAAGGCTGGCTTTAACTTGCAATTCTCTTATATCAGCCTCCCAAGCTGCTGAGATTACAGGTGTGTGACATCATGCCAGGCTTCTCACTACATTTGCAAATATTTGAGTATTTATTTGCATTATGCACCTAGTTAAAAGCTCAGGAAATCATCCAATTCAAGATAAATATGATTCTTCCTTGGGAGAAGTCTACCCCTGCTCCAGAAGTCTATATGGGGGAAAGTCAAAAGTTAATATAATTATGTGACAAATAATGACAAAATTAGACTGCTTTATATAAGGTAGTGGCCGGGGAGACCCTTTGAGCAGGAACATTTAAACTCAACCTGAAGGCTATTGGAGCCAGCCTAAAGTGAACTGGGAAGAAGGGAAGAAGAGAGGAGAGCTCTCTTGCACAGAGAAAACAGCAAATCCAGAGTCCTGGGGTGGGGGAAAGAATTTGGCATGGTCCACTAGGAATCAACAGAGGCCCAGGGTGAGGATAAATCCAAGTTATACTAGAGAGGGGCTTGATTCAAGGGTCACAAACTCAGATACACAGCTGGGCAATGTAAATGGGAAAACTGGTGAGATGTAAAATTGAGTAATGGAGGGGGTGGTAAAACTGAAACACATCTTGCTCCATCTCTGGTCCTTATTACCCAGCTCTGCCAGATCCAGATCTCTGTTTAAGGGATAGATATCAAACCAGGTGCAGTGGCCCATGCTGGTAATCCCAGTAGTTCAGGAGGCTGAGGCAGGAGGATTGTGAGTTCAAAGCCAGTCTCAGCAAACTCGAGGCGCTAAACTCAGTGAGACCCTCTCTCTAAATAAAATACAAAATAGTACTGTGGATGTGGCTCAGTGGTCAAGTGCCCCCAAGTTCAATCCATGGTATCCCCCCTTAAAAAAAAGGAACAGATATCTGAATTTGTTTTGGGGGAGGGGTACCAGGGATTTAACCCAGAGGTGATTTACCACTGAGTCACATCCCCAGATCTTTTCTAAATTTTTTTTTAATTTTTGAGACAGGGTCTCCATAAATTGCTTAGGGCCTCAATAAAGAGATAATTTGAATTTTAAGAAAGGCATCTCTTGGTTTTTATTTATTATTATTTACAGTACTGGGGATTGGATCCAGGGGTGCTCTACCACTGAGTTACATTTGTAGCCCTTTTTATTTTAGGCAGGTCACCCTAAATTGCTAAGGCCAGCCTCCATCTTATGATCCTCCTGCCTCAACCTCTCAAATTTCTGGGATTACAGTCCTATACCACCATCTCTCCATCTCTTCATTTTTTCATTTTTTATTTTTGTGGGTAATAGGGATTGAACCCAGGGGCACTTTACCATGAAACTAGTTCCCCAGCCCTTTTAATTTATTTATTTATTTATATTTATTTTTTTAGCACTGGGGATTGAATCCAGGGTGCTTTAACACTGAACTACATCCCCAGCTCTTTTTATTTTTATTTTTATTTTTTATTTTGAGACAGGGTCTTACTAAGTTGCTTAGAGCCTTCTAAATTGCTGAGGCTGGTCTTATATTGGTGATCCTCCTGCCTCAGCTCCCAAATTGCTGGCATTACAAGTGTGCTCCACTACACCTAGCTTTAATTTTTAAATATTGGTTCAAATTTGTTAAAAAGACTAAGCCAAACTAAAAAGTCTGTCTAATGCAGACCAAAGGTCACCATTTTGTAAACTGTGAGGGCCTTGTAAGTTTATTTGAAGCAAGTGAAATTACTTTTTTTTCTGCTGGTACTGAGGATGGAACCTAGGGATGCTTTTCCACTGAGCTACTACCATAGTCCCTTTATTTTTTATTTTGAGACAGGGTCTTGCTAAACTGACCAGGTTAGCTTTGAACTTGTGATTCTCCTGCCTCAGCCTTCCTAGTTGCTGGTATTACAAACGTGAGCCACCACAACCAGCAGAAAGCCAAGTAAAAAAATTTGGTGGACTGGGGCTGTGACTCAGCAGTAGAGCACTTGCCTCGAATGCGTGATGAACTGGGTTTGGTCCTCATCACCACATAAAAATAAATAAAATAAAGGTATGTGTCCATCTACAACGAAAAAAAAAAATTGGTGGTGGTTGGAGAATACTGGAGATTTAACTCCAGGCAGCTTTACCACTGAGCTATATCCCCCAACTTTTTTTTTTTTTTTTTTTTTTTTTTTTTTTTTTTTTTAATATTTTACTTAGAGACAGGGTATCACTAAGTTGCTTACGGCTTCGCTAGGTTGCTGAGGCTAGCTTTGAACTTGTGATCCTCCTGTCTCAGCCTACCAAGAAGTTGGAATTACAGGCATGCACCACGGAGCCTGGCCCCAACCTTTTAAAAACATTTTTAATTTTTAAGACAGAATCTCATTAGGTTGCTTAGGGCCTCACTAAACTGCTGAGGCTGGCCTTGAACTTGTGATTTTTAATACTATCATTAAAGAATAAAGCTTCTCATAGTTGAAAAAAATACCTGAAAAGAAAGGTTTAGTTCCAGAGTCTCCTCTCCCCAGACTAGCTGCAAGCTCTTCCAAAAACACAAATATATACACTAATACATTTGTTCATAACTGTCTCTCCATGTCTGCAGGAGATTAGTTCCAGGATCTCATCCCATAAATTCCCAAATCTGAGGATGCTCAAGTTCTTCATATAAAATGAATATTTGGGCATAACCTATGTACATCCTCTATACACTTTAAATCATCTCTAAAAATCTTAGCCCGGACGTGGTGGGGGCACGCCTGTAATCCCAGCGGACTCACAAAATTGAGGCAAATGGATCACAAGTTCGAAGCCATCAGCAGCAAATTAGCGAGAACCTAAGCAACTTGGTGAGACCTTGTCTCAAAAGAAAAAGTAAAAAGGGCTGGGGAAGTAGCTCAGTGGTAAGGCGCCGCTGGGTTCAATCCCCAGTAAAAACAAAAAAAAAAAAACCCCAAACACCTACAATCTTGGCCGCTACTGAAATCAGGAACCTTCTCCTCTCAACAGTTGTAGGTGAGACTGTTGCTTAGTTTTGGCATGAGTTTAGGTAGGCCCCAAAGATCCTGCCTCCTTCCACAGACGAACCTATCAGCGCTCTCCAAGCTGTGAGCGGCAGCTCCCCAATAGCCAGTGAGTTCCACTCCTTGGAATGAGCCCGCCTATCACTTGTGTCGTCACTCAGTCTCTTAAAAAGATAGGACTAAACTTGGCGCTTCCTCTTAGTTAGCCGGATGGTTTGCGTAGAAACGTGACCGTAAGCCGGATCTTAAAGGGGAGGGAGCAAAGAGGGGCCGGGGCCCTTTAAAACGAGGCAGGCTAGTGCCTGCCCCTTTAAGGGCGGGGCATCCCGACGACTGAATCTGAGCCCCAGATTACCCCGAGTTTCCGTCACAGGCAGTGGGGAAAGGCTCATAGGCTGGGTCCGGGTGCTTGGCGGCGGCGGCCTTATCCCCCCGCTCGTCCTCCCCGGGCCCGGAGACACCCCCTGCTCCAGTCATGCTGAACAGAGTATGGAAGAAGCTGACTACGAAGTGCTATCCGTGCGGGAGCAGCTATTTCACGAGAGGGTCCGCGAGTGCATCGTGAGTGCGGGACCTGGGCAGGAAGGGGTAGAACCAAGGTGGGAGGGCTATGGGTGTTGTGGGAGAGCGAGAAGTTCGGGTCGGAGTGCGACCATCTGTGCTCAGAGCTCCCTCATAGCCTGCTTGGACCAGGAGCGGGCGACGGAGGCTGCGAGCGGGACACAAGGGCCAGTGCCCGGCTGGTGGACCCCTCGTCGGGGTGAGCTGTGCGGTAAACAAAGCCGGTCGGTTTCCGTTCCTCCTGCACGCCCCTCCCCCAACCCTCTCCTTTTCTCCTATGGTGCTGGCGTTTCAAAACGGTGGTGGGTCTTCGGATGCTGAACGTCTGGCGAGTCTGCCTAGTTTGATGGAAAGGAATGGGTTTGATTCAGGGATGGTTAATTTGCGTGTCCTCAAACTGGGCGGAGGGCAACCCCAGCTGAGGATGAATGAAGGGGAGACCTCGTCACATTGAGTTAGATTCCAGGAAAGATTTGGGAGGTGTAGTGGCGGCCGGTAGGAGGAATGGGGGACTTGATAGGTCCTCTCCTACTTTGGAAGAAGTGACGCTTACTGGGTTTGATTCTGAGGTGTCAAGCGTTTCCCCTCTTTTCTCCCCACATTGGTGTTTTTGTTTTTGTTTGTTGTTTGCGTGTGCGCGCGTGTGCTGGGAATTGAATACAGGGCATACCAAGCACAAGCTCTACCGCTCACTGGTTACACCCTCAGCCCCTTAATTGGTATTTCTTTTCTTTTGTTCTTCATTTTCCCGAGCCTCCTCTCCACCTTTCTCTTTTCATTTGTACTGTGGATTGAACCCAGGGCCTCCTGCATACCGTCAAGCTATCTATTACCGACCTACATCCCCTGTCCTTTTTATTTTGAGACAGGGTCTTGCTAAGTTCTAAGTTGTCCAGGCTGACATGCCATTCTTCTGCCTCAGTCTCCGAGTGGCTGGGACTACATGCATGCAATCCCAGCAGCCCCCAGTGGTGTTTCTTAGAAACCCTGCAAGGCTGGATTCTCAGCTTCCCAGTCATTCAGGAATTACCCTTGTGAGGGGTTCCCTTGGTTCTCTTGAGCGCATCTGGCCGCTGTTCCCTACTTCTCATTGCCACTGAACTTACCACACAGCCATGTACTCTTTACTTTGGGGCTAGGGACACCCAGTGGAGTTTAGAGAATTGTATCTTCCCTAGGCCTGCTTTGAATTCTCACCTTTCTCTGTTTCTTCCCCAGAGGTCTCCAGGGTATCCCTTGTTACCAAATAATACTGAAAATGGAAAGGTTTGGAGGCACAGAGAGACGTGTTAGTGAGTCGGGGTGATGGATACTGATGGAGTAATTTTTTCCCAGGCTGCACTCTAGGCCATCCTGGACATCCTCAGATTGGAAAAAGGGTAAAGTGAACCAAGATACAACTAGGTCTGCTCTTATTCCCAAGGACTGGAATGTAGGAAGTACATCAGTCTATGTGTGTGACTCCAATAGAAGTCTACTTTCTAGAAGCCTCCCTTGGGGTTGGGGTAGTGGCTCAGTGGTAGAGCACTTGCCTGGCATGTGTGATGCCCTGGGTTCAATCCTCAGCACTGCATATAAATAAATAAATAAAGGTCCATTCACAACAAAAATATATTAAACAAAAAAGTGGCCACCCTTTAAAAAACAAACAAACAAACAAAAACCTCCCTGTGTGTTTCTTGCATGGTGGTATTGGACATATTGTGGAGGCATGCTTAAACCTTGAGACATTGTAGGGCCAGAGGCCCACATTCCTGGAGAACAGGGAGGGATGAGACCTTGGACCAGAAACAGCCTCCTGGATATCTCCCCCATCCTTTAGTGTCATTAGCTGAGGGCATCAGTGCTGGCCAAGGGCAGCCTAAAGGCTTCTGGTACCTCCCCACCTGGCTCCCATCTTGAGAATAGAAAACAACCTAGCCTCTGCCAGAACTGCGTGGAACTCCAGCCTGACCTTTTGAGCCCTCCCACCTTCCTGGCTATTACGCAAGCCCAGGGCAGGGCACTAGGCTGCAAAAATCTTGCAGCTACAATCTGGTGTCTCCTTGTATTCTGACTCCCTAATGTCAAAAGTTACAACTTTGTCCTAGACCGGTAGCTCTTTTAGATCTCTTCTCTCCTTGTGTAGACAGCTGTATGCAGATTCACTGTAGAGTCTGCTTCTCTTGGGGACTGGCAGACCCATGAGACTGATCATGTCTTTGCCTCCCACAAATGCAGTAACCTCTTGGAACTCTCTGACCTTGATTGTGAATCCAAGCTAACCAGTGGCTCCTCCTCTGGGCAATGGCAGCTGACTTGGGATAGGGTAGGGATGCAATGCATGTACTGATTAACCTGGCCAAGTTCTGCCATAACTGTGAGTTGGAGATCCAGCTACTCAGGGTGTGGGATACTCCTTCAGAGGTCCTGGTATTGGAAGTCACTTCAGGTAGATTCCAGGAGTTTACCACTTAAAGCTGCTGATCCTGGCTTTAGAAACCATGTAGATGTTAGACCCCAACTAAAGCCTAGTCTTAGATTAAATGACACTCTGGTTTGGTCCAGAGCAGATTTAATCTTTTAGGACCCCTTAGTAAACAAAGAGTCTGAATTCCAGCTTGATTTATAAACATGATTCCTACATACTCTCCTGGAGCTTGTTGGCTCATGACACCAGCTGCTGTGGGTTAAGAGTGGAGTGCCAAATCAATGTATACATCTTCCTCTCTTCAAATCTGTTTCTATTTCCAGTAATGTGCTCAAAGTATATTCCCTCTTCTTGTGGACTGTTGTAGATGTGTGTGTGTGTGTGTGTGTGTGTGTGTGTATCTCTAGGAGTTTGTTTTTTGTTTTTTATTTTTGCCTGTTTTCCACTCAGGGTTGGGCTAGATTATTTTCTCTGAGGTTCTTGTAGGGCAGAGCATGGTGCTGTTTTCTGGTGCATGGGACAGCTTCTCTCTGGTCCTTTTTAGAGCCCCCTGAATCTCTGACTTAAAAGGAAGTCAGTGAAAAAGTATACCAGGAAGTATGACCCCAAAGAATTAAGGGAGACTGTTGGGTCTGTGGAATGTATCGAGATTAGAACTTCTCATCCCAGCTCACTTTCTGCCACAGATCTCAATACTTCTGTTTGCAACACTCTACATCCTCTGCCACATCTTCCTGACACGCTTCAAGAAGCCTGCTGAGTTCACCACAGGTATCTGCAACTTCCCTTTCTTCTGCCAGAGTTCCTGTCACTATGGAATCAGCCTTAGGGGATTGGGCGATAGTCCCTACTGGGAAAGCAGAGGTGGCTGTGCTGGGCTGTTCTGGAAACATTGCCTCTTCATACTCCCTTCACAGGCAGGGTCAAGGTGATATAGTGGGAAGTCTAACTGGAAGTGTCTGCAAGCTGCTGGGCAAGTCATGTAGCTTTCCTAGTCCTTAGTTTCTCACAAAATTGACATAACAATGTCTTGTCCACTATCATCGTGCAGACCAAATGAGGACCCTTTCTGAACCTGAAGTGGGCAATGGCAGGATGAATGTTACCATGGGCACACGCTGTGTCATCTCCCCTTGTTCTCCCACACTCAGGACCAAAGACCTCCCTAAACACTGGGACCCCAGGACCTGGTGATGGTAGCCTTTGTCTTTATAGAGAAGCTAAGGGTACTCAGGCTGTAACTTTCCTTCCTGTAGACATGTGATTCGAAAGAGGGACACACTTACCTCAGTCCCTGGCCTCAGCCTTTTTTCCCCTCAGGATTAGCCACCACCCAACAAAGCAGCTGCCATAGTGTAATTCCCCAGGGGACTTTATGAACCTCCCCTTCTCTCTTCTCTTATTTCTCTTTCCCTCATGAAACCACTGATGTAACCAGCCTCACAGATCAGTTGTTTATTGTATCTTGAGTTTACATAGAGGAACCTGTGATGGAAGAGATTTTGGGGACGAGGGAAAAGTCCTGTGATGGAAGAGATTTTGGGGAAGAGGGAAAAGTAGGGAAATTTCTGGTATATATTCTCTCTACCTCAGAACATTGAACTTTAAGCTGCCACCTTAGCTGGATAATAGGTTGTGATATTCAGAGTGTTGAGGGCCTCCTTTAGAACCTCCTTTCCAGGCCGGGCATGGTGGCACAAGCCTGTAATTCAGTGACTCTGGCTAAGGCAGGAGGATCTCAAGTTCAAGGCCAGCCACAGCAATTTAGAGAGATTGTAAGCAACTTAGCAAGACCTTGTCTCAAAATAAAAAATTAAAAAAGGGCTGGGGATGTGACTCAGTGGTTAAGTCCCTCTAGGTTTGATCCCTGGTACCAAAAACAATTAAAAGAAAACCTTGCCAGCACAGTGGCGCATGCCTATAATCCCAGTGGCTTGGGAGACTGAGGCAGGAGGATCTCAAGTTCAAGGCCAGACTCAGCAATTTAGTGAGGCCATAAGCAACTTAGTGAAACCCTGTTTTTAAATAAAATATAAAAAGGGCTGGGGATGTGACTCAGTGGTTAAGTACCCTTAGGTTACCAAAAAAATAAAAAAAATAAAAAAAACTACTTCCAATTATGGAGTAGGGAGGGGGCAGGGGACTTATTTTAACCTTGTTAGCTACAAGAGCTGCCCACTGATGTCCTACCTCTTCTCCATGTCTCTGTCTCTTGCAGTGGATGATGAAGATGCCACAGTCAACAAGATTGCGTAAGTCACTGCTTCAGCACCTGACATCAGTGACCTTTAGGAGGTGATCTAGGGGGCCCCTAGATCATGGGTAAACACCCAATGGAAAGAGTTCCTGCTTCCATCCCATTTCTGGCTTCTTCCGGCTTTACCGCACCCTAGGGACGCTTAGAAAAGCTGCTGTTCCTGTCTCCCTGGTTAGGCCAGGATCTTCTGAGAGTCTCATGGCCAGAAACTATTGGTTGGGGCCTGAGTCACAAGAACTGGCTCCGTCTTGGCTTTACCTCCTAGTGGCCAGTGGTGAGGAGTAGAGTGGGGAGTGCAGCTGATGGAAGCAGCAAGGTATAGAGAAGATGGAAATCCCTGAGGAGAGAGAATTCTTGCTTCTGAGAGGAAGACCCTTACTATAGACTGCTTGTATTCACTAGCATATACAGAGAAAACTAGAGTAGACTCCTGGGTTAGCAACTCTCTACTTTGCTTTTTCCTCTTGATGAACCAGCTAGATAAAAGCATTTTAGCTGATTTAGGGTGGGGCTGATGTAGCTTGGGGCACAGGCCTTGGCTCTTAAGCTGGGTTTTAGCTTTCCTTTATCCACCTTTGCACTAGTACCTTCTTGCAAGGCAGAGCCATGTGGGGTGACCCTGCTCTTTTCCAGGCTGAAAGAGATTAGTCCAGAAATCCACATCCCTTAGCAGAAAAGAGAAGCCATATCCTTAGCTTTGGCATCGCATGTGGCACACCCTATAGGCATGTACAGGAGTACCATGTTCCTGGGGACAGCCTACGAAAATGACATGGAAGGTGATTAGGTGCCCTTGAATGCCTGAGGTTATGCCCATTCCAAGTTCCAAGGCTTCCCTGGAGGTAAAGAGCTAGGGTGGGGTGGCAATAAATAGAGCCCCAGTTGAACAGCTCCTTCCCTAGGTGTCTCATTGCTACAGCTGGTTCTAGAAGCCACAGGTGCCCTTTGGGAAAAATGGGACTCTTGGGCACAGGGCAGTGAATGGGGAACTAAGCAATGACATTGTCTCCTCCTCTGCCCAGGCTTGAGCTGTGTACCTTTACCCTGGCAGTTGCCCTGGGTGCTGTCCTGCTCCTGCCCTTTTCCATCATCAGCAACGAGGTGCTGCTCTCACTGCCACGGAACTACTACATCCAGTGGCTCAATGGCTCCCTCATCCACGGTGCGAGACTGCAGGCTACAACATGGGACTGGGAGTGGGGTAGAGAGGCAGACACAGGCAACCTTGGGCTAATCAGTCATATGTTGCCCCTTTCCTGCCCCACTACATGGCCAGTTCCCTGTGTGTTGCTCCCCTTACTGACTAATCTGCTTTTCCTTTTTGGCTCTAGGCCTTTGGAACCTTGTTTTTCTCTTCTCCAACCTGTCCCTCATATTCCTCATGCCCTTTGCATACTTCTTCACTGAGTCTGAGGGCTTTGCTGGCTCCAGAAAGGTGAGTAGGGGATATAGCAGTCAATTCAGGCAGGAAGCAGAATTGCACTCAATTGAGTCAACCAAAGATTCTTTAATGACAACTGTTTTCAGAGATTTAGTTAGAATTAAGGCAACCAATTAGTCTGAGGCTGTATTGACCATAGAAAGTCATTACAACCTCAGGCCTTATGGGAGCAAAGGGAGGAAATAGTTTCTAGATAGTTAAAGTTGGGAATGTGAGGCGACTCAGCAGAGGAACTCTTGTCTTAATGTCACAGCCTGTATTAAAACCATGGTGCCAAAGGTGGGAGAAAACATGGGAAAAAGTCCCTGAACTGTTTTCCCAACTACCTTCTACTCTCCTGCTGACTCTTCCATTGGGCAAGCAGAACCAAAAGCCAGAGAGCAGAGATTTGTATAATACAGACTTCAGAGTTCATCCTCTCATGGTGGACAAAGATGAGGAATTGATCTGGGGAGGGAATTTGCAAATGAAGTATGCTCAGAATACAGGGTGACCCCAGACTGGGGAGTGGGAGTACAAAGCAACTTATAATAAGAGTGAAACACATTGCTGTCTCTCTTGGTTCCCCAACCCCAGCAGCCATTTCTGATGTCTCCTTTCTTCCCCACATGTCCTGATGTTGACCCTCCTCTATTTTACATGCTGCTTTTCCCTATAGGGTGTCCTGGGCAGAGTCTACGAGACAGTGGTGATGTTAATGCTTCTCACTCTTCTGGTGCTGGGCATGGTATGGGTGGCATCAGCCATTGTGGACAACAACAAGGCCAGCAGGGAGTCTCTGTATGGTGAGAGGCCCAGCTTCTTCCCCCCACTTCCCAGTCAACTGGCTTTTCAGTTGCCTGATGTACCTGTGCCTTGGAACAACTATATCCCTCTACAGTGAAGAAGATTGGCACCGCCTTCCTTAGACTGAAGTTTCAAACCAACGGACTTTTGGCTACATCCAATCTACAGAAATGTTCCACTGGGCCTTTTTTTCCACATTTTTTTTTTTTTTTTTAAAACTGGCGCAGTACTGTTGTAAATAATGGTGGGATTTGTTGTTACATATTCATACATATACGCAGTATAATAATACCCATGCAGTAATTTTTAAAAAACAAATGAATCAATTGCTAACATTTTTAAATTGGTAGGTTTCCTGTTATCCAGATATCTGACTTTGCTTGACAAGGGGGAGAATCTGGCTATGCTAGTCCCTGGTGACTGAGGCTAAAGAGCATTTTTGCCCTTTAGATAGTAGGGCTTAGGATATTCAGTTTACTATAGTCCCCTCCATTCACTCTTCTAATGCTGGGCCAGCTCTCCTCATTTGCATTTATTGTCTAATCTGTGAGCATTTGTTTCATGTCCTTGTCTATACTCTTGAGGCCTAAGAGTATAGACAAGGACATGAAACAAATGTCCTTGTAAGGAGGAAAGAGATGAACTAACATGACTTTTTTACCTTTAGACTTCTGGGAGTACTATCTCCCCTATCTCTACTCCTGCATCTCCTTCCTTGGGGTCCTGCTACTCCTGGGTAAGTATGCAGGATTTGGAAAGTAATGGTAGGGTCTTTGGGCCAGAAGAGCCAGGGTGGAAGGAGAGGGATTGGGGGTGGGGTGGGAGGAGAGTTAGAGGGGTGTAGATAAGGGTCTGACAGATGACTGGCTCTTGTCCCCACAGTGTGTACTCCACTAGGTCTCGCCCGCATGTTCTCAGTCACTGGGAAGCTGCTGGTCAAGCCCCGGGTATGTAGTACTCTTGCCTCTTAATGGTGAAAAGCTTAACTCTCACAAAGCTGGGGCCAAACAATGAAACAATCTTGTTTCACTGCACAACCTGCAAAGGGCCACAGTCTTTGTTGGCTTCTGCATCATTTACCCCTATCATCTGGAGCTGGTCACCTGACATGCAAGGCAGAACTCAAAGCAACTGGGAGGAATTGGACAAACTTGCTGGCCACAGGGTAGTGAATGAGGGTTGGGGGAAGGTCTGGGACTGTAGAGCCCTGGGATGAACAAGGTTTTCCCGGAGCCCTCCATCGGGAGCCTCCGACTGTTCTTCCCTTTACTGTGCCCTCAGTTGCTGGAAGACCTGGAAGAACAACTGTACTGCTCAGCCTTTGAGGAGGCAGCTCTGACCCGTAGGATCTGTAGTGAGTTGTAATTCTCCCTAATTTAGGTAGTAGTCTTGGCTTGGGCAGGGGCTGCAGGACGTGGGGGGCAGCATGGTCTTCTCTGCCCTCAGATCCCACCTCCTGCTGGCTGCCTTTAGACATGGAGCTGCTGCACAGACAGGTCCTGGCTCTGCAGACACAGAGGGTCCTGTTGGGTATGTATATTGGTAGGGCTGGGAATACTTGGGTTTCTCCAACAATAGCAACTACTTGTTTTGAGTACTTGCTAACAGCCTCCCTTACTTATCTACACAGAGAAGCGGCGGAAGGCATCAGCCTGGCAGCGGAACCTGGGCTACCCCCTGGCCATGCTGTGCTTGCTGGTGCTCACAGTGGGTATACTAGTGTTGGTGGGAATGGAGAGTGGGCCCTTGAGTACTTCAGTTCCCTCAGAGGGCACAAAGAGATGCAAGGACCTGGTTATCATCAATAATAATAGTTGTCACTGTTTTTTTTTTTTTTTTTGGTACTAGGAATTTAACCCAGGGGCACTTACCACTGAGCTATATCCCCACCCCTTTTTATTTTTTATTTGAGACAGGTCTTACTAAATTGCTGAGGACCTGGCTGAGTTCTGAGTCTGGCATTGAACTTGGGATCCTCCTGCCTGAGCCTCCCAAGTTGCTGGGATTACAGGTGTGCACCACTGCCTCTAGTGTGAGAGCTTACTTTGTGTCCTTCCCTGTACTGAAATATCAGTCCCCATTTTCTGGATGAAGAAACAGAAGTAGCCATCCAGGTACTGTGTTGCACATCTGTAATCTCAGTGACTCAGGAGGCTGAGGCAGGAGGATCACAAGTTTGAGACCATCCTCAGAAACTTATCAAGATCCTGTCTCAAACTAAAGAAAAAAATAAAAAAGGGCTAGGGGTATAGCTCAGTGGTAAAGAGCCCCTGGGTTCAATCCCTAGTACCAAAAAAGGGAAAAAATGGAAAGAAAAAAGAAACAGAAGTAACTTGTCCTGAATCAGAGCCATTGAGTAGTTGTGCAGGTTTGCCCTGGAATCAGAAAAAGGGTTAAAATCTAATCCATTCCTCCCACTAGACTTAGAATTAGAGAAAGATGTACTTTTTTTTTTTTTTTTTTGCAGTGCTGGGAATCTAACTTGGGGTCTCACACATGGTAGCTAGGCAATGCTTACCACTGAGCTACACTCTCAGCTCCATAGTTCCATAGTCACTTTTTTTCTAGTTAGCCTTCTTGCAATCCTATCTGGAAGCACTGTGTCTGATAATATCCTCAGATGTGCTCTGTTGCTAATAATACCCTTGAGAAGGTCTTCTACAGCTAATTGGAAGCAGATATAGGCTTGGAAACTGAAAATGTTAGACTAGAGTCTCTGCTCTTACCATTGAACTCTGGACACAAATGTGGGCCAGGGCAGGAATGGGAGTCTGTGACCTTGCTTCACACAGGGTCTGTCTGTGCTCATTGTGGCCATCCACATCCTGGAGCTGCTCATTGATGAGGCTGCCATGCCACGAGGCATGCAGGTATTGACCGCCCTTCTGTGCCTTTGGGAAATGCTCAAGAAAGTTTGGGGAGAGGGGCAGAAGCTGAGGACAAAGGAAAGGCTGGGTATGGGATGGTGCTGATGAGGGAACACATCTCAGTGATCCTACTCTACCACATAGGGTGCCTCCCTGGGCCAGGTCTCCTTCTCCAAGCTGGGCTCCTTCGGTGCCATCATCCAGGTTGTACTCATCTTGTATCCTTCTTGAACTTGCCATTGCCTTGTTCCTCAAACCTGTCTCCTGGGACTGTAGACAGAATTCCTCTGGGACTATCTCTGTGGGGTCTGGGGGAGAGTGATGCAGTAGAGTGTAAGTCTTCACCAACCTTGGGATCAGAAAGAAAGAAAAGACTTGATGTGATCAAGGCATGGTGTCTCATGCCTGTAAATCCAGTCACTTGGGAGGCTGAGGTAAAAGGATGTGGGTTCAGGGTTAGCCTCAGCAACTTAGTGAACACAATCCCAAAATAAAAAATAAAAAGGGCTGGAGTTGTAGCTTAGTGGTAGAGTATCTCTGGTTTTAATTCCCAGTACCAAACAAATCAATTAACAAATAAACAAGAGGGCTGGGAGAGTGATGTCTATTTGAGATCAAGAATTCATTAATCCTTGAAAGCATGGTCATTTCTTCCCTAACCTGGTGACAGTTACCTGATGGTGTCCTCGGTTGTGGGTTTCTACAGCTCTCCACTTTTTGGGGGCCTGCGACCCAGGTGGCATGACACAGCCATGACTCAGGTAGCTGGGAAAGAGGAGGGGAAGCTTCCTGGGGGCATGGGTGGGTTACTAGGTGCTGGCAGCTCTGCTACCTTCGCTTCTCTTTCCCTGCTACCACTCAGATAATTGGGAACTGTGTCTGTCTCCTGGTCCTAAGCTCAGCACTCCCTGTCTTCTCTCGAACCCTGGGTAAGTAGCAAAAGGAGATAAGGGAAGTGGCCTATTTTTCAGTACCTACTGATGTTAGCAAATATATATATGTTTTATAATATAGTATATATATATATAATTGTTTTTAAAATATATGTGTATTTTTTTCTAATTTCCCATAACAAAACTATGAGAAGATTATTACCCTGTTATACAGATGGGGAAAACAAGGTTCTATAAAGTGCCTGTGCTAAACTTTAGAGTACTCTTTTTTTTTTTTTGCTACAGGGGATTTAATCCAGGGGTGCTCTACCACTGAGCCACATCTCAGCCTTTTTATTTTTTATTTTGAGACAAGGGCCTAATATAGAAAATAAAAAGGACTGGGGCCTCACTAAGTTGACTAGCTGAGGCTGACCTTGAACTCATGATCCTCCTGCCTCAGCTTCCTGAGCCACTTCGATTACAGGTGTGTGCTGCCATGCCTGGCTCAAAGCTTTTTGTTTTTTAAATATTCGCTATACTCCACTGCCTTCTCCCATATACTTCCACTTTTTGGTGGGGAAGCACTGCGTTTCCCTAAGTCTTCCTTCTGGGTAGATCATTTGATAAACATTTTCCTTCACAAGCATGAGATCCTGAGTTCAATCACCCTCACAGATTCTCATGCAAAAAATGAGGCACAAAGAATCTAATGAATTGACCCAGAGTTATACAGCTAGCTAGAACCCTTGTCTCCTAAACCCCAAACCAGTGGCTTTATTCACATACTGGGGTGACAAATAATATCCTCAGTCCTTTTCCTGCCTTTAGAGCTTTGGTCTAGAAATAACTAGTATAAAAGTTCAAGGGGCTGGGGCTATAGCTCAGTTGGTAGAGTGCTTGCCTCACAAGCACAAAGCCCTGGGTTCAATCCCCAGCACCACCAAAAAAAAAAAAAAGTTCAAAAGTGCTGGGCATGGTGGTGCATACTTGTAATCCCAGTGGCTGGGGAGGCTGAGGCAGGAGGATTACAAATTCAAAGCCAGCCTCAGCAGATTAATGAGCGCTAAGGCAACTCAGTGAGACCCAGTCTCTAAATAAATATAAAAGGGCTTGGGGATTAAGTACCCCTGGTTTCAATACCCAATACCAAAAAAAAAGTTCAGAAGTGTAACTTGTTCACCCAGAATAGTATGGGAGCTGCAGAGGTAACAATCCCTGTTCTGTTCCACACCATTACCACATTACCCTCTAGAGTATAGAGTATAATGATTTTGTATTTCAGTCAGCTTTTTTGGGGGGATGGGGGAGGGGGTACCAGGGATTGAACCCAGGGGCTTTTAACCTGAGCCACATCCCCAACCTTTTTTATTTTTTGAGACAGGGTCTCACTAAGTTGCTGAGGGTGGCTTTGGACTTCCTATCCTCCTGCCTCAGCCTCCCAAGCTACTGAAATTAAAGGCATGTGCTACCCCACCCAGTTTCTGTTTTGTTTTTAAGCTTACATGGGTTGAGTATCCCTTATTTGAAATGCTTGGAACTGGGAGTGTTTTAGATTTTGAATTTTTCGTGTTTTGGTATATTTACATGGATTTTACTGGTCAAGCATTCCTAATATAAATCCAGAGTGCTTCAACAGCTGGGCACAACTGTAATTCTAGCAATTTTGGAGGCTGAGGCAGAAGAATTGCAAATTCAAGACTAGCCTCAGTAACTTAGCAAGACCCTATCTCAAAATAAAAAATAAAGGACTGGGAATGTGGCTCAGTGGTAGGGCACCTTTATGTTCCTTCAATCCCTGGTACCACAAAAACAAAATGCTCCAACAGTTGGATTTTGGGGGATTTCAGATTTGGGATTTGTGGATTAGGGTTTGTACTCTCCACTGTCCATTTATATTTATGACATGGGATTTTAGTAGGAAAGAAGGCTTGTGGGTTCACCAATTAGTTCTTTTGGATGCAGGTAAGAGTATTTAAGTAGGAGGTTCCAATTTATGATAATATTTTTAAGGGCCTATTAAGTGTTAGATAGTGTGTGGCTCATAGAGGGCTTTATGTGTGTCGTCTTGTTTATTTCTTATAATTGCATTCTTTTCTTTGTTTTACAGTTGAGGAGAATGAGGCACAGTTTAAGGAGCTTGTTCTGGAGCACATGGGACATAGAAGTTGTTGGGATATAAACCAAAGCAGTCTGATCATAGTCTAAGCCCTTAGCTACCCCACTGCTCTGTGTACTAAAGAAGACTTGGTGACCAGCTAGTAGATTTTTAGCCTAGAAACAAGTTGCAGGCCTGGGAGCTCCTAGGGACATCTGAAGCCAGAGAGAGGCCCCATGGAGAAGAATAAACCAGACTCCAGGAGAGATGTTAGAGCAAGCTTAGCTGCTGACAACTTCCTTCAACAGCCCTGAGCTGGCCTTGGAATGGGGCTTGAGAGGTGGTAGTAATACATGCACAGGAGAGGCCAAACTGTCAATTGCAGTATTGAGATATGGCCACCAGGAGGCAACAAAGTTGGGCTTTCAACGAGAGAGGGGTTGAGAAGCCCCCTTCTCATCCTGGCTTTTGTACTTCAGGGCTCACTCGCTTTGACCTGCTGGGTGACTTTGGACGCTTCAACTGCTGGGTAATTTCTACATCGTGTTCCTCTACAATGCAGCCTTCGCTGGCCTCACCACACTCTGTCTGGTGAAGGACCTTCACTGCAGCTGTGCGGGCAGAGCTGATCCGGGCCTTTGGTGAGAAGGCGTGGGAGGTGCAGGCTGGTAGGGTGGTTATATGATAGGGCTCTAGACAGGAGTCATTCCTGTTGGGGGAGGGCTTGCTTCTTGTTTTCTATGTAACATATCTCATCCACCCATTCTGTACCCTGGTTGTCTTATCCCTGAGGGACTAGATCTAAGCTGTCCTTCGAGTGCCTACCTCCCTCACTCCTCCAGGGCTGGATAGACTACCGCTGCCTGTCTCTGGTTTTCCCCGGACATCCAGGAAGACCCAGCACCAGTGACCTCCAGATGGGGATGGGAGGGAGAAAACTGGACACTGCCATCTGCTGCCTAGGCCTGTAGGGGAGCCCAAGGGTGGTTGGACCTCAGGACCTGGAATCTGAAAGGGTGGGTGGCAGAGGGGAGCTGAGCCATCTGCACTGTTGCATAATCTGAGCCAGAGTTTGGGACCAGGCACCCTGCTTTCCAGACCTAACTGTGGCCTCAGCATAGGGTGGGCTGGTTGACTGGATCTGGCTCCTGGTCCCAAATCTGTTTACACATCAATCTGCCTCACTGCTCTTCCGGGCCATGCCCGTAGTCATGTTTACATGATTTGATGTGCAATAGGGTAGGGTGGGGGTGGGAGGGACTGGGCCAGGGGCAGACTTGAGAGGCAGGTTGTCTCCCTTGCCTCTGTTCCAGCAAGCCTAAGCACTGTGCTATCCTAGAGGGACTTTGGACCACTGGAGAAAATGGGGGCAATTGGGTGGAAGAGGCTGCACCCATCAGCAATAAAGTTGATCCCAGGGTTTGCTTTGGTTTTTTTAAAGAGCCTGTCTCTGTATCTATTTGAACAGCCTTGCTCCCACCAGTCCTGAGCCTACCATCTGAGAAAACGGATCTTACCACCATCCTTTTCCTTCCCTTCTATCTGCATTCTCAGTGTCCTTTGGGTACATAGATCTAGTATTAGGCCATACAGTTGGCAGTGGGAAGCTTCTTTTCCCTTTGTTTTGCTTTAAAACTGGCTGGTCCCCTGCTCTTCCTTATACCCATGACCTTGTTTTTGTACCTTTGGAATTGGGGGTTGTAGGACATGAGCACAGGAATAAGATAACCTCCTCTATATACTCAACTTTCAGTCCTGTCCTCCCTGATGTCACAGTTGGTATAGACTAAAAGAAGTGACTGCCAGGAGCAGTGGCACGTGCCTGTAATTCCAGTAGGTTTGGGAGACTAAGACAGAAGGATTGCAAGTTCAAGGTCAACCTCCGCAACTTAGCGTGGCCCTAACCAATTTAGTGAGACCCTGTCTGAAAAAATAAAAAGGGCTGAGATGTAGCTCAGTTGTAAATTGCTCCTGAGTTCAATCCTCAGTACCCCTCCCCTCCCAAAAAAATGACAGGCTTTTTTTTTTTTTTTTAACCTTTGTTTTAATTATTTTTTTAATGTGCTGAGGATTGAACCCAGTGCCTCACACATGCTAGGCAAGTGCTCTACTACTAAGCCACAACCCCAACCCCTGACAGGGTTTTTTGTTTGGTTTTGGTACTGAGGATTGAACTCAGCTGCAGTTGGCCACTGAGTAACATCCCCAGACCTATTTTGTATTTTATTTAGAGAAAGGTTCTCACTGAGTTGCTTAGTACCTCACTTTTGCTGAGCCTGGCTTTGAACTTGCGATCCTCCTGCCTCAGCCTCTGGAACTGCAGGGATTACGGGCTTGCACCTGACAGGTCTAGCCCTGACAGGGTTTTGATTCCTACTTCAAAGAAGAACCTAATTTCATCTTTGTAGAGGCTCTCATTTCCTTGAAGTCTCCTTGCTATGTTGGGAGTTAGGGACAAAATTTCTGCTTGGGTTTATACAGATTGTTTACTGCATAATTTATAGGACCGCTGTTTACCTCACAGTAGATGCATATGTAGTTATAACTTTTTTTTTTTTTTCCTGGATTGAACCCAGAGCACTCTACCACTGAGTTACATCCCCATCCCTTTTTTTTTTTTTTTTTTTTTTTTTTGAGATGGAGTGTCACTATGTTACCCAGATTGGCCTCAAATTTGTGATCCTTCTGCCTCAGTCTTCCAAGTAGCTGGGATTACAAAAATGTACCACTTTTTCTCTCTGTGTCTCTATTTATCTATCTTGGTGCTTGGGAGCAAATCTCTTCACAGCCTCACATATTGCTAGGCAGGTGCTATACCACTGACTTACACCCCAGCCTGCATGACCGTTTTCTTATAATTGAAAATCAAATGCTTTGAGGAAGGGTTGCTTTTTTTCTAACATACACAAAGTTGGTATGAGTGCCAGCCATGGAGCTGGGTGAGGGGAGGGTGAGTATTGGATTAAAAAAAAGTATAGATTTCACAAATGCTTGCTGAGCACCCTACTGTAAGCTAACCACTTAACCTTGGAGATACATGATAAGTTTGTACTTAAATGCTTTGTCCAGAAGGATAGCAGATATTCTAACACTTTACTAGCATAGCAGTCAATTGCTGCCTCTTATGGGAATGCAGATGGGCAATATTGGAACATCAGGAAAGATTTCTTAGAGGAAGAGATTTATAAATGTTAGAAATAGGTGGGTGAAGTGCCTCTGAGATGAGACCTGAGTAGCTTGAAGTAGAGTTCCAAAGAGAACTGAGGCTACAGACGTGCCTACCTGGAAGGTGAAGGGGAATGATCATTAGCCTTCTACAGACTGGGACTTCTGTTAAGTGTCCACTGCCCATCAACAACTTCAAATCGCAAGTTATTCGTTTGAAAAATGAGAAGGCACAAAAGTTGAAAGTCCTAAACAGAAGTATAAATACCAGGCTCTGTTCCTGATTTGGTGGGAGTTCCCACTGGAAGACTATAAAGTTACTAGGGAAAATGGTCCCTGGGATCCGTTCCTCCCATTCCTGGTCACTGCTAAGTGTGAAAAGAAAAATGGGGGGAGGTCTGGGGAGAAGCACAGAGAAGGGAGGCTCTGGTTGTATGCCCAAAGGGCTTGGCTGGCCTTGAGCAGAAATTGGAACTCATACTTCCTGGATGACAGCAGAGGGCATGGCCTGCCAGGGTAGGCTTTGGGAGAGCAAAGACCAATTCAAGCATCAGAGAATGGTTTAGTTCCAAATTTAGGCTTGGAGGTAGAAGGATGCTTATCCAGGCAGCCAAGGACTGTAAAGCTACAAGGATTTCCTAGGCAGGTGCCTGCATGGTTTCCAGGATGGGACACACTTCAGTCGCGAAATGGAACAGTGGTGACCGGTTAGATCCCCCGCTGGGGTGGGAGGGGGCGGGACGGTCCTGGCAGGGGGGCGGGGGGCGGGGCTACTTAAGGCGGAGTCCGGCATTCTGGCAGCACAGGATGTTGGGCAGCAGAGACTGGTCGGGCTGGCATTCACCCACGACCCCCCTTCCCTGCCATGGTGGTCCATCAGTAGCAGGTTCCAGACTACCCCAGCCCCCCAGGACCTTTGGGCAGACCCAGCGACAGCCAGGTGCGCAAAGCCACAGGAGCTCTAGGACAATCTGGGGGCAGTTCTGCCTGTTGTGCTCGCTTATGCCTGTGGAGATGCCCAACTGACAGGAGAGCGAGTGAGGACTAGAACGCTCCCTTTTGACCCAAGCCTGCTGCACCCATGGCGCTGCCGGTCAGTCTGTTACCCCTGTGCTGCTTGGCACTTTTGGCATTACCTGCCCAGAGCTGTGGGCCGGGCCGTGGACCTGTTGGCAGGCGCCGCTACGTGCGCAAGCAGCTTGTGCCTCTGCTCTACAAGCAATTTGTGCCCAGCGTGCCGGAGCGGACCCTGGGAGCCAGTGGGCCAGCGGAGGGAAGGGTGGTAAGGGGTTCCGAGCGCTTTCGGGACCTCGTGCCCAACTACAACCCCGACATCATCTTCAAGGATGAGGAGAACAGTGGCGCCGACCGCCTGATGACGGAGGTAAGGAGGGCCTCTCCCCACCTGCGCCAGGGCATCCCCAACTTCTCAGTTTTCCTATGGCAGCTTGGGAGAGTGAGCCGGGCTTCATCTACAGAGACCTTAGTCTTAAAAGACCTCCCCTAGTCAATCCCCTTTAAAGTAAGAACCTGGCTGGCTGGAGAGTGGTTAGAGGTATCCCAACAGGGAGAGGCTGGGATGGGGAGGGAGAGGAGGGGTTGACTAGTGAGAGTGAAGCTGGGAGAGGCAGGGAGGGCGGGGAAAGGAGGATGGCGGCAGGCGAGACGGGAAATGGCTGAGGCGTGGACCGGGGGTCAGCCACCGAGCCAGGCAGGAAGGGCTGGGGTGAGCTGGGGGCCAGGAGCTGGCTGGGCAGCAGACAGAAGGCTCTACCCCTTAGACTGGCTCCTAACCTGATTGTGGAAAAGGTTTCTGAGCAAAGAGACTGAAGGGGGCCGTGAACGGGGTGGCCAAGAATCAGGTCACCAGGCTATATACCTGAGAAGGGACTGGGCAGGAATTGTCTTTGGGATAGGAGAGGTTTCCTAGAAGAAGGACAAGGCTATTCTAGAGTCTAAATGGCAGTCTTGGGGTAAAAAGCAGTCCTCAGTGAAAAGAACAGATGGGCTCACCTGAGCATCAAAGGTCCTCTGGGTTCCCCAAGCTCAGTTTAGCTCAGAGGCTTTCCTTCAAATTAAAGAATTAATTAAACCACCATTAGTGAGCATCTCCTGTGGACTGATACTGAACCAACCTTGGTGATATGTGCTATACCTTGGAAGAGAAGAACCACCTCTGGCAAGTGATAATACCAGAACTCAAAGGAAACTTGGAAATCACATTCCTCCAACCTCCTACCCCGACTCCTCACTTTAAATCTTAGAGCTGGGTCCCAGGAGGAAAAGCAGTTTAATCAAAGTCTCACAACTAATTACTGGCATTGCTGGGACTAGAATTCAGGACTCCTGATTCCAAGTCCTATACACTTTCCATTACACCACCTAATTGTGTATGGAGTGGGGAGGTGGGGGGAGAGGGAGGGGTACGGATTTCCTCCCATTAATTGCCATAGTTTTCCAGGTTACTTGTTAGGAAAACCTGTCAAGAGGAAAAAGAATTTCTTCTTGCTCCTGTACTGAAAGCCTTTTTCCTACCCAGAGATTGGGAAGGGACTATTCCTTTTTTCCCTCCTTGGTCATGGGACATTATGGCCCTTTACTCTGGCTGCCACCTGCAGCAGAGGAGGCAGAACAAGGGACAAGCTCAGGAGGGCCTCTGACAGGCCTGGGAACCCCCTCAGTCCTGCTTATCTCCCACACCCTGGCTGCAAAAGGCCTCCATTGAGTTGGCTCTGCACTGGGCTGCTGCCCCCGCAGGTCAGGGCCTCCTTAGGGGACAAAACGACAAGAAGTTGGAAGGAGCTACTGTTTTTTCCTGTTCGCTCTCCCTTCACATCCCCAACCCTACAGTTGCAGAGGTGGAGATGACTAGAGAAGGATGGGAGAGTGGGGTGGATCCCCCTGGCAGTTTAGGAGAAAACCAAGCCTGAGATGAGGAGTCTAAGAGGAAAGAAGAAAAGGAAACTGTCCTCTGCGCTCCTCCCGCGATGTCCGTGCTATGGTGCGCGCCAAGGTCTCCAGCTCCCAGACAGGAGAGGCCAAGATAACTGTGGCCTCACTCCCCCGGGTGCAGACTTCCAGCCGCTGCTCCTTTTCCTCCTCTTCACTCCACCCTGCAGGGGGCCCCCCAGATCCGTGCAAGGGCAGCGCCGGGTATTCTCAGGTGCTACTCCCACGAGCATCTCTGCACAGAGATTGAGGACAGTTTAAAGCTCTGTAGGCTGGCGGATCCTTAGCTGGAACTGGGAGGACTGGTCACGCTGGGGGAGGGGACCTGGCGGGCCAGAGCAGGGATGGGAGGCGCGGCTTTCTGCCCTTTCCTCTCTCTGAGCCGAGGCGGCTGAAAAGCTCCTTTGTGGCTGGAGCTGCTGAGTCCGCTTCTCCAGGCGCGTTCCCGGCCTCGGCCCGGGATTCTCGCTCAGTTAAGTCATCCTGGAGAATGGCCATTGTACTTCGAGCGGCCCCCGCCACCCAACCCTTTTTCCTGCAGCCTTGATCCTGCGGTTTCTCTTGGGCACCTCTGTGGGGGGCACCCAGACCACGAAAGGGTTAATGCTAGAGGCTGAAAGGAGGAGGAGGAAGGAAGGAAGGAAGGAAGCGATGCCCAGTGCCAGGGAAGGCCAGGGGAGGCAATGAAACAAAAGATGAATCAGGCGGAGGGAGGGCAGCCAGGGCCTGGGGCGGGGACCAGGCTCAAACAGGGGCTCCTCTTGGGGAGCTAGGCCCTTCCTAACCAAACTTCCACCCACCCTCTCAACTTAGGTCGGGCTGAGGTCCCAGAACAAATAGGGGCGAAGGGCAGCCATTTAAAATAGAGAAAGAGCTAGGTATGGGCGTCCCCTCTTAACCTCAGCGGTGACCCCACAGTTCCCCGACAATGCCCTGGCAAAGGAGTGCAGATTGACCACTACACCTGTTCAAATCCTCACTTGCCCAGGACACTCAAAAACTGGGATGGAATGGAGTGGGGCCTGAGAACAAAGAATCAACGCTCCTATTCAAATCTTTTCGCCCCAGTTGTAATGATAGTGGTAGTGGGGAGACTAACTCCTTTACTCCCTGCCAGCGTTGTAAGGAGCGGGTGAACGCGCTGGCCATTGCAGTGATGAACATGTGGCCTGGAGTGCGCCTACGAGTGACGGAAGGCTGGGATGAGGATGGCCACCATGCTCAGGATTCACTCCACTACGAAGGTCGTGCCCTGGACATCACCACCTCTGACCGCGACCGCAATAAGTATGGTTTGCTGGCTCGCCTGGCAGTGGAAGCCGGCTTCGACTGGGTCTACTACGAGTCCCGAAACCATGTCCACGTGTCTGTCAAAGCTGGTACAGTAGGTGGGGGGTGGTAAGGTCCGCCTAAAGATGTCCCCATTAATCTATAATAGTCCTGTTGCTACCCTAGGGGAGACCAACTGGGAATTAGTGTTGTAAACCACCCTTTCCACTTCTGCCCAGATTGGGGACAGATCCGTGGGAAATTGTACCATCCAGAACTGGATGAGGTCTGCATTGGGCTAGACCCATATTTTTGAAAATCTACCACCGTTCTGGAGCCACTAGTCTTGATTCAGCCCTATCCGTGTTTTTTCCTTGCAGATAACTCATTGGCCGTCCGGGCCGGCGGCTGTTTTCCGGGAAATGCCACCGTGCGCCTGCGGAGCGGCGAGCGGAAGGGGCTGCGGGAACTGCATGGCGGAGACTGGGTGCTGGCAGCGGACGCCACAGGCCGGGTGGTGCCCACGCCGGTGCTTCTCTTCCTGGACCGGGACTTGCAGCGCCGGGCCTCGTTCGTGGCTGTGGAGACCGAGAGGCCTCCGCGAAAACTGTTGCTTACGCCCTGGCACCTAGTGTTCGCTGCTAGAGGGCCGGCGCCCGCGCCGGGCGACTTTGCACCGGTGTTCGCGCGCCGGTTACGCGCTGGAGACTCAGTGCTGGCGCCTGGCGGTGACGCGCTTCGGCCGGCGCGCGTGGCCCGCGTGGCGCGAGAGGAAGCGGTGGGGGTGTTCGCGCCACTTACTGCTCATGGGACAGTGCTGGTCAATGACGTCCTGGCCTCCTGCTACGCGGTTTTGGAGAGTCACCAGTGGGCTCACCGCGCCTTTGCTCCCTTGCGCCTGCTGCACGCACTGGGGGCGCTGCTCCCCGGCGGTGCAGTCCAGCCGACTGGCATGCATTGGTACTCGCGCCTCCTCTATCGCTTGGCAGAGGAGCTGCTGGGCTGAGCGCCCCAGGCATAGAAACCTTGAGACGCTTGATGAAACCCGATCGTGCTGACTGAGATCTGGGGATGTGGGCAACAGGCGATGACGATTGGGAGGGTGGGAGGGTAAGGGAGAAAGGGGGCTATATGGAACTGCCTGCTTTAGGGCCAACTTTCAACAGAAAGGAGGTGATTTCTGGTCCTCGATAGGTGGGGTTGAAGGTGGGCACCCTTAACGAGGACTGTTTAGCCTCTTCTTCCCCAGTGCCTCAGCCCCACCGATAATTTTATTTTATTTACTATTTATAAATTGTAATATAACGATCTGCTTGCCCAGCAGCCAAGATGAGGCTGCCGTCGGACTACAACATTGCTTTAACACAGTGTGACACAGCTAGCCAATCTGACCTCCCTCATTTTCCTGCAGGTGGGCTAATAAAAGGAAGACTTTCAGGAGTTTATTGGAAAACACCTCCATTCAGAGGGTAATTCAACTCCAGAGAAAGAGAGAGGGAGGGCGAGGGAGAGAGAGGGGGCAGAGAAAAGAGACCAACCTTACTTCTGGCTCTGCCTCCTTCCTCAGCAGCATCTTTGGGACCCTATTCCTCCTTTCAGAGGCATGTCCCAATGCACCAGCAAAAAAAGACCAGCAGAGCCAGGCGCGGTGGCACACTCCTGTAATCCCAGTGTCTCGGGAGGCTGAGGCAGGAGGATCAAGAGTTCAAAGCCAGCCTCAGCAAAAGCGAGGTGCTAAGCAACTCAGTGAAACCCTGTCTCTAAATAAAATACAAAACAGTGCTGGGGAGTGTGGCTCAGTGGTCGAGTGCCCCTGAGTTCAATCCCTGGTACTGCCCCCCCTCCCGGTCCGCCCAACCAAAAAAAAAAAAAAAAAAAGGACCAGAAGAGTCATGCCTGTTGTTTTAGGCTACCATGAATCAGCCTGGTTCCCATCCTATTATGGTGGCAATCTCTGAAGGTTGCTTTTCATTTTCCTGCTTTTTTCTTTCTGTTTTCTTTTTTTCTCTTCTTTCTTTTTTTCTTTCCCTCCTCTTACTTTTCTGGGATATCTCTCGGCCATCTGATGACTTATGGAAATCACTGGCTAAGAACTTGCAGCTCACACATAATTGTAGCCTAATGAAAGAACCTGGAGGAAGATCTGAAACCTTTCCTTACTGAAGGACTGCAGAGAATAGAATTGGCCTGTGGTTGGTGGGTGGGGGGTGGACATGCTCCCCAGGAAAGGGCATATACATATTACAACCTTACTTCCCTTCTTCATCACCAGCCCTTGTTGTTTCTACTGGTTTCTTCCATCATCCTTCCTCCTCTTCTATTACTGCTCTGCTTCTGTGTCCCAGGTATTTTGGGAACCTTTGAGTTCCAACACAGTAGACACCTGAAATCAGAGGCGGCAGGGCCGCCTGAAGTAGGAATGAAAGCTCAGGAGAAATTGGACTGTTCTGGAAGGGCAGTATCTGAGGGATAGTCAGGGGCGGTTGATACTTGGGCTGGGGGAGGGGCCTGCCTATATATAGCAGCTATGCTGCTAAGTAGATTGGTCTTTAGAATCTAAGCCTCTGAGGGTCCTACTGTATACCGCCCTCTGGTGGCCTTTAGGAGAATCTAGGCTTATGCCTGCAAATAGTTCTCTTCTACACCAAAGGAAAGAACTACATTATACGGATGTGTCTACTGGACTTCACAAAGGATCCCTCTCTCAGGAGGCAGAGATGGTAGGTGGGGCTTGTTAAGCTGCCAGGGATGAGCCATATGTGTCAGGAGCTGCTCAGGGACCCCCTTGCTTCCATTTAGGAAAGCTTCCAAACATAGTGGCACTTTTGCCTCCCTAGTGCATAGTTTAAGCTCTGTGATTCCTGGAAGCTGGAGGTATAGTAGTCATATATCCATAGTAGTCTCGACTCCCCTACACATTGAATTTGCCCCCTCATGTCCCCCACCCTTGTGACCCTTGAGTTTACTAGTCAAGAAGGTAAAAGCAAATAGAGTTCCAAGTAGTGCTTGATGAAGGTAATCTTTGGCAGTGAGATGTTTACCTTTAGTGTCCTTCCACTCACCAGTTCTCTTAATCCACACCAGATGCCTGTTGCCACCCACTCTTTTCCTGACCTCAGATACACACCCCAAGCTGTGGACCTTTCTTAATTTCTTTCTAAAACTGCCCTTGTTCCTTCTATCAGATTTTGGTGTCATTCTGTCATGTCACCCATGTGATGATTAATCTGATAAACATTCATCTTTCTGTGTCGGTGAGCATTATCAATGCAAATTATCAAAGCATTATCAATGCAAAATTTTCAGGGTTGAGTTATACCTATACTTCTCAGTTAATGCATGTATCCAAAAGCCTTGCTGAAAATAAGGTCGTAAAACCATAATGATAATCATTCCTAGCATTTTAATAAGTTATACAGAGTGGTCTTTTGGGACAAGGGACACTTATTGGTTTCCTTTAAGTTACATCCTGTAGGTGACTTTCCAGACCTGAGGTTCACTCTTATCCTCAACTTTTCACCCCTTATTATCCTTGTTCCCTTGGAGTTCCTCCCAGCTCTCTCTCTCTCTCTCTCAAAAAAAAAAAAAAAAAAAAAAAAAAAAAAAAAGACATGTCCTTAAGCAAGTTAAGTGCTGCATCTCCAGGAAGCAGGTGGGCATACTCACCCACCCAACACCTTCCAATTGCAACACCTCTTTCCATTAACAAAGTAGGGTAAGACCCTTCCTGGGGAGTCAGATAGACCTGGAGATAATGCTACATCCCTAACAGGATTGTTGATAAGTTTGTATCTGATGTGAAATAGACACTCAGCAAATGTTTTCCATTCTTTACATCTATTTCTCACTGCTTTTGCTGCTTTTTGCTATTTCTCTCCTTACCACTCCACTAAAAAATCATTATCAATGCAAATTTTTCAGGGTTGAGTTATACCTATACTTGTTTGATTTTATGACACTCCTTTCTTCAGAAGGTGCTGTGTGACAGATTTGGGTTTGTTTTAGAACTAAAGTATAATTAAAAACAATCTTGTTTTGAAAATTTACTGAACATTGTGTAATAACCCTGGCAAGACCTCTGCCTACTGGAAAATAAAAATTAGAACCACCGTTTAAAGGTTCAAGGTAACCCTTTTAAATCCATTCTTTTCTTCAAGCAGTGTTTGCAGAACATCTACTGTGTAGCACAGTGTTAGGCACCCGAAAAACAAAAAGATTAAGAAACAACTTCTTTCCTGGAAAAGTAGACATATAAAGGTATAAAATGTTTAACTACTAAAGCAACATTGTTACTTAATTGGGATGAGCTGGACTGGCAATCATTGTAACAGTGGTATAGAGAAGGCCTTGTGATGAAAGGAAGGCCTGAATAGAGCATTGATGCTTGTGTAGGTGGACAAGGCTGGAAAGGGCATTCCAGGCAGGAGGAACATCATGTGCAAGGGCTTGGAATCTGGGATGAAGATAGGTAGCCTTCTGAGAGCAGAAAAATGGAAAGTGTAACAATATGTAGCTAATGTTTACTGAGAACTTAACACGTGTCAGGCCATGTTCTAGCACTTTACCTGCATTCTGGTTAGTCCTTGCAACTGTCCTCTGAGATGGTATTACAGATGAGGAAACTGAGGCAGACCTTTAATTCACTAGCTCAGGTTACCACAGTTATTGTGGTAAAATGAAGCAGGAGTATATGAGAAATAAAACTACTCTGATAGATGAGTGCAACTATGTGGGCCTTCTGCTGCAGTTTACTTTGTTCATTCCCTTTGTTAAGTCACAATATAAAGTCCTCCTAACTTCTGTTATTTCTCTCTCATTTTCATTGACTCTTCTTCCTCCGCACTGGGTCTGACCTCCCACTAGGAGTTATCTGGTCATCCAGTTAAGGAAATACATTTTTGGTATCTGATAGGAATTCAAGGGAGACTGGTACAACCAACACAGAAAGTATAAGAAGACTCTCCAGAAAGTATAAGAAGACCCCCACCCCCCAGTTCTTTTTGGATTAGAGAAAGAGAAGAGAGATTGAGATCTGTAGTGTACTGAATATTTGTGCACTCCCCGCCCCCATATTCAGACTTTGAAGCCCTGCCTTGCAGTGTGGCCACACTTGGAGATGGGAGGGCCTCTAAGGAAGTAATTCAGGTTAACTAAGGTCATAAAGGTGAGGCCTTGATCCTAGGATTAGTGCCTTTATGAGATAACATAAGTTTCCCCACCCCATTTCTTTCTCCCTCTCTCCACATACACACATGAAAGTCTGTGTGTGAGAATGTATGTGAGAAGGTGGCTGTCTACAAGCCATAGTCAGAAAGTGGCTGTCTAAGCTCCCATTAGAAGTTGAATCAGCTAGAACCTTGATCTTGGACTACTGGCATCCAGAACTTTGAGAAAATAAATAGCTGTAAATTAAGTCACCCTGTTGGCAATATTTTGTTATGATAGCCCAACAAGACTAAGACTAACTTCCAGAAATCTTTTTTTTTTTTTTTTTTTTTTTTTTTTTTGGTGCTAGGAATTGAACCCAGGGGGTTGCTTCACCACTGAGTCACATCCCCAGCCCCGCTTTTTTAGGGGGGAGTATGAGGGATTGAACTCAGCCAATGCTATCACTGAACCACACCCCCAGCCTTCTTTTGTATTTTATTAAGAGATGTGGTCTCACTAAGTTGCTTAGCACCTCGCTTTTGCTGAGGCTGGCTTTGAACTCATGATCATTCTGCCTCAGCTTCCCTAGTTGCTGGGTTTACAGGTGTGTGCCACTATGCCCAGTTCTGGCTCTGAAATATTTCAAAGGAGGAAGAGTCCAGTGCTAAGGCAGGGTCTTTCATTATTAATGAAAATAATCATCTCTTCTTGAAAAATGAGTATTTCTGATGTAAAACTTGACATGTTTATCCCTGACTGTGCTTTTATAATCTGTGTTATATTGGAGAAGTGTTCTTCTCAGGCTGGGAGATTGAGGCAGCTGTCTATGGGAAAGAAAGCTATGGGTAGTCAGGGTCTATTTCCCTGCGGGGGATTTTTGTGGCCAATTAGCACACTCAAACCCTCTTCTCCCTGTTATTATCTTTGTACGTGACTTGATTGATGTATGTAAATGAGAATCTCCAGGAGAGGGGTACCTTTAATTCAATAAGGATTTACTGAGTGCCTACCTAAGATGTGCCATGTGTTATGCTATATGGTGGGAATAGACCAGTAAAGGTGGGTGTGGACACGATCCCTTCCCCTCATGATTCTTATAGTTTATCTTATAAGACAAGCACAAATTGCTTGGAGGTTGTTGAATGTAGTGAAAGGGACTGATAGAAATATTTAAGCTGATATCTGAAGGAAGAGTCAAGTTGTCCAAGCAGAAGAAATAGTATGTGCAAAGGCCTGTATAGTTGAAGAGCATGACTGAGATGAAGCTGAGGAGCATCAAGAGGTTCAATCTAGCTAGAAGGAGATGGGACCTATTTAAAGATTTTAAATTTTGTTCTGAAAATGAAACACAATTGTAGAATTTGAAGCAGGGGAATAACACTGTTAAGGGGAATAATTAAACTTGTATTTTACTATTTTTATTTTTGGTAACAGGGATTAAACCCAGGGGTGCTTAACCACTGAGCCACATCCACAAACTTTTTTATTTTGAAACAGGGTCTCACTAAGTTGCTTCAGGTCTTGCTAAGTTGCTGAGGCTGGCCTGGAACTTGTGATCCTCTTGCCTCAGCCCCCTGAGTCGCGAGGATTACAATTGTGAGCCACTGTGCCTGGCGGACAGGAGTCTTTGGACTGTCTTTATCCCAAAGTAGATTGGTTCTCATCTGATCATCTGAATGCCCCTGCTTCACTTTCAACCTCTAGGAAATGCTCCTACTCCCACACAAAGTGTGTTATGGGAGCAGATGAGACAGTGTCAGGAAACTGGAGCAGGTTAGGTTGGGATAGAATAGGATAGGAACACAACAGAATTGAAGCCAATATACCTTGTCCTGGTTCTGCTTTTCTCAGAAACCTAAATCTAAACTGTCTCTCAATGTCTTTTCTCTAGACCACATAACCTAAGAACACAGTTGTCTGATTTCAAACCAGAACTTGGGACTCTTTCTCTGCCATTTTCTTTTGCTTTCCAGTGATCCTTTGAACAGAATCTTGGTTTACCTTGGGGCTGATGACCACAAGCTGAGGCAGATTGTCACCCTGAGATGAGAGCCAGGTCTGGGCTGAACATTGAACATTGCAGCTGCCCCAGGAACAGCTGGTTAATCCTTCAGCAGCTGCAGCAGTTGGGATTCCACTCAAAATTTGAACTGGGATTAAAACCATTTCCTCCACACACATCCCTTCCTTGTTCTAATCTAAGCTTGCCTATGGTTATCTCATAGAATCTTTGAGAACAGATATGACAGATCTCTTTCCTTACTAAACTGGAACCTAAGTCACCCAACTTCTTCTGGATACAGCAAGCCCAAAGCACACAGCCTCCTATCCTTCCATAAACTAGTCAGGATGGAGTATTCTTGAATTGCATGATTTTCCATAACTGTTAGAATTATTTAAAGATGGAGGGGCTTCTCTGGTGTGGTGAGGTGGTGGATTTCCTTCATCTTTCAAGGACTCTACTCCAAGGTTTACAAACCCTTGAGAGGCCTTTGGGCAGGATCAAGAATCATACTAGTGACCAGGTGTGGTAGTGCACACCAATAATTCCAGTGGCTCAGGAACCTGAGGTAGGATGATTGCAAGTTCGAAGCCAGCCTTAGCAATTTAGTGAGGCTCTAAGCAACTTAGTGAGACCCTGTCTCAAAATAAAAAATAAAAAGGGCTTTGGATGTGGCACAGTGATTAAGTGCCCCTGAGTTCAATCCCTGGTCAAAAAAAAAAAAAAAAAAAAAGAATTATACAAGTGGTTGTTACTTTTACACTGACTACCAGAGGTCCTAATGAAGTGTCCCTCAGAGAATGGAAAAAAGGCAAATTAATACATGAAGGGACAAGGCATCTCCTCCAGATTCAGAGCAGAGACAACTCCAACAAACATTTACTAAGCCCTGCAAATACTAATAGGCCTTGTACCATGCTAAATATTTTTGATATTTTTCTTTCTTTTCTTCCTCCTCCTCCTCCTCCTCCTCCTCCTTCTCCTCCTCCTCCTCCTCCTCCTCCTCCTCCTTCTCCTCCTCTTCTCTTTTACTAGGAATTGAACCCAGGGGCACTTTACCACTGAGCTACATCCCCAGCCACTTTTTACTTTTTATTTTGGGACAGGGTCTAATTAAGTTGCTGAGACTAGTATAAATTTCTTTGTCCTTTTGCCTTAGCCTCTTTAGTTGCTAGAATTACAGGCATGTGCCACTGTGCCTGGCTCCCACCTGACTTTTCACACATAGGCCATATTCAGAAAATCCTCCAGATACAGGATCCACTCTGCATTTCCAGAAGCTCTGTTTTTATGCTTCCCTTAGAATTTTGCTTTTTTTCCCCTAGCATCTTTTCAATTACCTGGTGAAAACCTCTCTTATTCTTTTAGATAGTTCTCTCTCTCTTTTTCTCTCATTAGGAAGGTTTCTTCTTCTATGCTTCTAGTTCTACTGTGATGTGAGTATGTAATTTTGCCTTCTAATCTTTCATTCAACAATTTCCCCTACTATGTCTTTTAGAGTCCTTAGAGGAAACAGATGGCACACTCAAATGAGGGAATTGAGTAGAACATAATGAATGAACTGTTCATAAAGTTGTGGACAGGGTGAAGAGGTACCAAAAGGAGTGATGAAGCATTCTGAGTGACATCAGTGGGAGCAATTACTACCCCTAGGCCTAAAGGAAGGGTGGAATATGAAAACCCAGAGAACACTGATGAAGGAGAGGGTCACCTAGCAAGGTCTGTGGCCTCTGGTAGAGGAACATAGCCAAGTCAAGAGTGGCCCAGCCAGGCACAGTGGTGCATACCTCTAATCTCAACTACTTACAATACTCAGGCAGGAGGATCAAAAGTTTGAGCCCAGTCCAAGCAATTTAGTGAGACCATATCTCAAAACAAAAAAAAATTAAAAAGACTGGGGATGTAGCTCAGTGGTAGATGACTGGTGGATAAAATCCCTAGCAGGGTGTGTGCGGGCACACACCCACACACAGCCCAGCTGAGGAAGGAGGATAATAAATAAATATTTCAACCTTTTCTTCCTTTCAGTGTCTGACCAATGCTTCCTATAGCCAAAATAAGTGCAAGTCAAGGGGGCATTAATACAGTCTATCAAGGCCTGGAAGTAGAATGTAGGGTGGAGGAGAGTAGAGTGGATATCAGGAAGGACAAACGAATGCATAAGAATTATGATAATTGTTTAATTATTATTAAAGATAGCCTCTTCAACAAATGGTGCTGGTAAAACTGGAAATCCATATGCAGTTAAACCCCTATCTCTCACCCTGTACAAAACTCAACTCAAAATGAATCAAGGATCTAGGAATTAGTCCCGAGATCCTTCACCAAATAGAAGAAAAAGTAGGCCTGAATCTCCATCACCTTGTCTTAGGACCAGACTTCCTTAACAAGACCCCCATCATGCAAAATATAAAAGCAAGAATCAATAAATGGGATAGATTCAAATTATAAAGCTTTTTCTCAGCAAAGGAAACAATAATGTGAAAAAAGAGCCTACAGAATGGGAGAAAATATTTTCTACACATACTTCAGACAGAGCACTAATCTCCAAAGTTTATAAAGAACTTAAAAAACTTTACACCAAAAAAACAAAGAACCCAATCAATAAATGGGCTAAGGAACTGGACAGACACTTCACAGAAGATACACAGGTGAGCAACAAATATATAAAAAAGTGCTCATCACCCCTAGTAATTAGAGAAATGCAAATTAAAACCACCCAAAGATTTCATCTAACTCCAATTAGGATGGCCATTATCAAAAACACAAGCAATAATGAGTGTTGGCATGGATGTGGGGAAAAAGGCACACTCATACATTGCTGGTGGACTTGTAAATTGGTGCAGCCAGTCTGGAAAACAGTATGGAGATTCCTCAGAACACTTGGAATGGACCCACCATTTGACCCAGCTATCCCACTCCTCAGTTTATACCCAAAGGACTTAGAATCAGCATACTACAGTGATGTAGCCACATCAATGTTCATAGCAACTCAATTCACAATAGGTAGATTGTGGAACCAACTGAGATGCCCTTCAACAGATGAATGGAGAAAGAAACTCTGGTATACACACACAATGGAATATTACTCAGTCATAAAGAAGAATGAAATTATGGCACTTGCTGGTAAATGGATGAAGCTGGAGGATATCTGAAGTGTGTGTGGAAAAGATTTTCTCCCACTCTGTGGGCTCTTTTTTCACATTATTGATTGTTTCCTTTGCTGAGAAAAAGCTTTTTAGTTTGAATCTATCCCATTTATTGATTCTTGCTTTTATTTTTTGTGCTATGGGGGTCTTGTTAAGGAAGTCTGGTCCTAAGCCAAGGTGACGGAGATTCAGGCCTACTTTTTCTTCTATTTGGTGAAGGGTCTCGGGACTAATTCCTAGATCCTTGATCCATTTTGAGTTGAGTTTTGTACAGGGTGAGAGATAAGGGTTTAATTTAATTTTATTGCATATGGATTTCCAGTTTTACCAGCATCATTTGTTGAAGAGGCTATATTCTCCATTGTGTTTTTGGAACCTTTGTCTAGTATGAGATAACTGTACTTATGTAAATATGTCTCTGTGTCTTCTATACTGTACCTTTGGTTCCCTATCTATTTCGGTGATAATACCATGCTGTTTTTGTTACTATTGCTCTATAGTAGAGTTTAAGGTCTGGTATTGTAATACCTCCTGCATCACTCTTCCTGCCCAGGATTGCTTTGGCTATTTTGGGTCTTTTGTTCTTCCAGATGATTTCATGATACTTTCATTATTTCTATGAGAAATGTTATTGGGTTTTAATTGGAATTATGTTAAATCTGTATAGCACCTTTGAAAGTATGGCCATTTTGATAAAACTAATTCTGCCTATCCAAGATCACAGGAGATCTTTCCATCTTTTAAGGTCTTCTTCAATTTCTTTCTTTAATGTTTTGTAGATGTCATTGTAGAGATCTTTCACCTCTTTGGTTAGACTGATTCCCAGGTATTTTAATTTTTTTGAGGTTTTTGTGAACAGAGTTGTTTTCCTCATTTCCCTTTCAGATGTTTTATCACTTATGAATAAAAATGCTTTAGATTTATGCGTGTTGATTTTATATCCTGCTATTTTGTTGAATTTATTTATTAGGTCTAGAAGTTTTCTGATGGAGTTTTTGGATCCTCTAAATATAGAATCATGTCATCACAATTAGTGACAGCTTGAGTTCTTCTTTACCTATTCATATCCCTTTAAGTTCTTTGGTCTAATTGCTCTGGCTAGTATTTCAAGGACAACGTTGAATAGAAGTGGTAAAAGAGGGCACCCCTGTCTTGTTCCAGTTTTTAAAGGAATGCTTTCATTTTTTCTCCATTAAGAATGATGTTGGGGGAGATCCAAGATGGTGGACTAGAGGGAGGCTGCATTCCTTGTCACTATGTAACTCCAGTTTCAAGCAGAGGATAGCTGTTTCTTGGTAAGGCAGTTTTTGCTGCTTATCGATCACCTGCTGTTTACCCCATTTGTCTGCTGTGATCAACTGCAGTCTGCCAGCATATTGACGCCTTTTTTAAGTGCAGATTGCTCATTGTCAGGAGCCTATCATCTGCCATTTGCCTGCCTCTCGCCTGTCCATCGCCTGCCTTACACCTATCCATCACCCAACACACAAGGTTCACCTCCCAATCCTCTGACAACAGTCAGCAAACTGATCACTGACTGCCAGTGGAGAACCAGCTGCCTGCTGTTGCCTGGAAGTTCACTGTTACAGTACCTGCAGGTTTGATTACACGTGGCTGCCACCATTTTGAGACAACAGCCAGGCATCGTAGGACCCCTGGCTGGACTGACAGAGACCAGTCTCCAGGATCCCTCAGCCCGACCTATCACTCCCTGCCTCTGGGGCCCTCACATCAACTGACTGCTCCCTGCCACCAGGACCCCCAGACCAACTGACTGCGCCCTATCACCAGGACCCCAGACCGACTGATTGCAACCGGCCTCCAGGATCCCACAACCACACCAAACACACCTGACCTCCAGGACCCCTGCCTGACCAACCGCATCCCACCTCCAGGACCTCCAGCTGACCACGGCCACACCCTGAGCTGCAGCTCCCCATTTGCCACCACATTTTGAAGCCAGAGCGGCCATCTTGGATAATCCTGGAAGCCGTAGCTCCAATCTTTAGGTGGGGCAAATCCCATCCTGAGACACCTGCTGGAGGCTTGAAGCTCATTGTCAGGTACCTCTCATGCATCAGGCTACTGAACTCTGGGAGGTTTCATTACTATATGACTGTTATACTGTAGATTTTTTTTTCCTCCTTATTGAAAAAGTTTAAGTTTTTATTTCTTTACTTTTCTTGCTCTCTTTTCCTTTTGTTTACCTGTTCCCTCAGAGTCTCTTTCTCCCTTTTTTGCATGCTAACATCCAATTTCTTTTGATTACACTCTCACCCTTTCTATTATCTAGAACTTCTGTATATTCCTTTCTTATCCCATTAACAGTCACATTCTACATCCCTCTGCATCCTCTTTGTCCTCCATTTGAAACTGCAGACCTTGTTGCAAATCTGTTTGTTTTACCAAAGATAATATTTGAACTCATTCTGTTTATTATGACAATTTTGTTATTGTCCTCCTAGGGGCTATTTGGTCTAGGATTTCATAGTGTCTGAATTGGGCACTGCTAATATTGATCTCCCCTTAAAGAAAGGGTTTTGGAAACCTGTAGGGTCACTATAAGCCTATAGGGGTAAATCTGCAATACTCCAGATCTGCACTGCTAGAGGGGAAGATACATGAACAGCATGAAAAAACAAGGGAAGAAAATGATCCAAACAAATCTAGATTCTATATTAACAGAATCCAATGACAGTATGTTAGAAGAAATGTCAGAAAAGGACTTCAGATTATACATGATTAAGATGATTCACGAAGCAAAGGATGAGATAAGAGAGCAAATGCAGGCAATGAATGATAATACCAATAAGATGAAAGAGCAAGTGCAGGAAACAAAAGATCATTTCAACAAAGAGACAGAGAGTCTCAAAAAAAAACCAAACGGAAATCCTTGAAATGAAGGAGACAATAAACCAAATAAAAAACTCACCAAAAGACTAGACCACTTGGAAGACAGAACCTCAGACAATGAAGACAAAATATTTAATCTTGAAACTAAAGTTGCCCAAACAGAGAAGATGGTAAGAAATCATGAACAGAATCTCCAAGAACTATGGGACATCATGAAAAGACCAAATTTAAGAATTATTGGGCTTGAGGAAGGCACAGAGATACAACCAAAGGAATGAACAACCTATTCAATGAAATAATATCAGAAAATTTCCCAAAAATGGAAAATCAAATACAAGAGACTTACAGAACACCAAATGCACAGAGTCACAACAGATCCACACCAAGGCACATTATAATGAAAATGCCTAACATTCAAAATAAAGATAGGATTTTGAAGGCCGCGAGAGAAAAGCATCAGATTACACATAGGGGGAGACCAATACGGATAGCAGCCGACTTCTCAACCCAGACTCTAAAAGCTAGAAGGGACTGGAACAACATATTTCAAGCTCTGAAACAACATGGTTGCCAACCAAGAATCCTATACCCAGCAAAACTAACCTTCAGATTTGAAGATGAAATAAAATCCTTGCATGACAAACAAAAGTTAAAAGAATTTACAAATAGAAAGCCTGCACTACAGAATGTTCTCAACAACTCATTCCATGAGGAGGAAATGAAAAACAACAATGTAGGTCAGCAAAAGGAGGAACTACCTTAGAGAAAAACCACTCAAAGGAGAAACCAAGCCAACTAAAAAACCAAAATTAAGCCAAATGACTGGGAATACAAATCATATCTCAATAATAACCCTGAACATTAATGGCCTAAACTCATCAATCAAAAGACATAGACTGGCAGAATGGATTAAAAAGAAAGACCCAACAATATGCTGCCTGCAAGAGACTCATCTCATAGAAAAAGACATCCACAGACTAAAGGTGAAAGGATGGGAAAAAACCTACCACACACATGGACTCAGTAAAAAAGCAGGAGTTTCCATCCTTTTATCAGATAAAGTTGACTTCAAGCCAAAGTTAGTCAGAAGGGATAAAGAAGGACATTTCATACTGCTTAAGGGAACCATAAATCAGGAAGACATAACGATAGTAAATATTTATGCCCAAACAATGGTGCATCCCTGCACATCAAACAAATCCTTCTCAATTTCAGGAATCACATAGACCACAACACAATAATTCTGGGTGACTTTAATGCACCGCTGTCACCACTAGATAGATCTTCCAAACAAAAACTAAACAAAGAAACCATAGAACTCAATAACACAATCAATAACCTAGACTTAATAGACATATATAGAATATTCCATCCATCAATGAGCAGATTTACTTTCTTCTCAGCAGCACATGGAACCTTGTCGAAAATAGACCATATGTTAGGCCACAAAGCAGCCCTTAGGAAATGCAATAAAATAGAGATACTGCCTTGTGTTCTATCAGATCATAATGGACTGAGAATAGAAATCAATGACAAAATAAAAAACAGAAATTACTCCAACACCTGGAGACTAAATAATATGCTATTGAATGAAACATGGATAACAGAAAACATCAGGGAGGAGATAAAAAAATTCTTAGAGGTCAATGAGAATGATGATACAACATATCAAAATCTCTGGGACACTATGAAAGTGGTACTAAGAGGAAAATTCATTGCATGGAGCGCATTCCAGAAAAGAATGAAAAGTCAATAACTAAATGACCTAACATTACAGCTCAAAGCCCTAGAAAAAGAAGAACAGAATAACAGCAAAAGTAGTAGAAGACAGGAAATAATTAAAATCAGAGCTGAAATCAATGAAATTGAAACAAAAGAAAAAATTCAAAAAATTGACAAAACAAAAAGTTGGTTCTTTGAGAAAGTAAACAAAATAAACAAACCCTTAGCCACACTAACAAAGAGAAGGAGAGAGAAAACTCAAATTACTAAAATTTGTAATGAAAAAGGAAATATCACGACAGACATCACTGAGATACAGAACATAATGAGAAACTACTTTGAACATCTGTATTCCAACAAAATAGAAACTACGAAGACATTGACAAATTTCTAGAGACATATGCTCCTCCCAAACTGAAGCAAGAGGACATACACAATTTAAACAGATCAATATCAAGCAATGAAATAGAAGAAGCCATTAAAAATCTACCATCCAAGAAAAGCCCAGGACCAGATGAATTCTCAGCCAAGTTCTACAAGACCTTCAAAGAAGAACTCATTCCAATACTTCTCAAAGTATTCCAGGAAATAGAAAAGGAGGGTACCCTACCGAACTCATTCTATGAAGCTAATATCACCCTCATACCCAAACCAGGAAAAGACACATCAAGGAAAGAAAATTTTAGACCAATATCCTTGATGAATATAGATGCAAAGATCCTTAACAAAATATTGACAAACCGTATCCAAAAACATATTAAGAAAATTGTGCACCACGATCAAGTGGGGTTCATCCCTGGAATGCAAGGATGGTTTAACTTCCATAAATCAATAAACGTAATCCATCATGTCAATAGACTTAAGGATAAGAATCATATGGTTATTTCAATTGACGCAGAAAAAGCGTTCGACAAAATACAACGCCCCTTCATGCTCAAAACACTAGAAAAAATAGGGATAGTAGGAACATACCTGAACATTGTAAAGGCTATTTATGCTAAGCCCATGGCCAACATCATTCTTAATGGAAAAAAACTGAAGTATTCCCTTTAAAAATGGGAACAAGACAGGGATGTCCTCTTTCACCACTTCTACTCAACATTGTCCTCAAAACTCTAGCTATAGCAATTAGGCAGACTAAAGAAATTAAAGCGATACGAATAGGAAAAGAGGAACTTAAGCTGTCACTATTTGCTGATAACATGATTCTATATTTAGAGGATCCAAAAACCTCCTCCAGAAAACTTCTAGACCTCATCAATGAATTCAGCAAAATAGTAGGCTATAAAATCAACACGCATAAATCTAAAGCATTTTTATACGCAAGCGATGAAACATCTGAAAGGGAAATGAGGAAAACTCCATTTGCAATAGCCTCAAAAAAAAAAAAAATACTTGGGCATCAATCTAACCAAAGAGGTAAAAGATCTCTACAATGAAAACTACAAAACATTGAAGAAAGAAATTGAGGAAGACCTTAGAAGATGGAAAGATCTCCCATGTTCTTGGATAGGCAGAATTAATATTGTCAAAATGGCCATACTACCAAAAGTGCTATACAGATTCAATGCAATTCCAATTAAAATCCCAATAGAGCAAGCAATCATGAAATTCATCTGGAAGAATAAGAAACCCAGAATAGCTAAAGCAATCCTTAGGAGGAAGAATGAAACAGGGGGTATTGCAATACCAGAACTTCAACTATACTACAAAGCAATAGTAACAAAAATGGCATGGTATTGGCACCAAAATAGACAGGTAGATCAATGGTACAGAATAGAGGACACGGACACAAACCCAAATAAATACAATTTTCTCATACTAGACAAAGGTGCCAAAAATATGCAATGGAGAAAAGATAGCCTCTTCAACAAATAGTGCTGGGAAAACTGGAAATCCATATGCAACAGAATGAAACTAAACCCCTATGTCTCACTCTGCACAAAAATCATCTCACAATGGATCAAGGACCTTGAAATTAGACCAGAGACCCTGCATCTTATAGAATAAAAAGTAAGTCCAAATCTTCAACTTGTTGGCTTAGGATCAGACTTCCTTAACAGGACTCCCATAGCACAAGAAATAAAAGCAAGAATCAATAACTGGGACAGATTCAAACTAAATAGCTTTCTCTCAGCAAAGGAAACTATCAGCAATGCGAAGAGAGAGCCTACAGAGTGGGAGAATATCTTTGCCACTCATACTTCTGATAGAGCACTAATTTTCCAGGATATATAAAGAACTCAAAACACTCTACACCAAGAATACAAATAACCCAATCAACAAATGGGCTAAGGAAATGAACAGACACTTCACCGAAGAAGATCTACAAGCAATCAACAAACATATGAAAAAATGTTCACCATCTTTTGTAATAAGAGAAATGCAAATCAAAACTACACTAAGATTCCATCTCACCCCAATTAGAATGACGATTATCATGAATACAAGCAACAATAGGTGTTGGAGAGGATGTGGGGAGAAAGGTACACTCATACATTGCTGGTGGGGCTGCAAATTAGTGCAGCCACTCTGGAAAGCAGTGTGGAGATTCCTTAGAAAACTTGGAATGGACCCACCATTTGACCCAGCTATCCCACTCCTTGGCCTATACCAAAAGGACTTAAAATCAGCATACTTCAGAGATACAGCCACATCAATGTTCATAGCTACTCAATTCACAATAGCCAGACTGTGAAACCAACCTAGATGTCCTTCAATTGATGAATGGATAAAGAAACAGTGATATATATATATATATATATATATATATATATATAGATATATATACATACACACATACACACAATGGAATATTACTCAGCTATAAAGAATAATAAAATTATGGCATTTGCAGGCAAATGGGTGAAATTGGAGAATATCATGCTAAGTGAGATAAGCCAATCTCAAAAATCCAAAAGGCAAATGATCTCACTGATAAGCGGATGATGACACATAATGGGGGGTGGGAGGGGAGCAAGAATGGAGGAAGGAGGGACTGTATAGAGGGGAAAAGAGGGGTGGGAGGGGTGGGGGGGAAGGAAAAAATAACAGAATGATTTAAACATCATTACCCTATGTAAATGGTATGATTACGCAAATGGTATGCTCTTATTCCATGTACAAACAGAAACAACATGTATCCTGTTTGTTTACAATAAAAATAAATTAAAAAAAAAGAATGATGTTGGCCGTGGACTTAGCATAAATAGCCTTTACAATGTTGACGTATGTACCTACTATTCCTATTTTTTCTAGTGTTTTGAGCATGAAGGGATGTTGTAATTTGCTGAACACTTTCTCTGTGTCTATTGAAATAACCTTATGATTCTTAACCTTAAGTCTATTGATGTGATGAATTACATTTATTGATTTCTGGATGTTGAACCAATCTTGCATCCCCAGGAAGAACCCCACTTGATCATGGTGCACTATCTTCTTAATATGATTTTTTATGTGATTTGCCAGAATTTTGTTAAGAATTTTTGTTCTATATTCATCAGAGATATCAGTCTAAAATTTTCTTTCCTTGATGCGTCTTTGTCTGGTTTCGGTATCAGAGTAATAGTAGCTTCATAGAATGAGTTTGGAAGGGTTCCCTCCTTTTCTATTTCCTGGAATACTTTGAGGAATATTGGAATGAATTCTTCTTTGAAGGTCTTGTAGAACTTGACTGAGAATCCGTCTGGTCCTGGACTTTTCTTGTTTGGTAGACTTTTGATGGCTTCTTCTATTTCATTGCTTGATATTGATCTATTTAAATTGTGTATGTCCTCCTGGTTCAGTTTGGGAGGATCATATGTCTCTAGAAATTTGTCGATGTCTTCAATATTTTCTATTCTGTTGGAATATAGATTTTCAAAGCAGCTCCTTATTATGTTCTGTATCTCAGTGATGTCTGTCATATTTCCTTTTTCATCACGAATTTTAATAATTTGAATTTTCTCTCTCCTCTTTGTTAGTGTGGCTAAGCATTTATCTATTTTGTTTACTTTTTCAAAGAACCAACTTTTTTTTTTGGATATCTTTTTTTTTTCATTTTAATAATACTTTATCTTAATAATACTTTACAAAATTATTATCAACCCACAGTAGGTTTGAAATTTAAAAAATGAAAATGGAAAAGCAACCCTTGTCCAGAGTTTGAAAAACACTGCATTAGAAAATGGAGGAGAATTTCAGAGTGACCTAGGATCCTGCTCAGGTCAGGACCGACTTGTCCGTAAGCACCCCCACGTGCGCGGGCACAACCCTCCAGAGGCAGGTGCTTTGGCTTAGGAGTGTGGAGGCGAGTGCTCTGGGAACCCACTCTCCTGCCTGCAGCTCCGCTGACTCCCAGGTCTCAGAGTCGCCAGCTGGACATGGCTTCTGGCCCTGGGGCAGAACAGGAGGTGCAGAGGGGAATTTGATGGCCAGGCTTGGAGGGAGCCTGTTTCTCACCCCCTGCTCATGTCACATGCTAGTGCCTAGAGCAGTGTCACCTGATGCCAGGGAGAAAGGAGAGCCAGTGTGGTAGACCTCTGGTGGTCTTTGCCCTGTGAACTGGAGCTAGGAACCATCTGACTTGCCATTTTATTATTCGAGGCTGTTATTAATGCTTCCGTCTCTGCAGCTACGCCCACCAGGGCTGGTGGCCACAAGACCTGAGCAGAGCAGGAGGGGAAAAGTGGGGTGGAGATAAAGAAGGAGCTCCTGGCCAAGGGGTCAAGGGCGGAAGGTGGAAAGCATAGCCATTGCCTCTGCTGGGCTGCTTTCTTCCCCGTGATCCTGAGATGAGTGGAGCGTTTGTTTGGCCTACATCCCTGTCACTGTCTCTGTCACCAGGCTTACCAACTGGGAGTCCTCACTGCTGTGGGCTGGCATCTCCTCGGAAGAGGGGACTGGACTGAGCGGTGCCTATCCTGTCCTCACAGGACGTACAAGCCAGGGCTGGCGTAGTATCTGGTTTAAAGCTGATGGTGGGATTTAAACAACTTAACTGTTTGAACAGCTGAGTTACTAATGCGGGAAGGTGCACACCAGCTGTCTTGCGGTTACTGAAGAACCAACTTTTTGTTTTGACAATTTTTTGAATTGTTTTTTTCAGCTCTGATTTTAATTATTTCATGTCTTCTACTACTTTTGGTGTTCTGTTCTTCTCTTTCTAGGGCTTTGAGATGTAATGTTGTGTCATTTAGTTGTTGACTTTTTATTCTTTTCTCGAATGTGCTCCATGCAATGAATTTTCCTCTTAGTACTACTTTCATAGTGTCTGGAGATTTTGATATGTTGTATCGTCATTCTCATTTAGCTCCAAGAATTTTTTTATCTCCTCCCTGATGTTTTCTGTTATCCATGTTTCATTCAATAGCATATTATTTAGTCTCCAGGTGTTGGAGTAATTTCTGTTTTTATTTTGTCATTGATTTCTAATTTCATTCCATTATGATCTGATAGAACACAGGGTAATATCTCTATTTTTTTTGCATTTCCTAAGGACTGCTTTGTGGCCTAACATATGGTCTATTTTAGAGAAGGATCCATGTGCTGCTGGGAAGGAAATGTATTCACTTGTTGATCGATGGGATATTCTATATATGTTTGCTAAGTCTAAGTTATTGATTGTGTTATTGAGTTCTATGGTTTCTTTGTTTAGTTTTTGTTTGGAAGATCTATCTAGTGGTGACAGCGGTGTGTTGAAGTCACCCAGAATTATTGTGTTGTGGTCTATTTGATTCCTGAAATTGAGAAGGATATGTTTGATGTGCATGGATGAACCATTGTTTGGGCATAAATACAATTGTTATGTCTTCCTGATTTATGGTTCCCTTTAGCAGTATGAAATGTCCTTCTTTATCTCTTCTGACTAACTTTGACTTGAAGTCCACTTTATCTGATATAAGGATGGAAACCCCCACTTCTTTTCTGAGTCCATGTGCATGGTAGTTTTTTTCCCATCCTTCCATGTTTAGTTTACGGATGTCCTTTCCTATGAGATGAATCTCTTGTTGGGTCTTTCTTTTTAATCCAACCTGCCGGTCTATGTCTTTTGGTTGATGAGTTTAGGCCATTAACATTCAGAGTTGTTATTGAGATATGATTTGTATTCCCAGTCATTTGGGCTTATTTTTGGTTTTTAACTTGACTTGGTTTCTCCTTAGATTGGTTTTTCCTTTAAGGTAGTTCCTCTCTTTGCTAACCTACATTGTTGTTTTTCATTTCCTCCTCATGGAATATTTTGTTGAGAATGTTCTGTAGTGCAGGCTTTCTATTTATAAATTCTTTTAACTTTTGTTTATCATGGAAAGATTTAATTCATCTTCGAATCTGAAGGTTAGTTTTGCTGGGTATAGGATTCTTAGTTGGCAACCATGTTTTTTCAGAGCTTGAAATATGTTGTTCCAGTCCCTTCTAGCTTTTAGAGTCTGGGCTGAGAAATCTGCTGATATGTGTGTTGGTTTCCTCCTATATGTAATCTAATGCTTTTCTCTTGCAGCCTTCAAAAACCTATCTTTATTTTGTATGTTAGGCATTTTCATTATAATGTGCCTTGGTGTGGATCTGTTGTGATTCTGTGCATTTGGTGTTCTGTAAGTCTCTTGTATTTGATTTTCCATTTCATTCTCCAGGTTTGGGAAATTTTCTGATATTATTCCATTGAATAGGTTGTTCATTCCTTTGGTTTGTATCTCTGTGCCTTCCTCAAGCCCAATAATTCTTAAATTTGGTCTTTTCATGATGTCCCATAGTTCTTGGAGATTCTGTTCATGATTTCTTATCATTTTCTGTTTGGTCAACTTTGTTTTCAAGATTAAATATTTTGTCTTTATTGTCTGAGGTTCTGTCTTCCAAGTGATCTATTATGTTGGTGATGCTTTCCATTGAGTTTTTAATTTGGTTTATTGTTTCCTTCATTTCAAGGATTTGTTTGATTTTTTTTGAGACTCTCTCTTTGTTGAAATGATCTTTTGCTTCCTACAGTTGCTATTTCAACTGCTTATTGGAGTGATCATTCATTGCCTGCATTTGCTCTCTTATCTCATCCTTTGCTTCATGAATCATTTTAATTATGTATATTTTGAACTCCTTTTCTGACATTTCTTCTACCATGCTGTTACTGGATTCTATTAATATAGAATCTAGGTTTGTTTGGAACATTTTCTTCCCTTGTTTTTTCATGTTGTTCACATATCTTCCCCTCTAGCAGTGCAGATCTGGGGTATTGCAGTTTCCCCCCATAGGCTTATAGTGACTCTATAGGTTTCCAAAATCTCTTCTTTAAGGGAAAGATCAATATTATCAGCCCCCAGTATAGAAAATATGCAGCCCTAAACCAAATAGCCTCTATGAAGACATTAACAACATTGTCATAATAAACAGAGAGGATGAGTTCAATTATTATCCACAGTGTAACCAATGGATTTGCAATAAGGTCTGCAGTTTCTAATGGAGGACAAAGAGGATGGGGAGTGATGTAGGATGTAACTGTTAATGGGATAAGAAAAGAGTATATAGAAACTCTCGATCATAGGAAGTATGAACATGTAATCAAAAGAAGTTGGTTGTTAGCATGAGAAAAGGGAGAAAGAGACTGATGAAACAGGTAAAGAAAAGGAAAATAGAGCAAGAAATATAAAGAAATAAAAAGTTAAAAATTTTCAAAATGGGGAAAAAAAAGAAAAAAAAAACTACACTTTAACAGTCATATAGTATTCAAACCTCCTAGTCTTCAGTAGCCTGATGCATGAGAGGTACCTGACAATGAGCTTCCAGTCTCCAGCAGGAGTGTCAGGATGGAATTTGCCCTATCTAAAGATGGAACTTCTGCTTCCAGGATAATCAAAGATGGCTGCTCTGGCTTGCAAATGTGTTGGCAAATGGGTAGGTGCAGCTCAGGTTGTGGGCGTGATTGGCTGGGGGTGCTGGAGGTGGGGTGGGATCAGTCTGGTTGAGGGGTCCTGGAGGTAGAGTGTGGTCAGTCAGGCTGAGGGGTCCTGGAGACAGGGCTCAGTCAGTCCAGCTGGAGGTCGTGCAGGTCCTGGCTGTTGTCTCAAAATGGTGGCAGCCACATGTAACCATACCTGTGGGTATTGTTACAGTGGATTTCCAGGCAAGAGCAGGCAGCTGGCATTCCATTGGTGGTCTGTGGTTGGTTTGCACACTACCAGTGGATGATCAGCAGGTGGACCTCAGGCAGTGGGTGATGAATAAGTGAAAGGCAGGCAATGGGCAGGCAAGAGGCAGGCAAACAGGCAAATGGAGGATGATAGGTGCCAGTCAGTGAGGAAACTGCACTCAAAAAGTAGTCAATATGCTGGCAGACTACAGGTGATTACAGTGAACAAAAGAGGTAAATAGCAGGGGATCGATAAGCAGTAAAGACTGCCTCACTGAGAAATAGATATCCTCTGCTTGAAACCTGAGTTACGGAGGGACAAGGAATGCAGCCTCCCTGTAGTCCACCATCTTGGATCTCCCATTCTTATATTTCAAGAATAGTTTTATTCAAACTTTTTTCATAAGATGAATAAAAACCTTTTTTCATAAAATGAATATGAAAATATTTATCTTAAATATGAATATGATCATTCAAATCTCCTTTGAACTGACTCTACCTTTTACCTGAAGGTAAAATCATCTTTTGACCATGGTGACAAACATGAGAAAAGATTAAAGAGAACTGCAGAGATGCCAGGCCAGACATCACAGAGCAACAGGACTAATGTTACTTACCTCCAGCTTTGTTATGTGAGAGAAACAAAAGTATATTTGTCTAAGCTATAGTAACTGGAGTTTCTGTAACTGTAGCCAAATAAGTTCTTGATGTTCAAATTTCTACAGTGACAGAATAAGCAAGTTTAGGTCAGTGTAGGTTGGGTGCTCAATGTCAAGGTTTCTGGCAACAGATGTCATAGATGGCCTCATTGTCTACCATGAAGGCACAGAGTGCTCTAGGTATGGTCAGGTTGGAGTTGTAGGGTTCAACTACAGCTGTGGAAACGTAGGATGCTAGAGAAATGAAGAAATGGAGAATTCCAGCGTAGACTTTTTTTTTTTTTTTTTTTTTGGTACCCAGAAGTGAACCCATGGGTGCTCTAAGTTGCTTAGGGCCTCACTAAGTTGCTGAGGCTAACTTTGAACTTACAATTCTCCTGCCTCAAGCTCCTGAGCCTCTAGGATTACAGGTGTGCATCACTGTGCCTGGTCAGCTTGGACTTCTTGCCTTAACCAACAGAAAGACACTCTGTGGTATGTTGAAAAATAGTCACAATATTTTGCAGTTCTTATCAAGAAATAGATTCTATTTCCACTGCTTTGGATCTGGGATGAACTTCTGATTTGCTCAGACTAATAACATGTGGCAGAAGTCAAATTGTTAAGCAGGTTCAAGAACCTAAGACTTGGGGCTGGGGTTATGGCTCAGTGGTAGAGTGCTTGACTGGCATGAGGTACTTTGTTAGATTCTCAGCACCCCACAAAAATGAATAAATAAGATAAAGGTATTATGTCCATTACACTAAAAACAAAATTACAAAAAAAAAAAAAAAAAAAAAAAAAAAAAGAACCTAGGGCTCACAAGGCCAGATGGTTTCTGACTTTGCTTTCTTGCTTGCTTCGGTCTCCATGTAGCGAAGCTGGCTCATGAAGTGTTGAGATCCAAACACATGGAAAGAGAGAGAGAGAGACTGGCACAGGTGACAGCTAGCTCCCATGACTTGTGAGTGAAGTCCTTTTAGACTTTCCACTTTTGGTGGAGCATCCAGTTGACTTTTGCCACATGAATGATTGAACGATTCCAGGAGAGGGAATAGAAGAATGACCAGTTTGACCCACAGATTTCTGAGAGATAATACATTGTTGTTTAAGCTACTAAGTTTTTTTATTTTTTATTTTTATTTCTTGGTTACCAGGGATTGAACTCATGGGTACTTGACCACTGAGCCACATCCCCAGCCCTATTTGTATTTTTTTTAGAGACAGGGTCTCATAGAGTTGCTTACCACTTCACTTTTGCTGAGGCTGGCTTTGAACTTGCGGTCCTCCTGCCTCAGCCTCCCCAACTGCTGGGTTTACAGGCCTGCACAACCATGCCCAGCTTAAATTTTTTTTAAGCTACTAAGTTTTGATCCTGTTTATTATGTTGCAATAATAATCAGCAGGGTAGTGAACCCATAACTATAGAAAGCCAAGAAACTCTGAATCCCTGTGCAATAGAATTCACTGGAGAGAAAGTGCAACATAATTTTGGTGCAAACATTATATAGATATGTTCATTCTTCCTTTTTGGGGGGGCGGGGGGAGGATTGAACAGGGGCATTTTACCTCTAAGCTACAATTGCGGCTCTTTTATTTTTTTATTCTGTTTCACTAAGTTGCTTAGGGTCTCTCTGAGTTGCTGAGGCTGGCCTCAATCCTTCTGCCTTGGCCTTCAGAGTTGCTAGAATTACAGGTGTGCATCACTGTACCTGGTAGATATTTTCACTTTTTACAGAGATACTTAAAACATTTTTCTGGGAATTTTTTAATCTTTATTTTGTCTCAGTTGTTTGAGACATAGCAATGTATGGTGTTATCACTAACAATATCATTGTAAGCTTATTTACCTAAAATTAGGGTAATTGGCTTCCTTTATTTTGGTCCTGTACTGGCGATCTTAGTGTACTGTAATTTTTACCTAGTAACCGTTTATGCATTATTTAAAAAGTAACTGATCAACTGGGTATGGTGGCTCGCACCTGTAATCCCAGCCACTCAATTGGTAGGAGGATTGAATGTAATTCAGTGAACTGGGGTTGTGGCTCAGTGGTAGCATGCTTGCTTAACATGTGTGAGACCCTGGGTTCGATCCTCAGCACCACATAAAAGTAAAGGTATTGTGTCCACCTACAACTAAAAGATTTTTAAAAAGAAAGAAAGTAATTTAGCAAAACCCTAAGCAACTTAGTGGGAACCTGTCTCAAAATTAAAAAAAAAAAATTAAAAGGGTTAGGGATGTGGCTCAGTGGTAATGCACTCCTGGGTTCAATCCCTAGTACCAAAAAAAGTGATATTTAATGAACAAATATTTATTTCACTCTCATGCTAAGCATACACTCTACCAATGAACTATACCTGCAGACTTATGAACAAATATTTAACAAACGAAAACCTTGGTCCTAAAGTTATATAGGTTTTGTATATTGACTCACTAAACATTTTTTTTTCTTCATCTTTGTGCTGGAGACTGAAACTAGGGCTTATGTGCATTCCAGTCAAATACTTTACTAGTGAGCTACATCCCAGCCCTAAGCACTGCTTTCCTTTCCTTTCCTTTCCTATCCTTCCCTTCCCTTCCCTTCCTTTTTTCTTTCTTTCTTTCTTTCTTTCTTTCTTTCTTTCTTTCTTTCTTTCTTTCTTTCTTTTTTCTTTTCTTTCTTTCTTTTTCTTTTTCTTTTTCTTTTTTTTTTTTTTTTTTTTTTGATATGAGGACTTGCCCCCTGGGCACTTTAACACTGAGTTACATCCCCAGTCCTTTTTATTTATTTATTTTTATTTTGAGAAAGGGTGCTGCTAAATTACTGAGGGTCTCACTTTTGCCCAGGTTGACCTCCAACTTGTGATGCTCCTGCCTCAGTCCCTCAAGTTACTGGGATTACAGGCATGTACTACCACACTCATCAGCCCTAAATTTTTATTTCCAACCACTTAATCTTTTGTCTTCCTTTACTGTAGAAGTTAAAAAGGGAAATGATAAAATTTCTGGACTCCCTTATAGCTAGAGATGGTCATATGGTACAGTTTTGTTCAAGGAGACAATCTGCTGAGATACTCTCTCCATATGTAAACAGAAAAAGTCACAAAAGGAGAAAATTCTTTATCTGAGCTCTTTCATTTCTCCCTGATTCACAGCAAGAGAGTCTGGAGATGAGTTAATGGAGAGAATATTTACAAAGGTGTGGACAGAGTATAGGAAAGTCATGGTGGGGTAGAATAGTAACCCAAGGTGTGTAACACAGACCATCACTACATCGCTACTGTAGGCATGAGGAGAGAGGGCAGGGGGTTCCTGAAAACCAGAAGGAGAGAGCTGATGATAGAGGACTTCCTCAAGAGGAGGGGGACGGGGTCACTCTCCTCTCTCCATCTAATCTCCTTTTTTTTTTTTTTTTTTTTGGTGGTGCTAGGGGTTGAACCCAGGGCCTCGCGCTTTCGAGGCAAGCACTCTACCAACTGAGCTGTATCCTCGGCCCTCCATCTAATCTCCTGTGAGTGCTTCCTTTTGTTTGGGCTCCACTGAGAGTCAGAGGGAAAGGTATGGACACAAATTGAGTTGAAAAAGATTGGAGAGTGAATCTGGAGGTAAAAACACCTTACAGGTACTTCTTATTTTTTCTACATCTACAGAATGCAACACACAGTAAGAGTCTTGGCAAAAGGTAGGAGATGAATCTTTTTTTTTTTTTAATATTTTAAATAATTTTTTTGTTTTTATACCTTTATTTTTATGTGTGCTGAGGATAGAACCCAGTGCCTCACACATACTATGCAAATGCTCCACTACTGAGCCACAACCACAGTTCCATGAATCTGTTTTTAATTCCATCTAACAGAATTCAGTTCTCTGGGTCCTACAGTGCTGAGGACCCAATCTGGAATCACCATCAACTTTATTCATGCTTAAAATCCAACATAAAATTGCTAGTCTGCAAAAAACTTCTTTTTTATCCAGTAGCAAAAGGTATTTGAATCTTTTCCTGAGGCCAGGTTGGGAAATGGTTTTTTGAAGTCTATATCTAGTCTATAAAAGTCTAGATTTCTTAAAAAAAAAGTATTACAAATGGAAAATGACAAGTCCTCCTCCTCCTCCTCCTTCTATCTTTTTCTGGAGGGTCTTGTTAAATTGCCGAGGCTGGTTTTAAACTTGCTATCCTCCTGCCTCAGCCTCCTGAGTAGCTGGAATTACAGGTGTGCGTGTGTGTGTGTGTGTGTGTGTGTGTGTGTGTGTTTACACTTTTTATTTTTTTAGATGGGACCTTGCTATTCATGGGCTCAAGTCATCCTCTCCACCTCAGTCTCTGAAATAGCTGAACAGGTGTGTTGCCATCCTGCCTGGCTCAACATTTATATATTGATGAACATATGAATTATAACAACTATCAGTATTAGGGTTCTTGCAAATATTGAGATAATAATAAAATGCACTACGTACATAATACTCCCTCTCCCTTACCCATGTCCATTAATTCAACAAGTCACTTGACCTCAGCTTCCAAACATATCTTGTCTATTTCATTCATCACTAGCATTCTAGCCAAGCCAAACTCATCTCTCACCTTGACTACAGGTAACAGTCTCTTAGCTGATATCCCCATCTTCTTTCTTGCTCCTATCCCCCTCAAACTCCAGTATCTCCAGAGACAGGGTGATCTTTTAGAAAGGCTTTTTATTTTGGGGATGTGTGTGTGTGTGTGTGTGTGTGTGTGTGTGTGTGTGTGCTGGGATGGAACCCAGAGTCTCATGTATACTAAGCATGTGCTCTACCACTGAATTATATCCTTAGCCCTAGAAATAGTTCTGATGATGTCATTTATAAACCAGTTTAAACATCTTTGGGTATTAAGAATTATCTCAGACTTTTTTTTGTGGTGCTTGGTCTCTACCTTCCTTTTAAACTTCTATGCTTTAGGTTAATTGATCTTCCCCCGATCTTCCTGGAATTGACAGAATTTATTTCCATTTTAGCACCTTAGCATTATGGATTCTTCTTTTGGAATATTCTGCTAGTTAACTCCTTGTTGCCATTCAGATATCAGTTTAAGGGGGACTCCCTCTGAGAGGAAGTATCACTAATCCAAAGTGGTAATTTCTTATCACACCACCTTTTATAGCACTTAACACTGATATTTTTTGTCTATATGTTTGTTTCTCCCTCAATAATTTTTTTTTCTGTGCTGGGAACTGAATCCAGGGCTTCGTACGTGTCACTGATCTACAAACCCAGCCCCTCTCTTCGATACATTTTAAGTTTTGTGAGAACAGAGACCTTGTCTGTTATGTTCATCTACCCCAAAGCAGGAGCAATGTCTGGAACTGGTAGTATATGCCCAATAAATATTCGCTGAATAATGAATGCACTGGTTATGATGACGACGACGATGAAAACTCAAACTAGAGGTCACACATTCTTGCAAATTTTCCAAGAACAAGAATTGCAGTTCTAAGCCCCTAGGTTCCATCCCAGAACCTGAAAAAGAAAAATCCTGGAGGACTGGGGAACCCTAAAAACAAAAAGATCTGGGTTTGCAGGTTGAGGGAAGTGGAGAAAATACACATGAACTTTGGCTTTTCTTTCCTAGCCAAGGACCCCAGAGACCTTGCAAAAGGGAGGCCTAGAATCTTTTGATTAGAAACTCCGGCTTAACCACAATGGGTATTTTCCATCTATGGTACTTCATAGTCCCTTTTGCCAGGCTACAAAGCGCAAATACCTTTAGGACCCCGTGTTCCATTCTGTTTCTTTATGAATGAACCGGTTCAAGTCCACGCATGCGCAGCTCCCTGTTCTCCCGCTCCACGTGAGGCCCACCCTTCCCTCTCGCCGGGCGGCCCCGCCCTTATCCATTCTAATAGACCAATGATGAGAGGTCTGGGGGGTGGAGCCAAGAGCCTTAAGGTTCTGTAGTTCCCCCAGCACCCGGCTCCCTCGCGTTAGCCTTGCTGTGTTGTGATCACGTGGCTGACTTCGGGCGCGGCGCTTGTTTTGGTTTTTCTTTAGCTTGCTCCTGGAAGCTTTAGAGTGAACGACTTTCTTGCACCGGTTGCCGTACCTGCCTCATCCAGACCTCTTCTTCGGGCTCTATCGGCCCGCAGTTCGGCAAGCCCCTCGGGGCGGGTTCCTGCCATGCCGTTGGTCCGCTACAGGAAGGTGGTCATCCTGGGATACCGCTCTGTAGGTGAGTCTCCGCCCTGCAGAGAACAGGGACGTACGGCCTCTTTGTGGCCAGAAGAGGCGCGCAGTCCCGGGAACTTGACCCCGGACCGAGTGTAGAGCGAGGAATGGAGGAAGCAAGATTGGTGTGTTGAGGGCTGCAGGAAGCCGTAGCTCGTAAAGGTTAATGTGGACTTGACTGCAGGACCATCTGAGTGGTCTTCATTACCCTGGGAGTAGAGATGGGGATCGGGATTTGAAGGCGTGGGCACTGTCTGCGTGAGGCAAATAGTCGCAGGTGTCCTGGGGCGATGAGAACTTGATCTTAGGGAATATCAGATCTTCCCAGGAGTGAGGTGGGGTAGGGAAAGGCGGCGGGAAAGGCTTTCTGGCCCGATGCTGTCTGCACCCAATAGCCAAAGAGAAGAGACAAGGCCAGAAGATGGTGAGGGTAGGCTAAGAGAAAGCCTTCCTTGGGGCACTCACAGACTAGGGTACTGATTTGGGGTGCTATTTGGTCCTGAGCCACAGTCCTAAAGGACAGAGAATGTGAATGTGGGTGGATGATTTGGAGACAACTATTTCTGCACCTTACAGGGAAGACATCTTTGGCACATCAATTTGTGAAAGGCGAATTCTTGGAAAGCTACGATCCTACAGTGGAGAACAGTGAGTAGTTTGCCCTTTGGTGTGAAGGGGATATAACCTGGAGGGCTAGGGTGCCTCATCCAACTCCATAATTTGGGATTTTCCTGTTGCAAAGGGGCTCCTTTATTTAGTTGTTAAATCCAATCTCCTCTTGCAATCTTGTTCTGTGGGTGGATAGAGTATGGATTTGCAAGGTACTATGTCCAGAATAGTGTAGATATGGACAGTAAGAGTCCTGGCATGTCACTTTAGTTTCCTGGCTAGCTCCCTGGACCTGGTCCATCTATGTCACCTCCAGAATTAAGAATGTATGGGGGTACATATTGCTGGCTCTACAAGGCACCTCACAGTCAAGTTTTCTTTTCTTTTCAGCTTACAGCAAGATAGTGACTCTTGGCAAAGATGAGTTTCACCTACACCTGGTGGACACAGCAGGGCAGGTACCAGTTGGGGCAGGGTATTCAAATGTGGTAGTTCAGCCCTAGGAGATAAAGTCTGGTAGACTTCATGGTCATGTGTAACATAGTATTGAATGAAAAGCATTTTAGCTGCTAACATTGTTTAGGGCCCATTAGAGCTGTTCCATAACTTTTTGAATAGAAGTGACTGGAGTGGGGAGTGCTCCAAGGAGGACACTGGACACTGTCCCACCAGCCTTTGCCATCAGAGTGATGTGGATCTAGGTACTAATGTTTCTATTTCTTTTTAGGATGAGTACAGCATTCTGCCCTATTCATTCATCATTGGGGTCCATGGTTATGTCCTTGTGTATTCTGTCACCTCTTTACATAGGTAAGTAATCAAGATTGTAGGGTACTTGGGAGGACCTGAAGACTGTCTTAAAACTAAGATTATAGCTCCATTTCTTGTGTTTAAAGCTTCCAAGTCATTGAAAGTCTGTACCAAAAGCTACATGAAGGGCATGGGAAAACCCGGTAAGTGGGCACAAGGGAGTTAGAGGAGCAGAGGGGTGAATTGTTTAAGTTAGAGAGGAGGCTGGGACATAGACCATACCTGGTCTAATGGGGATTTGTGAAGCCTTGAAGTAAAGGTGGTTGGGGTCCATAGCGAATGAGCAGGAATCCTACAGTCATTGCCATCTCCTCACAGGCTGCCAGTGGTGCTAGTGGGGAACAAGGCAGATCTCTCTCCAAACAGGTATGTAAGCCTCTACTGCTTAGGGTAAAGGAAAGTGAGCTGACTAGAAATCAGTGAGGCTGTAGTCCTAGCCCTGCCACTGACTCAAATAAACCATTTTTACCTCTCTTCATTTCTAACTAGAGGGGTAAGAGAAGATAACCCTTCTATTGCAAAAACCACAGTTAGGTATTTCAAGTCTCAGTCGTAGATTCACTGATCATTCCTTTGTTTACCTGTATTTTCTCTTTCCTCAACCTTTGTCTCAAACTTTGGGGAGATGGGAAGTATAGAGAAGTCTAGATTCTGAAGATTTTGCAGAGAACTTGGGTACATTGCTATCTTATATCTTTATGTTCCAAATTTACTTTCAGAGAGGTGCAGGCAGTTGAAGGGAAGAAATTAGCAGAGTCCTGGGGTGCGACATTTATGGAGTCATCTGCTCGAGAGACTCAGGTACTGGGCCTGAAGACTAGGAAGGTGGTGGGGGTAGCATTTTCTTTCTTATACATTGCTTGGGGGGTGGGTATGGTAGAGGAGTGGGGTGTTTACCTCAGAGCTGGGTGGTAATAGCACTGAACTGACTTTTGCCACAAATACCTATTCCTTATAGCTGACTCAAGGCATCTTCACAAAAGTCATCCAGGAGATTGCTCGTGTGGAGAATTCCTATGGGCAAGAACAAAGATGTTGTCTCATGTGAGCCCTCGGGTATGGGGTAACTCCCTTGTTTCTGCCTCTAGCACTTGCTGGGTTCCATTGGGGGGCAGACCCTCTGGAATTCATGGGTAGCTGCCATCTATTCCTAGCTCTCTGGGCACACAGTGTGGTACCTCATGTTTGCACACTTTCCACGGGCTACAGTGGCCTGGGTGTCAATGTTTACAAAGGGGCAAGGATGTTTCATGTGCACTGACCTCTGTAGCCCCATTTTTTTCTAAATGAATTCTGTTAGAACCTGTGGGGTAGGTATATGAGTCCTGGGCATTGTTTATCCAGGACCCATCCTCCTGTATAGGTTTTGGTATTGCTTGGGCAAGAAGAGCTGGGGACTCCTGAAGAAGAGTTGGCTCCCTGCTGTGACAATGTATATATGCAAATAAACTGAGAAATCTTTTGTTGTTGACTTTTCTATATCTTAGGAGAGCTCAGGGCCAGGATCTCTTTTTCCAAGGGGTAATGGTCTTTGGTGGGGAATATTTCCATTCCTACTCCTTACTCCTCATTTATTAAGGAGCATTACCCTAAGACTTACCACCTGCTTTTCTCACCTTTCTATTTGCTAGGTTCTCCCTCTACAGTATTGTTGGTTGCTCCACCCATCCAAGTATGTAGGCTCTTAACATTCACTTACCTACAGAAACACCACCCTCTAGTGGCCAGCTGCCATTTGCTGACCTAGCTGTTGTCCCTGGGGCCTTGGCACTTACTGAGACTCCTGGTAGGTTTTGGGGAAATAGAAGTTCCTCACTCCTTGTTATGTAAAAATGAAGGCAGAGACCAAAAGTGTTGTGAAGATTTTGAAGATTTTGATTCCCCAAGAAAGTTGAGGAGAAAAGTAAGAAATAATGCTCCTGGTGCATATCGGTTTCTCTGTCCCTAGTCCCTTTCATTACAATAGGCATTCTTTGCTCTTTTCATGTTCGTTGACTTTTTGTAGCTTTCACACTTTTGGAGGAATGCTACATATTTTAGCTATCAAAGGATATTGTTTCTGTCCTTTTTTAACAACTCACCACCTCAGAAGGAGGATGGATATTTCAGCTAGAAAGGTTTGGGTCTCTTTGCCTCAATTTTTAAAAATTAATTTTTCTATTTTTGGTCCCAGGGATTGAACCCAAGAGTGTGTAACCACTGAGCCACATTCCCAGCCCTTTATTTTATTTTTTATTTTGAGACACAGTCTTGAGAAGTTGCTTAGGGCCTTGCTAATTTACTGAGGCTGGCTTTGAATTTGTGATCCTCCTGCCTCAACCTCCCAGAGCTGGGATTGGAGGGGTGCACCACCCTACCCTGCTGCCTCTATTTTTCTTGACTCTCTTTCTCACAGCCCAAGAGCCTAATTGGCCCAGCTCCTCTCCAACAAAGTGGGTAATATGAATGGTGTCATAAATTTACAGGGAGGACAAAGATCTTTTCTGCCAATTGGGGGAGGCTGAAGTACCCCAGTGCACTTACTTGGTGAGGGTAGGGGGGTGGAAAAAAATCTAGGTGTGATATTTATTTATTTATTTATTTATTGCGTGGTACTGGGGATTGAACCCAGGGCATTCTGAGCTACATCCACTGAGTCATATTCCTAATCCTTTTTATTTAAAAAAAATTATTATTTTTTGGTATTGGGGATTGAACCCAAAGGTGTTTTAACACTGAACCACATCCTTAGCCCTTTTTATTTTTGCTGAGTGTGGTCTTGAATTTATAATCCTCCTGCCTCAGACTCCCAAGTTGCTGGAATTAAGGTGTGTGTCACCAGGCCTGGCTATTTTTTGAGACAGGGTCTCACCAAGTTGTCCAGGTTGGGCTCAAATCTGTGATCCTCTTGCTCCAGTCTCCTGAGTTGATGGTATTACAAATGTGCACCATCATGCCCAGCTAGGTGAGAATTTTTAGCCAGGACCTTGTCAGTATGTGGCTCTAGGCTTATGGTTGGAAATGATGTTTGTCATGCTGTTTTTTTAAAATCTTGTTTTTGCTTCTCTGATATAAACTAAAAAGAAATAAGGGTTCTAGGGGAAAAAAAAAAAAAATATATATATATATATATATACACACACACACACACACACCAAAGAGCAATCTCAGTGACTTGGGAGGTTTTCTCAAGACTATCATCATCCTTTCTCCATATTACAATTAGGTCCTTTTGCACATCTGGCAGGGATTCTTATTACAGGAGCCTACCACTGCCATTTGCAAGAAGCCTGGGATAGACTTTATAAACATCTAAGATTTTTCTAGATGTTTATCAATAAGCAATCTCAGGGCCTGAAAACCTTGAGTTATTAGTGGTTAATAGCTTCTCCATTTAGCATTGTGACCTTGGGCAGTCACTTAACCTTCTCTGAGCCTCAGTTTCTTACAAAGTGTGGTTAAATCTGCTTTGGAGCATTGAGATGAGACTTAAATGAGGTAATATACATAATGCTTAGAATAGTTCATCATACATATAAGAAGCCCTTAAGAAATGATGGCTATCAGCTGGTTGCAGTGGCCCATACCTGTAATTTCAGCAGCTTGGGAGGCTAAGGCTGGAGGATCCCAAGTTCAAAGGCATCCTCAGCAACTTAGTGAGACCCTGTCTCAAAAAAAAAAAAAAAAAAAAAGAAAGCTGGGGATGTCGCTCATGGAGGTTAAATGCCCTTGGATTCAATCCCCAGTACAAGGGAAAAGAAGAAAAATAAGAATTTAAAAAATGGTGGCTATCAGTCACTGTTACTATTGCTATTATTGGAGTTTCTGGTGAGGGTTTGCCTTTCCCTGCCTCTGAGTACAGAAATAGAGAGGTGCCTTCCATTTTCCTACTTCTATTTCTTAGTTAACTTACCATAGTGGGGACAGCTATGGGGTGGGTCATTGCTAAAAGTTTTCATTTTTTATTTATTTTTGTGGTGCTGGAGATTGAACTCAGGGCCTTGTGCTTGCGAGGCGAGCACTCTACCAACTGAGCTATCTCCCCAGCCCAAGTTTTCATTTAAAAAAAAAAATTTTTGTTTTAATTGTAGATGGACACAATACCTTTATTTATTTATGTGGTGATAAGAATCGAACCCAGTGCCTCACATGTGCTAGGCGAGTGCTCTACCACGGAGCCATAACTCCAGCCCCAGGTTTTCAGTTTTGTTTTTTTCTGAAATGCACTTGGTTAGAGCAGAGAACATGACTTCAGTGTGTAGTTAGTTACTGGAGGACATATCTGGTCCTGATGCCTCCTATAACCATGGCCAAGTCTCCATGACTGTCTAATATGGAAGCCCCGAGTCACATATGGCTTTATAAATTTAATTTAATTAAAATAAAAAGTTCCTCAATTATGCTACCTTCATTTCAAAATGCTCAGTAGCTAAATGTGGCTAATAGTTAACATATCATATAGCACGGTCCATTTGTAAACTCCCATAAAACTAGTCTTGGAATTACTCTGCTTGCCTTTCTCCACTTTTCCTTTAAAAACAAAACAATACTCAGGAGGCTGAGGCAGGAGGACATCAAGTTCTAGACCAGCCTGGGAAATTTATGAAGACCCAATCTCAAAATAAAAAATTAAAGGGCTGGAGATGTAAGTCAGTTGTAGCGTCCCCCCTCCCACTTCGATCCTCAATACAGCTAAATAAATACACATACACAAAATGTTTTTAATCTTAGGGAAAACATGGCCTTTGGTTTGAATCACAGCTCAACTTCTTACTAGATGTGAGTCCTTGGGCAATTTTATCTCTTTTAGCCTCAATATTTTCATCTGTAATATGGAGATAGTTCGTGTAATTCATAATGCAGGTGAGGAATAACTAAGAAGATATAAAGTATCCACACAAGGTTAGTTTGTCTCCTACCTACCCCAAGTGTACAGCTCATGCAGTAAGTCACTCCTATTGCTTCCTCTCATCCAGACTTCGGGTGGGAGTGCCCAACAGGAGTGTGCTCTAGAATCTTTTTCAGAGTAACAGTACTGCCAGGTACTAGCGAGGCTACCTTACTTTACCTTAAAAAAAAAAAAAAGAAAAAAAAAAAGGGACCAGAGGTCCTGAAGATTCGGAGACACTAGAGTTTGGGGTAAGGGCACTCTGAAAAGGAAGGGAAGTTCTATATTGATGTTTTGATGGGGAAGTGGTGTGTGTGGCGACTGTGAGGGCACTGACCGTCCTTCCTCATGAAGGGGTCTGGGAGCCAGAAGGCAAGACTAAGTATCGTCCAGAGTTCTTTGGGCCCCCAAACGTGGCAAGAACACACCCTTTGCAGCTCCAGGCGCCGTGCCTCACTTTCTCCATTTGCGGACTCCAGTTCCCAGGATGCAGAGCAGCGGCCAATCTCCTGGCTCTTCTTCCATCCCCCTCTCGGGAAAGATTGCCCCTGGCCAAGGCGAGGGGGCAGCTGCAGTTTCAGAAACCAACGACAGCAAAGGAATGGAATTAGAAAGTAGTCAGAATTCCAGTTTCAAAGTTCAGAAGGTAAAGAAGGCAGCTCCAGAGCTGGGGCGACGAGCAGGGGGGCTTCATTCCCACGTGTCGGCACAGCAGCCGGTTCGGCGCAGTCGGGGTTAACCTGTGGCGGAGGGATCCCGTAGCGTGTGCGTAGAACTGCAGAGTCACAGCCTTTCCTCCGAGAGGGCCGTATCCCTACGCCGCCCCGCTCCAACACAAAATAGGGCCGCATCTTCTCCTTTCTCCCGTTCTTGAGTGGGGTTCCCCGGGCATAAGGTCCCGGAGGACCCCACACCGGAGGCTTCACGAATCTCCGCGACTGCTGCCCAAAACTCGGGCCAGGAAATAGCCCCTTCGCAGGAACCACCCTACCGGCCGAACAGGAGGCGGAGGGGGGGGTGGAGGCGGAGCGGCGCCGCGCTGCACTACTTTCCTCTCCGGTTGCAAATGGCTGCCTCGTTCCCCACTTTCCGCTCAGTTTCCTGACCCCTTGGCGCCGGGAGCCGGGGTTGGGCCATGCACCTCTAGGCCCCCCGCGATCACAGCCAACTGGGGGTCGAGGGGGTGCAGCCGACCGGAGCCGGCCAGGCCGGGGGCGGGGCAGCTCCGGAGGCCAGAGGGGAAGGGAGGCGATCGCAGGGCCTGGAGCGGCCGGAGGGGAGCGGGCAGAGGGCTCGCACCGCCCGCCCCTTCCTCTTCCTCGCCCACCTACCCTCCTCCCTTCCCCGGGGGGAGCAGAAGGTGGGGGGCTCGAAGCCGCCGGAGGCGAGCGCTCGGGGTCGAGGAGCCCGGCGCTGGGTGTGTGTCAGGTTCAGTCCCGCGGCCCCGCCGGCTCCGCGTCGCGGTAGCTCGCGCGGCCCCGGGGCGCCGGCCGGGCGGGGAGAGGGGCTCAGCGCTGCTGTGAGGGTCTCACGTTCCATCCGGGCCCGGCGCGGGGCGGCGCGGCATTCCTTCCGGGCTGCTGGGGAGGCGCCTCGACGTTCCATCTGGAGAACCTCGACGTTCCGCCCGAGCCCGGCGCGGGCGGCCGGGGCGCTGGCCGGGCCCCTGGCCGGGCCCTAGGACTGAGAGGCCGCCCGGCGACGCGGATGCGGAGCCTTCTTGCCCAAGATCAAAGCCACCGGTGCTCTCTTTGTGTCCGCTCGGGATTCACCGCCCTGGGGCTGTCCATGGAAACCTAAACTGCTGGAACCCGAGGCAGAGAACCCCCCCTTTGGCTTCTTGCTTTTTTCTTGGGGGGGTGGGGAGGGTGGCCACTCCGACCTGGATTTACCGTTCTTGGCCCCTCTAAGCCCCCCCGTGCGGGGGGCGACTGTGATCGCTCTGGCGGTTGGAGGTCGGGGAGCGGCCCGGGCTCTGGCCATGTTCTCGGATGAGGATTTCTGGATCGCCCTGTGAAGAGGTGAGTGAAGTCCGCCCGGCCAGGGCCCAGAAAGGGTTGGACTGGGGGCACAGCCAGATGAACTATCTTGGCCTGTGCTGGCCTTAGGTTGGAGAAGGGGGTGCCAGAGCTGGGGAGGGTTCTTTTGGCAGGGTCTGTCAGGGGAACCTGAGCCATCGTCAGGGCACAACCGAGGCCTGGCTGGTGTCTTGGGGTGTGCCTCTTTAAAGACTGGGGTTCAGGGAAACAGGGAGTTTGGGAACCTGCCCAGATAGCCTTTCTGCCTGTTTGTTTTTGTGTTGGGGGGAGTTCCACGAAATTAGGACCCAGGCCCTGATGCCAGCACCAGTCCCAGCCTGCTGCTTCTCCCCGAAGTGTTCCTGTGGGTCTTGGGACAGAACAACTTGGGATGGGGGGAGGGTGCCACTGCCAGGTCGGACTTACTGCCAGATTGGACTTTAAGGTTGTTCCTACTCAGCCAGTCACCCAAAGCAATCTCTGAAAAACTCAAGGAGCCCTAGGTCCTTTAAAGGTCTTCCCCTGGGTAAAGGGGACAGTATGTGGATACTGACTAGTGTGATGAAGGGGTGACTGGGGAAGAAGGAGGAGGGACTGGAGGCAGCTCTGGCCCTGCTGTTCAACTTTAAACTACCCCTGTCTGGCAAAGTGACCCCAGCTAGGCCTACTGCTGTCTTAGCCTGCTTTGCCTCCCCTACTCTCGGGATGGACATAATCTCCAGGGGATTATAGAGGAGGCCATGGAGATTTGTTTCCTGCGAATGTGGGCTGCAAAAAAATGGCTTTTGTCTCTTGCTTTCTCTGGACCTGGTGTGGAGATCTAGCTGCCCATGAGTCCCTGGCCAGTCCTGCAGGCTCCTCCCAGACCTCTGCAACCCTTTTCTGGCTAGGGAATGCTAACTGCTAATTGGTCCTCTGATCCTCTCCCAGTTTTGCAGAATAGGATGGCCTGTACCTCTTTGGAGGAGAAATGACTTGATTTGAACTCTTTTCTTCTGGGAGCCAGTGTTTCGAGCCCTGGCAAGTGGCGCTGGGGAGAAGGGGTGTATATGCATGTGCAGGAGGGTGCAGCATGAGCCTTGCGCCTCTGACTCTGAACTCCAGGCAAGGACAGCCCCTCTCACACCTGTCATGCTGCTCAGCAGGCTTTTGGCTAGGGCATTTTGCTCCCTCACTCAACCCCCTCCAACATACATATATACTGGATCTCCTTGAGTCTGGTCTTAGAAAGCAGAAAGTAGGGGTTTTGCCCTGAATAATTTCTGTGGGGTGAGAGGTGGCACAGGCGGTGGTGGAGTGAGGTAAGCTGTCAGCTGTGATCTCTGCTCCTGCTTTCTGTGAAGGGTTCCTCCTACCAACTATCCCCAAACAACTTCCTCAGGTGGGAAGTTAGCAGTGGCTTCTCTTAGGCGTGGCAACCCCTAGGGTGACCCAGGGACAGTGTGGAGGGTCTGCAGGGCCAATGTTGCCATTTGAGCCTTTCCTGGAGGGCTGACCCAAATGGGGGTGGAGAGAGGTGTGGTTTGATTCTCAGGCTGGGAACCAGGAAGTCCTGAGTCCTACTGAAGAGTTGTTCACTCAAGGACCTGCTTCAGCCTTTCACCTCTCCAAGCCTCTGTTTCCCTCTTGATTGGGAAAACAGTGAAAGCTGTTGGTCTGGGATGAAGGCAGAGAGGATAGTAGGTTGAGATAAATCCCTGCTTTTCTTGATGTTTGTTTTGGGCCTTTTAGGCATAGCATTAAGGGGTATCAGCATAGTTTTACTTCCTAAGTCAGAGGAAACCTGCTAGGAACTATCCCACTTGGTGGGAAACCCCTTGGTGTATATGTATGTCTGTTTATTGGCTGTGATTGATGGGATGGGAGAACCTGTGCCTTTATTTATTTAGATGTGTTCAAAGGCTTGAAGGTTGTGGAACTTAGTATTGGGGTGCAGATGCTGGATGGCAGGGATGGGGAAGTAGGGGTTGAGGGTTTAAGCTTCTTGGATGTGGCCCTAGATTCTTTTTGGTACAACTTAGAGAACACTCTGCATTTTGCTTCTTAATCTCTCATCTTCCATAGCTCCATGAATGGAACTATGACTGTGGAGGACATTGGTATTTTGTTCCTCAAGACTGGCCGAAGGTGGTTTCTGTACCTTCTTGAACATTGCCAACTGTACCAGCCTGAGAGGGCTGTGCTCGGGGGAGGGCAGAGGAATTTGTCCCTGTGGCCTTGTGTGAGGCGGTCCTCCTCCTACCCACTGTATTATCACTGTTGTTTTTTATTTCTTCCTGTGTGTGACTCCTTCGGCTTCAATGTTGAGAGCAGAGCTGGTGGAGGAGCTTTGGGCCATAGTAGTAAGATATAGTGAGATACAAAAGTTTAGGAAACTTTGAGGCCCTCTTGGACTTCTCAGTATGTCTAGGCCTAGAATGACTGAATATATTGGAAGGGGGTCTGAATATATTGGGTGGTGCCCTGACCTCCAACTCCACTTCCCATAGGTGACTTCTAATGACCCCTTTAAGTTCCTGAGCACCTTTCCTGTGAGCCAGCCAGATTACCCACCCTGCTTTCTTTTCAGGTGTGGTTGTGTAGCAGGTTTGTGAAAGAAAGATGCTTTGGGAATGGAGATGACAGGCATCAGGTGACATTACCTATCAGAGAGATTCTGAGTGGTGGGGGAAAGTAAAATAACTTCCTTTCCCGTGATATGGCTTAGGAAAGGAGGGACAGACAACTCTGGTAATTAGGGAATTGATTTCCCAATCTTAAGCACCTTTGAGAGTTCCTGTCATTGAACCCTCAGCTATTGACTGGGGGATTTGCCTTCCAATTTGAGAGGACGGGGTGGTTCTTACTAAGTTTGGTGTGGTCACTTTTGTTAAAAAAGAGGAGTGAAAAAGATGGGAGATGAATTTCTCAGACTCTTGTTATTTGCAGTTCTTTTTTAGGACTCCCTTATCACATCTCTTAATCTCTGATTAAGAGAATGGTCTACCCTTTTCACTAACAACTGTTGGTACCTGTCCCTTTCAACTTTCTTCTGTAGGATCCTTTTCCTGTTTTTCATCTTTGTAATTCTTATTCTTTACTCCTGTGTGTTTTTGTACTATGCTTAATTTCCTCCGAGGTAGAAGGTGTGTCTCAACTTTTTTTGGGGTGGTGGTGGTATAACTTTAGTGTGTTTTGTATGGCTGTGGTACAGGCTGGCATATCTTATATTTTAGAAGGGGGACTGGAGACTAGGGACCGTTACTTATGCCCCCCCCCCCACCACCCCAGTGTGTGTGGAAACCCTCTGACGGAAGAGGAAGGAAACTGCTTTGCTATGTCCTGCCCCATTTAGACCTCCTCCAAGTGGCAGTGTGCTTCCTGAGACTACAACTCCCAGCATGCTTAGCCTCAGACCTGGCTACACATGCTCAGTAACTCTTAAGGCCCACTTCTGTTAACTACTGGGAGCATCTGAGGAGGAAGGGCAGTTGGCGTTGCTAAGGGCAACGACCTGAGGCCTTCAGGTTGGGTGAGACCCAGGGTTTAGTTAGGACAAGGGCAGGGGCGGGTCTCAGCATTTGGGTGGATATTGGGGTTTCTTCTGTTGGGTTTGAGTTGTCCTGGTTGAGACTATTGGAGGTGGGAGAGATCCATCCATAACTAGACTTCAGTGCTCTATCTCTTGCAAGACCCAAGGACTCTGACTCTGGGAGAGGGATTTTGGTTGGACTCAAACTTTAGGGTCATAATTACCCTTAAGTTGGCCCTGACAAACCTCTAGGATGATGGCTGACTTGAGACCTGAGGAAAAAGGCCAGGGGATAGGGCCCATGAGAAGTCAGGGACTCAGATAAGGCAAAGGGTAATACCAGATGTAAATTGGATGTGCTTCCAGTTAGATATTATTGCCCTGGGTTGTAGAGGAGGTTAGAAATGGGAAAATGGAGTAGATCCCCTGAGAGTTCAGAGTGAGAGAAGAGAGTATGTGTTTATCTGGGGAGAAAGTGGGATAAGGGTTAAGAAGAATGATTTTCCTTGTCATTAATGTGGGAGTTTGTAGGTAAGACTTGGTTGTGATATCTGTAGGGTCTGGAAACCATTAGCTGACTTCCTCCTAGGATTTTTGGGCAAGGGCTTATAGGGGAGACTTACTGGATATACAGTTATCACTTGACACCAACAGGTCTCCCCGAGAGGGCCCTGCCCCGTCGGAGAGAGGGATGGACAGCCAGAAGCCGCCTGGTGAGGATAAAGATTCAGAACCGGCAGGTGAGTAGGGCAAGTTTTGGGTTTGCTGAAAACATTTAGCTCTTCATGGCAACCTTGTATTTCTGGTCTTGGCACAAGGACATGAATTAAATCTGTGTAATAGACAGCTAATTGAAGGACTTTGTTCTTTGAGACAAAAATCAAAATGCCAATCTGTGGTCCAGCGTGGGTTTTGGATAATCTCAGTCTGGCAAGTGGACTTAGTATTAAATATGCGTTCCGCTCTTTCTGTTCATTCAGCTGATGAACCTGCAGCCTCCGAGGAGCCAGGTGCCGCTGAGCCAGACCTTCCCAACCCACATGTGGTGGAGGTGTCTGTCCCCAGTTCTGGGAGTCCCAGACTTAAGGAACCACCCCAGGACTACAGGTAACTCATTTGGGAGAAACGAGGATGTAAGGGCTCTTAAGAATTTGATTTGAGAGTTTGGGGTTTTAAGGAGGAGGATTTAGAAAAATGAGTATTTGGGAAGCATGGACATGCTAATTCATTGGGTGGCAGGGACCTGGCATGGTGCTGATGCTTGTGTGTCCACAGTGGGGGTCCAGTGCGGCGCTGTGCTCTCTGTAACTGCGGGGAGCCAAGTCTGCATGGGCAGCGGGAGCTCCGGCGTTTTGAGTTGCCATTTGATTGGCCCCGGTCTCCAGTGGCATTACCTGGGGGGAACCCAGGGCCCAGTGAGTCAGTGCTTCCCAGTGAGGATCTATCACAGATTGGTTTCCCTGAGGGCCTTACACCTGCCCACCTAGGAGAACCTGGAGGTAAGTGAGGGGGAGTAGGGCAGAAAACCAAGTAAAGGGTGGGTAGTCCTGAGCCAGCAGTCATCTTGTTAACTCTTTCCTTTTTGTTTACCTCTTCCCACCTGTAAAGGGTCCTTCTGGGCACACCATTGGTGTGCTGCATGGTCAGCAGGCGTATGGGGGCAAGAGGGCCCAGAACTATGTGGTGTGGACAAGGCCATCTTCTCAGGGATCTCACAGGTAGAACTGAGGCCAAGGGATTGCAGAGGGGAAAACAAGGCTGGGCTTGGAGAGGGTGGGAATGGCTGATGGGCTTCTGAGAGTTAGGGTAGAATGAGAAGTACAGTGAACATACTGGGGCAAAGTTAGTACCTAAAACTGCTCCTCTGGAGAAAGCTGGTTGGTCTGAGACTTTGTGTTCTTCCTTGCAGCGTTGCTCCCACTGCACCAGGCTCGGTGCCTCCATCCCTTGCCGTTCTCCTGGATGTCCAAGGCTTTACCACTTCCCCTGTGCAACTGCCAGTGGTTCCTTCTTATCCATGAAAACACTGCAGCTGCTTTGCCCAGAGCACAGTGAGGGGGCTGCACATCTGGGTGAGAAGTCTTATCCTTTGGACAGAGAGCAAATGAGGGGCCAAGTGTGCCTCAGATTTTGGTACTCTGCAGAGCACTTCTCAAATCTGTAATTATACATGGTCAGTCTGCCCCACTAAAATATGTGTGAATTTTGTGAGCGTAGGGTATTTGCTTGTCTCATTTTCCATGGTGTCCACAGTGCCTAGAATAGTGCCTGGCAAATATGCCAGCATAACTATTTGTTATTCATTTATTCATTGTCCATGGAATACTTGTTATGTACTTGGCAAGGAATCTGCAGCTGACCTGTGCTGTCTGTCTCTTCCCTCTGCAGAGGAGGCTCGCTGTGCAGTATGTGAGGGACCAGGGGAGTTATGTGACCTGTTCTTTTGTACCAGCTGCGGGCATCACTATCATGGGGCCTGCTTGGATACTGCTTTGACTCCCCGCAAGCGTGCTGGCTGGCAGTGCCCTGAATGCAAAGTGTGCCAAGCCTGCAGGTAAGACTAAGAAAGTAAGAGGGAAGCACAACACAGGCTAAGGTTGAAAATAAGGGCAGAGAGGACCCTGTAATGTGCCCTGCACCCCTGCAGGAAACCTGGGAATGACTCTAAGATGTTGGTCTGTGAGACTTGTGACAAAGGATACCATACCTTCTGCTTAAAACCACCCATGGAGGAATTGCCTGCTCACTCTTGGAAGTGTAAGGTGAGTGTTTCTTGATTCTGCCTCTATAGCATCACCAGTTTCCCTATGGTGACTGGTCCTGTCAGCCTGACCAATGCCTGTTTTGCCCACTCCCTTCTTCTAGGCATGCCGGGTATGCCGGGCCTGTGGAGCAGGCTCAGCAGAGCTAAATCCCAACTCTGAGTGGTTTGAGAACTACTCACTCTGTCACCGCTGTCACAAAGCCCAGGGAGGTCAACCTATCAGTTCTGTTGCTGAGCAGCATTCCCCTGTCTGTAGCAGGTAAGTGGTGTGAACTGGCTGAGATTGGGATTGGTGGGTGGTCAGAAAGATTGAGATTTTTTGGCAGGGGTCATGTTAAAGCTTGAACTTTTAGAGGGGAGCCCTAAAGGGGGCAGCGCAATCTGCAGTATTCATGCATCACCCCAGTGTACTTTCTAGGAATTGTTAGCTGGTGAGAGCCACAGTGCCTGCTCCCCTGTACCCTCTGCAGATTTTCACCCCCAGAGCCTGGCGATATCCCCACTGATGAGCCCGATGCTCTGTGCATTGCATGCCAAGGGCAGCCAAAGGGTGGGCACGTGACCTCTATGCAACCCAAGGAATCGGGGCCCCTGCAATGTGAAGCCAAACCACTAGGTGAGTAGGGTTTGAGGGTCCCTGAAATTAATCCCCTTTTATTCTGTGGTAAGAGACAGATTTTCCTTTGCCTTAAATATTTCCTGTGCAGTAGATCTGAGCTAGGTGGGAGTATTGTGTGTTGTGTCTGCAGGGAGAGCAGGGGCCCAACTTGAGCCCCGGTTGGAGGCCTCCCTAAATGAGGAGATGCCACTGCTGCCCCCACCTGAGGAGTCGCCCCTGTCCCCACCACCTGAGGAATCACCCACGTCCCCGCCTCCTGAAGCCTCACGCCTGTCCCCACCACCTGAGGAATCACCTGCATCCCCACCGCCTGAGGTGTCACGCCTGTCCTCTCCACCTGAGGAATCACCCCTTTCCCCACCGCCTGAAGAATCCCCTCTGTCTCCTCCACCTGAATCATCACCTTTTTCTCCACTGGAGGAGTCGCCCTTCTCTCCACCAGAAGCATCACCCCCATCTCCCTCTCTTGAGACACCCTTGTCCCCACCGCCTGAGGCATCACCCCTGTCTCCACCATTTGAGGAGTCTCCCCTGTCACCCCCACCTGAGGAATTGCCCAGTTCCCCGCCACCTGAGGCATCTCGCCTGTCTCCACCACCTGAGGAGTCACCCATGTCCCCTCCACCTGAGGAGTCACCCATGTCTCCACCACCTGAGGCGTCTCGTCTGTTCCCACCATTTGAAGAGTCTCCCTTGTCCCCTCCACCTGAGGAGTCTCCCTTGTCTCCACCTCCTGAGGCATCACGCCTGTCTCCACCCCCTGAGGACTCACCCATGTCTCCACCACCTGAAGACTCACCTATGTCCCCTCCACCTGAGGTATCATGCTTGTCCCCACTGCCTGAGGTATCACATTTATCCCCACTACCTGAGGTGTCACGCCTGTCCCCACCACCTGAGGAATCTCCCTTGTCCCCACCGCCTGAGGAGTCCCCCACATCACCTCCACCTGAGGCTTCACGCCTATCCCCACCACCTGAGGACTCTCCCACATCTCCACCACCTGAAGACTTATCTGCTTCTCCACCACCGGAGGACTCGCTCATGTCTCTGCCGCTGGAGGAGTCACCTCTGTCGCCACTGCCTGAAGAGCTGAGACTGTGTCCCCGGCCTGAGGAGCCACACCTGTCCCCCCAGCCTGAGGAACCCCAACTTTCCTCCCAGTCTGAGAAGCTGCACCTTTCCCCGCAGCCTGAGGAGCCGAGACTCTATCCCCAGCCTGAGGAGCTGCACCTGTTCCCACAGCCTGAGGAGCCATGCTTGTCCCCTGTGCTTGAGGAGTCATGTCTATCCTCTCAGCCTGAGAAACTACACCTATCCCCTATGACTAAGGAACCATGCTTATCCCCTCGGCCTGAGGAATTACTGACCCTCCAGCCTGAGGAGCCCCGCCTGTCACCTATGCCTGAGGAACCATGCCTAAGCCCCCAGCTTGAGGAACCATGCCGATCCCCTCAGCCTGAAGAGCCTCCCAAGGAGCCAGGCCTGTGCCCCGCACCTGAGGAGTTGCCCTTGTTTCCCCCACCTGGGGAGCCTCCCTTGTCCCCCTTGCTTGGAGAGCCGGCCCTGTCTGAGCCTGGGGAACCACCTTTATCCCCTCTACCCGAGGAGCTGCCCATGTCCCCATCTGGGGAGCCATCCTTGTCACCTCAACTGATGCCACCAGGTAAGGGGAGGTTAGTGCCCCCTTACTCTGGGACAGTCTTAACTCTTTATGGCACATCTAATCTAAGAGCTCCTCTTTTTTTCTTCCCCCCAGATCCTCTTCCTCCTCCACTCTCACCCATTATCCCAGCTGCGGTCCCACCAGCCCTGTCTCCTTTGGGGGAGTTAGAGTACCCCTTTGGTGCCAAAGGGGACAGTGACTCTGAGTCGCCATTGGCTGCCCCCATCCTAGAGACACCCATCAGCCCTCCACCGGAAGCTAACTGCACTGACCCTGAGCCTGTTCCCCCAATGATCCTTCCCCCATCTCCAGGTTCTCCAATGGGACCTGCTTCTCCCATCTTGATGGAACCTCTTGCTCCACAGTGTTCTCCACTTCTTCAGCATCCCCTGCCTCCCCCAGACTCCCCTCCTTCCCGGTGCTCCCCTCCTGCTCTGCCACTGTCCATTCCCTCCCCATTGAGTCCAATGGGAAAGGCAATGGATGTCTCAGATGAGACTGAGTTGCATGAGATGGAGACTGAGAAAGGCCCAGAACCTGAGTGCCCAGCCTTGGAACCCAGTGCCACCAGTCCTCTCCCTTCTCCCATGGGGGATCTTTCCTGCCCTGCGCCCAGCCCTGCCCCAGCTCTAGATGACTTCTCTGGTTTGGGGGAAGACACAGCACCTCTGGATGGGACTGATGCTCCTGGTTCACAGCCAGAGGCTGGACAGACCCCTGCCAGTTTGGCTAGTGAACCTAAAGGTTCCCCTGTGCTCCTGGACCCCGAGGAGCTGGCCCCTGTGACCCCTATGGAGGTCTATGGCCCAGAATGCAAGCAGGCAGGGCAGGGATCACCCTGTGAAGAGCAGGAGGAGCTCCGTGCACCGGTGGCCCCTATACCACCCACTCTCATCAAATCTGACATTGTTAATGAGATCTCTAATCTGAGCCAGGGCGATGCCAGTGCCAGTTTTCCTGGCTCAGAGCCCCTGCTGGGTTCTCCTGACCCTGAGGGGGGTGGCTCCTTGTCCATGGAGCTGGGGGTATCTACAGATGTTAGTCCAGTCCGAGATGAGGGCTCCCTGCGACTCTGTACCGACTCACTGCCAGAGACTGATGACTCACTATTGTGTGATGCTGGGACAGCTATCAGCGGAGGCAAAGCTGAGGGGGACAAGGGGCGGCGGCGCAGCTCCCCAGCCCGTTCCCGAATCAAACAGGTGAGGAGCTATCTAGCCACTGTATGTGGTCAAGGTCACAATACTGTGAGAGGTAGTCATTTGCCACTGATAACCTTCATACTTGTCTTATTGAATCTCAGACTTGTAGAGAGTCTTTAGTCCAACTGCATATTTTACTACGGAGAATACTGATATATAGAGTGAGCAGATGATTTACCCAGGTTCATGGTCATTTAGTAATAGAACTGGGATCAGAAACTTGGGTCTTTCAAGTTCCTATTTTATCTCCTTGGACCATGTTGGTCACTTTCTTGAAAGAGGATAATGCATTTGGTTCAGAGCTACTTCCTTATTGATATTTGGAACTTGACTTTTCCCTGCTGTAGGTGGGACTCCTGGGCTTTATTACTAGTCATACTCTGTCATTTGTCTCTTTTCTTCTCTCTGAGCCTGTGGAGCCAATACACTAGTCCTTGACTTTCTCTTGTAATTGTCCTCTTCCCTCACTCAGGGTCGTAGCAGTAGTTTCCCAGGAAGACGCCGGCCTCGAGGAGGAGCACATGGAGGACGTGGGAGAGGACGGGCCCGGCTAAAATCAACCACTTCTTCCATTGAGACTCTGGTAGTAAGGAGAGGCCTCCCATTCCCCAAGCATGCTTCACATGGTCCCTTCAGAATTAAACACCCTTTGTATTAGGCCAGTCCCTTGCATGCCCACCTATCTGTCTGCTAGCCTGAGGTTGTCTGGCTGGTCTGTACCCCTGTCCACTTGGCCCCCAGTCTCTGATATTCTTGCCATTGAGCTGAGGCCCACGCTGGGAGTTGGGATGTTGTTCTTCCTCTTAGATCTGGCATCTGGCCTTCATTTAGTCAAGGGTTCACACCTCCTTCCCCAGTGCCAAAGAGGCAAACACCTTATTTGGGGCAGTCTTATCTTCCTCACTTTCCACAACTCTCTGCCTATAAGGTGGCTGATATTGATAGCTCTCCCAGCAAGGAGGAGGAGGAAGAAGATGATGACACCATGCAAAATACTGTGGTTCTTTTTTCCAACACAGACAAATTTGTTCTAATGCAGGTACTATACTTATAATAGTCCCATTCCCAGCAGAGAGAGAGAGAGAGAGAAAGAGAGAGAGAGAGAGAGAGAGAATGTGTGTGTGCACTCGTGCGCGTTTTGGTGAGATAGGGGAAACCAGGTACATATTGCAGGGGATAAGAAGAAAGTAACTGGAAAATGAAAATGAATTAATCCCATGTAGCAGTAAGAAAGGCAGAAATGGTCTTTGCCTTGTCACAGCTTATTGTTTAGGGAGCTTATATATGTTCTCACCTGAAAAATCTTGAAGCTGACAGAATTTTGTCACATATGTGACTCTTACCTGACTAGTCTTTATTCCATTTTACCTTCCTGTAATTTTTTCTTACTTTTACCCATGCCAGACTATAAACTCAAGTTACCTGATCCTAGGGAGGAATAGTTCCTATGGGTTGAATAGGAGAAGCTGGAGTCCCAAGGTGGGCCTGTAAGTGTCATAATAATGTAGAGTGGGCTTCTGATTTCCTGGCTCCTTGCTCTCAGGTTAGGTGTTCTACTAGTTAGCTGGGACTAGGCAGGATAAGGAGATGCGCTTGGACATTGAGACTTCTGTGTTTCTACAGGACATGTGTGTGGTGTGTGGCAGCTTTGGTCGGGGGGCAGAGGGTCATCTCCTGGCCTGTTCCCAGTGCTCTCAGTGCTATCACCCTTACTGTGTCAACAGCAAGGTGAGTTCAGGACCCAAGAGGTATGGACTGGGGAACAGGGTCAGTTCTTTCTTACCCTAGTCTCCTACTGTGGCCCCACTACCTCTTAAAGTGACCATTTTCTGGAAGTAGTTCATCAGTCACCAGTGGCTATTAAACTTATTTTGGTGAAAAGTCTTTTGGAAATTATGACAAACTTTATAGTTTCTTTGTGGTAGACCAAAACTTGGTGACATAATTTGGCCCATTATATAAACAATGACAACTTTACTAGTATAAAACTTGGTGTAGTCTGGAGTTGTACTATAAAATCAAACCATAAGGATGTATCTGCAAAGAGAAAGCAGTGTTTTGACCTAAGTGTGAATAGTCATTTTTAGGTTTTCAATAATATTAATTTATGTTTTAATCCATAGTTACCACTAACTTAGTTCAGTAACAGGTTCTAAATATTCAAGGAAAATTGAGGGAAATACAACCTAATACTGCCTGTGATTTTTCTCAGGGGGCTTGGGTAGTGAAAGATTGCTATTCCATACTTACAGTGAGGTAGTAACTGGTGAGGCTATTCTGTGAGTGGCAGAGATCCCTGGAAGCCTGTTTGGAGCCACTGTTTTCAGGGGTAGGGGTTCTCTGTATAAGCCTTCCTGTGCTCAAATGGAAGTCTGACTTATGTACTGGGGTTCCTCCAGCCCCACCAATTTAAGTCCTCCTCTTTTACACTAGATCACCAAGGTGATGCTGCTAAAGGGCTGGCGTTGTGTAGAGTGTATCGTGTGTGAGGTGTGTGGCCAGGCCTCTGACCCTTCACGTTTGCTGCTTTGTGATGACTGTGACATTAGCTACCACACATACTGCCTGGACCCCCCACTGCTCACCGTGCCCAAGGGTGGCTGGAAGTGCAAGTGGTAAGGAGACTTGGGTCTTCTGGGGAGCTTGACTTGAGACAATGGGGCATATGAGCCTTAGATGTTAGACTGGATGTAATGTTGCATACATGACAGAGGCTGTATTTAGGGGGCATGCTGCTTGTTTGGTTCTCTGATTGGGTGCCTTTGACTGACTTGAGTAGATGAGGTGTTGAGGGTCTATTTTTCTATCCCATCAGGTGTGTGTCTTGTATGCAGTGTGGGGCCGCTTCCCCTGGCTTCCACTGTGAATGGCAGAATAGCTATACACACTGTGGGCCCTGCGCCAGCCTGGTGACCTGTCCTATCTGTCACGCACCATATGTTGAGGAGGACCTGTTAATTCAGTGCCGCCATTGTGAACGGTGAGAGCATCCCTTTCCCCTTGTATTGGTCCCACTTCTCTGTTGTCAGCCTGACATTGCTTTTACTCTCATTACCCCTGTCTTGTCTCTGTTCTCCCAGGTGGATGCATGCTCGCTGCCAGAGTCTCCTCACTGAGGATGATGTAGAGCAGGCAGCTGATGAGGGCTTTGACTGTGTCTCCTGCCAGCCCTATGTGGTAAAGCCTGTGGGTGAGTATAGTTGCTGGGAGGGGTAAAGAGGAGACAAGTTATGGGTGCGTCATTTTAGAACAGTGCCCAAGCTGCCTGCTTGGTCCTTCCCTTCACAGTGCCTGTTGCCCCTCCAGAGTTGGTGCCTATGAAGGTGAAAGAGCCAGGTGAGTTCCAGAGATTTTGCATGCCAAAGCCGGATGAAACCTTAAACATCATATAGTTTAGCTCCAACCCCCCAATTTCACCTTCTCATTTTAAGAGAAGTGATCCAGGGAGGTTGAGTGACCTGCCCAAGGTCACCTAGTAAGTTAGTGGCAAAGTTATGACTAGAACCAAAGTACCTGTAGTTTGTTGGACTTTCATCAGGAAATATGACCTATCTTTACTTCCAGAATTTTATCTCCAGAGAGCACAACTCTTTCTTCCTCAGTGAAGGGGTCTGGGGCCATCTCCATTGTGATGGGCCTTCCACTTCTGGTATCTGGGGCACTGTGTGTTGGCAGTCATCAAGTAGGGGTCCTTCTGGCCCCTTGACTGCTAAGAGAATCTGTTTGGTGAAACTGGGGTTAAGTCTGAGCAGAGTCAGACTTCTGCAATGGCAGTCTCCTCTCTGATTCCCCTGGGTCACTGACAGAACTCAGGCTTCAATCAGTGGTCCTTGTTGGCCTTTTTCCCAGCCCTCAGATCCCAGGGTGGACTTTTTGTCTGTCACTACTTTTGTCTCAGCTGGAGACACAGGTTGAAACTTGGAGTTCTGGTTTCCCTTGGGCTTCCGTCCACAGCTCACACACTCTTCCCCCTTGTGCAGAGCCCCAGTACTTTCGCTTCGAGGGTGTGTGGCTGACAGAAACAGGCATGGCTGTGCTGCGTAACCTGACCATGTCGCCACTGCACAAGCGGCGCCAGAGGCGAGGCCGTCTGGGCCTCCCAGGCGAGGCAGGGCTGGAGGGTTCTGAGCCCTCTGATGCCCTTGGCCCTGATGACAAGAAGGATGGGGACCTGGACACCGACGAGCTGCTCAAGGGTGAAGGTTGGGCCAGAAATCTCAGGGAGCATGTGTGGGAGTTGGGCTATCGAGTGGGGGCCACATTGCTACTCCAAGTCACCTTTCAGCACTGTTGGTTTTATCTAGGTGGCTCTGTGGCAAGGTACTAGGCTCTGGGGCAGGATAACAAGGGTAAAAGGGCCCATGCCTCTGATCTTCCTCCATCTCTTCTGTTACCACATGCAGGTGGTGTGGAGCACATGGAGTGTGAAATTAAACTAGAGGGCCCTGCAAGCCCTGACATGGAGCCTGGCAAAGAAGAGACTGAAGAAAGCAAAAAACGCAAGCGCAAACCCTATCGACCAGGTAAGGCCCTGGGATAGGGAAATGGGACGGGGAAGGCTGTTTACCAGATCCAGCGGCTACTTATCCTCAGCTTCACCTCCTCTTAGGCATTGGTGGTTTCATGGTGCGACAACGGAAATCCCACACACGCGTGAAAAAGGGGCCTGCTGCACAGGCGGAGGTGTTGAGTGGGGATGGGCAGCCCGACGAGGGTGAGACGGGTGAGGGCACCAGTGGGGCCTGGGAGGAGGTGGGGATCACAATACCCACAGGACAGTGCTAGGGAGGCCTGGGGTAGGGACTCACTGCAAGGGCCAAGAGGGTGATGGACCCATTTGATTTTAGGGGAGAGAGTAGGCAGAAAGTGTCTTCTAGCCCAGTTGAATACAGGATACCCAGTGTTCCCAGAGAGCCAGAGCTTTCCCATTCTGTCCCCAGTGATGCCTGCTGATCTACCTGCGGAGGGCTCCATGGAACAGAGCCTTGCTGATGGGGATGAGAAGAAGAAACAGCAGCGGCGAGGGCGCAAGAAGAGCAAACTAGAGGATATGTTCCCTGTTTACCTGCAGGTGAGTCTCAGGCTCTGAGAGGGCAAGAGAGGTATCTGCACATATAAGGCATCAAGAGCCTGTTTATTCTGACTCCTATTACAGGAAGCCTTTTTTGGGAAGGAGCTGCTGGACCTGAGCCGGAAGGCCCTTTTTGCAGTTGGGGTAGGCCGGCCAACCTTTGGGCTAGGAACCTCAAAAGCCCGTGGGGATGGAGGCTCAGATAGGAAGGAGCTTACCACTTCACAGAAAGGTTAGTTCTTTGGCAGTGAAATGGCCTGAGGGGATCCACCTTGCATTTTGCTTAGGAGCTGGTGGGTGTCTGCTGGGGAAGGGCTAGCCTCCAGCAGCTAATGGTGGACCAAGGGCCCTGGCTGGTGAAGCTGGAGACCCATTCTGGTATAGGGCATCTCTGATTGGAGTGGGGCCTATTACTTTTAGGAGACGATGGTCCAGATGTTGTAGATGAAGAATCCCGTGGCCCCGAGGGCATGGCTGATACACCAGGTAAGGGCTGCTGAGTGGACTCTGTCCTCTATTGGCTTTGTTCCTGTCAGTTGGGTCTGCCCTTGAGCACTGTCAGGGTTGGAGGCTGGAAATTATTCCATACTTTTCTGCGGTTCGGGATAGCCAGTGTGGTACCTTCATATCTCCATGACCTTGGCTGATGGATTTCTCCTGACAATTGCAGGACCTGAGGAAGGGGGTGTAAAGGCATCCCCAGTGCCCAGTGACCCTGAGAAACCAGGCACCCCAGGTGAAGGGATGCTTAGCTCTGACTTAGACAGGATTCCTACAGAAGGTGAGGTTTATAATGATTGTTTTCTTTTAAGTCCCACCCGTGAAATGATCTGTGCATCTTCTCTGGTGGGAAGTCCTGGGCACCCTCTCTGGTCATAACCATTTGTTGACCTGTGGTGAGCCTTCCCTTCTTCCTTAGCAGCATCCTTTATCATTCCCCCACAGAACTGCCCAAGATGGAGTCCAAGGATCTGCAGCAGCTCTTCAAAGATGTCCTGGGTTCTGAACGAGAGCAGCATCTGGGCTGTGGAACCCCTGGCCTTGAAGGCAGCCGTACACCCCTGCAGAGGCCCTTTCTCCAAGGTGATACAGAGTAGGGAGTGGCCAAGGGATAGCCAAGTTTACCCCCAGAGTAGGCCAATCACTTCCTTTCCTCTGATCCTGTCCCTTTTGTAGGTGGACTCCCTTTGGTCAATCTCCCTTCCAGCAGCCCAATGGAATCCTATCCGGGCCTCTGCCAGTCCCCATTCTTAGATTCTAGGTTGGTATCTATGCTTAATCTCTGTGGGCAGTTCCCATTATCCTTTCCCTCCAACTAGGTCCATACCTTGCCTTGGACTCCTGGGTCACTATAGCAACACTTCCCCTGCTCCTCTTACTTCCTTGTTAATGTCCCTTCTCTGTTGGGGCAGGGCAGTGGCCTGGGGCGGGACTTTGCATCCCTGCCCCCTGTGACTCTCTGCCCCTGCGCCCCAGGGAGCGCGGGGGCTTCTTTAGCCCAGAACCCGGTGAGCCAGACAGCCCTTGGACAGGCTCAGGGGGCACCACCCCCTCCACCCCCACCACTCCCACCACAGAGGGTGAGGGCGACGGGCTCTCCTATAACCAGCGGAGTCTGCAGCGCTGGGAGAAGGATGAGGAGTTGGGCCAGCTCTCTACCATCTCACCTGTGCTCTATGCCAACATTAACTTTCCTAATCTCAAGCAAGATTACCCAGGTACCTATGGGTTGAGGGCAAGGGAAACAACTTGGCAGCCTGGCAGGTGGAGGGGTCACCTGCTAAGTCTCTGACACAATCCCTTTGCTCTCCAGATTGGTCTAGCCGTTGCAAACAAATCATGAAGCTTTGGAGAAAGGTTCCAGCTGCTGACAAAGCCCCCTACCTGGTGAGACAGAAAGGAGCATGGGCCAACCTTGGAATTGAGGTGGAGGGAGGTATCTCTGGGACATTTGCTTTAGGTCTTTCCATTTCCTATCCCTAAAGAAGCTGGGCCAGGAGGGACCAGCTTATGGGTAGGAAGTGTGAGTAACATCATGAGGGATAAGGATTAGGTTTGAGACTGAGTGCTAGGCCCTATGTTGTGTCCTATGTCCCTCAGCAAAAGGCCAAAGATAACCGAGCGGCTCACCGCATCAACAAGGTGCAGAAGGTGAGTTGGGGCTGGGTTGGGCCAAGTTATTAAGTCCCATAGTGGATGGCCCATTTAGGGTCATGGGGCCTGCTTACAGCAGCCTGACTGCTCTGTGCCTGGTCTCTCCCTGTAGCAGGCTGAGAGCCAGATCAACAAGCAGACCAAGGTGGGCGACATAGCCCGTAAGACTGATCGACCGGCCCTTCATCTCCGCATTCCCCCTCAGCCAGGGGCACTGGGCAGTCCGCCCCCTGCTGCGGCCCCCACCATTTTCATTGGCAGTCCCACTACCCCCGCTGGCTTGTCTACCTCTGCGGACGGGTTCCTGAAGCCACCAGCGGGCACGGTGCCCGGCCCCGACTCGCCCGGTGAGCTCTTCCTCAAGCTCCCGCCCCAGGTGCCTGCCCAAGTGCCTTCGCAGGACCCCTTTGGACTGGCCCCTGCCTACACCCTGGAGCCCCGCTTCCCTGTGGCACCACCCACCTATCCCCCCTATCCAAGTCCAACTGGGGCCCCTGCACAGCCCCCGATGTTGGGTGCCTCATCTCGTCCTGGGACTGGCCAGCCAGGAGAATTCCACACTACACCACCTGGCACCCCCCGACATCAGCCCTCCACGCCTGACCCCTTCCTCAAGCCCCGCTGCCCCTCACTGGACAACTTGGCTGTGCCTGAGAGCCCAGGGGTAGTGGGAGGCAAGGCTTCTGAGCCCTTGCTCTCGCCCCCACCCTTTGGGGAGTCCCGGAAGACCCTAGAGGTAAAGAAAGAAGAACTTGGGGCATCCTCTCCTAGCTATGGGCCTCCAAATCTGGGCTTTGTTGACTCACCCTCCTCAGGCCCCCACCTGGGTGGCCTGGAGTTGAAGGCACCTGATGTCTTCAAAGCCCCCCTGACCCCTCGGGCATCTCAGGTAGAGCCCCAGAGCCCGGGTCTGGGCCTACGGCCTCAGGAGCCACCCACTTCTCAGGCTTTGGCCCCTTCTCCTCCCAGCCACCCAGACATCTTTCGCCCTGCTCCCTACCCTGATCCCTATGCCAGCCCCCGTTGACTCCTCGACCCCAGCCCCCACCTCCTGAGAGCTGCTGTGCCCTGCCCCCTCGCTCACTGCCCTCTGACCCTTTCTCCCGAGTGCCTGCCAGTCCTCAGTCCCAGTCTAGCTCCCAGTCCCCATTAACTCCTCGTCCTTTGTCTGCTGAGGCTTTCTGCCCATCCCCTGTTACCCCTCGCTTCCAATCCCCTGACCCTTATTCTCGTCCACCCTCACGCCCTCAATCCCGTGACCCATTTGCCCCATTGCATAAGCCACCCCGACCCCAGCCCCCTGAAGTTGCCTTTAAGGCTGGGCCTCTAGCTCACACTCCTCTGGGGGCTGGGGGCTTCCCAGCAGCCCTGCCCTCAGGGCCAGCAGGTGAACTCCATGCCAAGGTCCCAAGTGGACAGCCCCCCAATTTCGCCCGTTCCCCTGGAACGGGTGCATTTGTGGGCACCCCCTCTCCTATGCGTTTCACTTTCCCTCAGGCAGTAGGGGAGCCTTCCCTAAAGCCCCCTGTCCCTCAGCCTGGTCTCCCTCCACCCCATGGGATCAACAGCCATTTTGGGCCCGGCCCCACCTTGGGCAAGCCACAAAGCACAAACTACGCAGTAGCCACCGGGAACTTCCATCCATCAGGCAGCCCTCTAGGGCCAAACAGTGGGTCCACAGGGGAGGGCTATGGGCTGTCCCCACTACGCCCTGCATCAGTTCTGCCACCACCTGCGCCCGACGGATCCCTCTCCTACCTGTCCCATGGAGCCTCACAACGGGCAGGCATCACCTCTCCAGTTGAAAAGCGAGAAGACCCAGGGTCTACAATGAGTAGCTCTTTGGTGGCACCTGAACTCCCAGGTACCCAGGACCCAGGCATGTCCAACCTCAGCCAGACAGAACTGGAGAAGCAGCGGCAGGTGAGTGGACATCCTACAGCTGAGCTCTGTCCCCAGCTCCTGCCTATCTCTATTCTTTCTGTCAGTCCCACGATTAGAATAGAATGGGTTCGTTCTTTTTCTCTGTTTTCTGTATAGCGCCAGCGACTACGGGAGCTGCTGATTAGACAGCAGATTCAGCGCAATACCCTGAGGCAGGAGAAGGAAACAGCTGCTGCAGCTGCAGGTGCAGCAGGGCCCCCAGGCAGCTGGGGTACTGAGCCCAGCAGCCCTGCCTTTGAGCAACTGAGTCGAGGCCAGACCCCCTTCACTGGGACCCAGGTAAATAAAGTGCATGGGATGGTTGGGTCAGGGAAGTGAAGGTGGCTCCAGTTTCATCTACTTCTCTCTTCTAGGACAAGAGCAGCCTTGTGGGGTTACCTCCGAGCAAGCTAGGTGGTCCCATCCTGGGACCTGGGGCCTTCCCTAGTGATGAACGACTGTCCCGGCCACCTCCACCAGCCACACCTTCTTCTATGGACATGAACAGCCGGTGAGGCTCTAAGAGGTTTCCTGGGAGTAAACCAAAGGGACAGATTTTACTGCCATTATATGTTCTCTGATTTTTCATCAGTTCTCCAGTATCTTTACTCTTTTTCATCATTCCATCCCCTTCACTACTTTAATTTTATCCTTCCTTACTGTGCTAATAAGTCCTGTTCTAGCTCTCTGTCCGGGTTGCCTCTCACTGACTGTTGTATATTCTTCCAGGCAACTGGTGGGAGGCTCCCAGGCCTTCTATCAGCGAGCGCCCTATCCTGCGTCCCTGCCCTTACAGCAGCAACAGCAGCAGCAACTGTGGCAGCAGCAGCAGCAGCAACAGCAGCAGCAGGCAACAACAGCAGCCTCCATGAGACTTGCCATGTCTACTCGCTTTCCATCAACTCCTGGACCTGAACTTGGTCGCCAAGCATTAGGTTCTCCCTTGGCGGGAATTCCCACCCGCCTACCAGGTCCTGCTGAGCCAGTACCTGGTCCAGCTGGTCCTGCCCAGTTCATTGAGTTGCGGCACAATGTACAGAAAGGACTAGGACCTGGAGGGGCTCCATTTCCTGGTCAGGGCCCCCCTCAGAGGCCCCGTTTTTACCCTGTAAATGAGGACCCCCATCGACTGGCACCTGAAGGACTTCGAGGCCTGGCGATATCAGGTCTTCCCCCACAGAAACCTTCTGCTCTGCCAGTCCCTGAATTGAACAATAGCCTTCATCCAGTGACCCACACCAAGGGTCCTGCTCTGCCAGCTGGTTTGGAGCTAGTCAGCCGGTCCGCCTCAAGCACTGAGCTTGTCCGTCCCTCTCCTCTGGCCTTAGAAACTGGGAAGTTACCCTGTGAGGATTCTGAGCTAGATGACGATTTTGATGCCCATAAGGCCTTAGAGGATGATGAAGAGCTTGCTCACTTGGGTCTGGGTGTGGATGTGGCCAAGGGTGATGATGAGCTGGGCACCCTGGAAAACCTGGAGACCAATGATCCCCACCTGGATGACTTGCTCAATGGAGATGAGTTTGACCTACTGGCATATACTGACCCTGAGCTGGATACAGGGGACAAGAAGGACATCTTTAATGAGCATCTAAGGCTAGTGGAGTCAGCAAATGAGAAGGCTGAGCGGGAGGCCCTGCTACGGGGGGTTGAGCCAGGGTCCCTTGGCCCTGAGGAGCGCCCTACCCCTGCCACTGATGCATCTGAACCCCGTATGGCATCTGTACTTCCTGAGGTGAAGCCGAAGGTGGAGGAGGGTGGGCGCCATCCTTCGCCTTGCCAGTTCACCATTACTGCCCCCAAAGGAGAGTCAGCATCTGCAACTTCCCTTGGCCTAGGACTGAAGCCAGGTCAGAGTGTCATGGGTAGCCGGGACACCCGGATGGGCACAGGACCATTTTCCAGCAGTGGGCATGCAGTCGAGAAGGTCCCCTTTGGGGCCACAGGAGGACCATCAGCTCACCTGCTAACCACTAGCCCCCTGAGTGGCCCAGGAGGATCCTCCCTGCTGGAAAAGTTTGAGCTAGAGAGTGGGGCCCTGACCTTGCCTGGCGGACATGCAACATCAGGGGATGAGCTAGACAAGATGGAGAGCTCACTGGTAGCCAGTGAGTTGCCCCTGCTCATTGAGGACCTTTTGGAGCATGAGAAGAAGGAGCTGCAGAAGAAACAGCAGCTTTCTGCACAGCTACAGCCTGTCCAACAACAGCAGCAACAGCAGCAACAACAGCAACAACAACAACATCCCCTACTGTCCACACCAGGCCCTGCCCAGGCCATGCCTTTGCCACATGAGGGGTCTTCTAATTTGGCTGGGTCCCAACAGCAGCTTGCCCTGGGCCTTGCAGGTGCCCGACAGCCAAGCTTGAGCCAACCACTGATGCCCACCCAGACACCAGCTCATGCCCTCCAGCAGCGCCTGGCCCCATCCATGACCATGGGGTCCAACCAAGGGCATATGCTAAGTGGGCAGCATGGGGGGCAGGCAGGCTTGGTGCCCCAGCAGAGCCCTCAGCCAGTGCTAGCACAGAAGCCCATGGGCACCATGCCACCTTCCATGTGCATGAAGCCTCAGCAGCTGGTGATGCAGCAGCAGCTGGCTAACAGCTTTTTCCCAGATACAGGTAACCTTAGCTGCTGGCATGGTTGAGTTATTCAGGGGTGATCATTGTTATCACCAAATGGGCACTGAGGCTAGCAACCTAAGATAAGCCTTAGTTAAGGAAGATTGGATACAGAGCTTTGGCAAAATACCATACTTGTGTAGGCAGAAGCACTGTAGCTTTTAAGGGAGGGAAGAGTTCTGACTTCTAGCAGGCATTCAGATGTAAAATGAATGAATGGAATAAATGCATGAATGAAGTCTAATTAGCAAAGACTTTATGGTACTGTTGTGAGGCTGAAAGTTTAGAACTTGGAGAGAAGTGGTATAAGAAAAAGCAATCCAGGTAAACGAAAAGAGTAAAGCTGTAGTGACAGGAAAACCTATCTGGGATGTTTGGAGAACAGTGAGATGAGTGAGCAGGTACTATCATAATTTTGGAGAGAGGTAAGAGGAGGAGTCATATTGAGAGAGACCTCAACTTATAACAACATTTATTGAATAATTATTATTTACCAAATAGTATGTTGAGAGCTTTACACTCATTGTCTTATTTCTTCATCACAACAGACTCACTAAATAGGTACTATTATTGTCTCATTACAGAAGAGGAAATAGGCATAGAAGTTAAGTAACTTATCTGTGATTATACAGCAACTAGCAGAGTTGGATATGAATAAATACCAGTACTCCTCTTAACTGCCTCAGAGTTCCAGGACAATGAATTTGGTTAGTTCTTTAGAAAGTTGGGGATCAGTTAAGTTTTCTGAACAATGGAAATTTGTAAAGAACAGGGTTTTAGAAAGATTTGAGTTTTTTTTTCTTTTGGGGGTAATACTAGGCAAGTACTCTATCACTGAGCTATATTCCCAGCCCTTTTTATTTCATTTTATGTCAGGATGTTGCCGAGTTGCCTAGGCCGGTCTTGAACTTTTGATCTTCCTGTCTCAGCCTCCTAAGTAGCTGAGAAAATTTGGGTTGGAAAATTTGAGTTATAGGTGGTTATTTATTTCACCTTTTTAAACCCAGCATTCCTAGATTGGCAGGAAAGTTGGTTTTAGATGATGCTTTTTTGTGTCCCAAACTGCTCTTAACTTTTAGGGCTTTGCCACAGTGCCCACATCTTGGGTTCTGTTCTTGCCCTAAGAATACTACTTTTGAAGATAACTTTCCAGGTCATAACGTGTACCCGTGTTCTTGTCACAGCTCCATGATATAGGCAGAATAGGGATTGTGATCTCTGTCAAACAGAGGTAAACTGAGGTTTAGACAGGTGAAGTGACATTGATCTATTGACTCAACAAATATTTACCAAGTTCCTTTTGCTAGTACTGTGTAGGTAAAAGCTGGACCACATGTTCTCTGAATAACAGAGCTGTTTCTTATCTCAGTCATCTTTCTGCCCAACTGCCATGTTCTTCATGGCTTGGTGTAGGTCACGGTGTTAAAACAAATAGCAGTCATACAATGTATGAAGCATTGACTCCAAAGCCTAGTTCATTTGGCTATTCCTTCTCTAGACCTGGACAAATTTGCTGCAGAAGACATCATTGATCCCATTGCAAAGGCCAAGATGGTAGCTTTGAAAGGCATCAAGAAAGTGATGGCTCAGGGCAGCATTGGGGTGGCACCTGGTATGAACAGGTAAGACTTGGGGCTGACCCTTTTCTTTCCCAGTTACACCCCTTCCTTTCTTGGCCCCATTTTCCTATTTGTCTTACTTCTTTGCCTTTCATCAATACTTAATCCTCTGTACTTTGATGGACTCCAGGCAGCAAGTGTCACTGCTAGCCCAGAGGCTCTCTGGGGGACCTGGCAGTGATCTGCAGAACCATGTGGCACCTGGGAGTGGCCAGGTAAGTTGTCAGAAACTGGGGGTTGGGGTAGCAATTTGTGTGCTATGCACATTGAGCCACCTTTCTTAGGGCCTTGTGTGGAACAGTGACCTTTTAGCAGTCTTTCTCATCACAGGAGCGGAATGCCAGTGACCCCTCCCAGCCTCGTCCCAACCCACCCACTTTTGCCCAGGGAGTAATCAGTGAGTATGAGACAGAAGAGGAGAGTATAAGGAAGTGGTTAGGGACTAGGAGAAAGAGGGATTGTGGTCCTGACTTGCCACTTCTTCTCTTAGATGAGGCTGATCAGCGGCAGTATGAGGAGTGGCTCTTCCATACCCAGCAGCTCCTACAGATGCAATTGAAGTTGCTTGAGGAGCAGATTGGTGTGCACCGCAAGTCCCGGAAGGCTCTGTGTGCCAAACAGCGCACTGCCAAAAAGGCTGGCCGTGAATTCCCAGAAGCTGATGCTGAGAAGCTCAAACTGGTTACAGAGCAGCAGAGCAAGATCCAGAAACAGCTGGATCAGGTGGGGAAAACAAACTTAAGTTTGTCATCCCGAAGCCAGGAATAAGGGATGGCATGGGTGGGCAGGTTCCAGGCTGACCTCCTATCTTTCTTTTTAGGTTCGTAAACAGCAGAAGGAGCATACTAATCTCATGGCAGAATATAGAAACAAACAGCAACAGCAGCAGCAGCAGCAACAGCAACAGCAGCAGCAGCAGCAGCAGCAGCAGCAACAGCACTCAGCTGTGCTAGCTCTCAGCCCTTCTCAGAGTCCTCGGCTACTCACCAAGCTCCCTGGCCAGCTGCTCCCTGGCCATGGGTTGCAGCCACCACCAGGGCCCCCGGGTGGGCAAGCTGGAGGTCTTCGCCTGCCTCCTGGGGGTATGGCACTACCTGGACAGCCTAGTGGCCCATTCCTCAACACAGCTCTGGCTCAGCAGCAACAACAGCAGCATTCTGGTGGGGCTGGATCCTTGGCTGGCCCCTCAGGGGGCTTCTTCCCTGGCAACCTTGCTCTCCGAAGTCTAGGACCGGACTCAAGGCTTTTACAGGAAAGGCAACTGCAACTGCAGCAACAACGCATGCAACTGGCCCAGAAACTACAGCAGCAGCAGCAGCAACAGCAACAACAACAGCAACAACACCTTTTAGGTCAGGTGTCAATTCAGCAGCAACAGCAACAGGGTCCTGGGGTACAGGCAAACCAGACTCTGGGTCCCAAGCCCCAGGGTCTTCTGCCTCCTAGCAACCACCAGGGCCTCCTGGTGCAGCAGTTGTCTCCACAACCACCCCAGGGGTCCCAGGGCATGCTAGGTCCTTCCCAGGTGGCAGTGTTGCAGCAGCAGCACCCTGCATCTTTAGGTCCTCAGGGCCCTCATAGACAGGTGCTTATGACCCAGTCCCGGGTGCTGAGTTCCCCCCAGCTGGCACAGCAGGGTCATGGCCTTATGGGACACCGGCTGGTCACAGCCCAACAGCAACAGCAGCAGCAGCAGCAGCAACAGCAACAGCAGCAACAGCAGCAACAGCAACAGCAACAGCACCAACAGCAGGGATCCATGGCAGGGCTTTCCCATCTTCAGCAGGGCCTGATATCACATGCTGGTCAGCCCAAACTGAGTACTCAGCCCCTGGGCTCCTTACAGCAGCAACAACTTCAGCAGCAACAGCTTCAACAACAGCAGCAACAGCAGCTTCAACAGCAGCAGCAGCAGCAGCAGCTTCAGCAACAACAGCAACAACAGCAGCAGCTTCAACAACAGCAGCAACAGCAACTTCAACAACAGCAGCAGCAACAGCTTCAACAGCAGCAACAGCTACAACAACAGCAGTTGCAGCAGCTGCAACAGCAGCAACAGCAGCAGCAACAGCAACAGCAGCAGCAGCAGCAGCAGCAGCAGCAGCAGCAGCAGCAGATGGGCCTTTTGAACCAGAGTCGAACTTTATTATCTCCTCAGCAACAACAGCAGCAGCAGGTGACACTTGGCCCTGGCATGCCAGCCAAACCTCTTCAACATTTTTCGAGCCCCGGAGCCCTGGGCCCAACACTCCTCCTGACGGGCAAGGAGCAGAACATTGTAGAGACAACTCTTCCTTCAGAGGTCACTGAAGGTCCCTCAATACATCAGGGAGGGCCATTAGGAATAGGGACTACACCTGAGTCATTGACTGCTGAACCAGGGGAGATAAAGCCCTCCCTCTCTGGGGACTCACAACTCCTTCTGGTCCAACCCCAGGCCCAGGCTCAACCCAACTCTCTGCAGCTGCAGCCACCTCTGAGGCTCCCAGGACAACCTCAGCAGCAAGTTAACTTGCTGCCCACAGCAGGTGCAGGAAGTCATGGACAACTAGGCAGTGGACCATCCTCTGAGGCCTCATCTATGCCCCACCTGCTGGGCCAAACTTCTGTTTCCTTAGGGGAGCAGCCCGTACCCATGTCCCAGAACCTTCTGGGGCCCCAACAGCCCCTTGGGTTAGAGAGACCCATGCAGAATAATATAGGGCCACAGCCCTCCAAAGCAGGACCCGGACCCCAGTCTGGGCAGGGTCTGCCTGGGGTTGGAGTCATGCCTACAGTGGGTCAACTTCGAGCACAGCTCCAAGGAGTTCTGGCCAAAAACCCACAGCTGCGGCACTTGAGTCCTCAGCAGCAGCAGCAGCTACAGGCCCTCCTCATGCAGCGGCAGCTGCAGCAGAGTCAGGCGGTACGCCAGACTCCACCCTACCAGGAGCCTGGGACCCAACCTTCTCCCCTCCAGGGCCTCTTGGGCTGCCAACCTCAACCTGGGGGCTTCCCTGGATCCCAGACAGGCCCCCTCCAGGAGCTAGGGGCAGGGCCTCGACCTCAGGGCCCACCCCGGCTCCCTACCCCACAAGGAGCCTTATCCACAGGACCAGTACTTGGCCCTGTCCATCCCACACCTCCACCATCCAGTCCCCAAGAGCCAAAGAGATCTTCACAATTACCTTCCCCCAGTGCCCAGCTCACCCCTACCCATTCAGGGACCTCAAAGCCCCAGGGGCCAACCTCAGAGCTGCCTCCTGAGAGGGTTTCACCTGCTACTGCCCAGCTTGCGGATACCTTCTTTGGCAAGGGACTGGGACCTTGGGATCCCCCAGACAACCTAGCAGAAACCCAGAAGCCAGAGCAGAGCAACCTGGTACTTGGGCATCTGGAACAGGTGAATGGACAGGTGGTACCTGAGTCACCCCAACTCAGCATCAAGCAGGAACCTCGGGAAGAGCCATGTGCCCTGGGAGCACAGGCAGTGAAGAGGGAGACCAATGGGGAGCCAGTAGGGACACCAGGTACCAGCAACCACCTCCTGCTGGCAGGCTCCCGCTCAGAGGCAGGGCATCTGCTCTTGCAGAAGCTTCTACGAGCAAAGAATGTGCAACTCGGTGCTGGGCGGGGACCTGAGGGGCTGCGAGCTGAGATCAACGGGCACATTGACAGCAAACTGGCAGGGCTGGAACAGAAACTACAGGGTGCCCCCAGCAACAAGGAGGTGAGTGTATTCCAGCTAGAGTTGAGCAGACATTGGGGCCTGAAATGGAGGTGGGAGGTGCAAGAGTGAGACCATTTGGGTCAGACAGAAAAGATAAGGACAGCAGCCTTCACAGAACTTATCTGGCTTAGGATGCAGCAGCAAGGAAACCTTTGACACCAAAACCCAAGCGGGTACAGAAAGCAAGCGACAGGTTGGTGAGCTCCCGAAAGAAGCTGCGGAAGGAGGACGGGGTCAGGGCCAACGAGGCCTTGCTGAAACAGCTGAAACAGGTGACACCCCCTTCTCCCAGGAACCAGTCCCCTGGTCCCACCCCAGGATGGGAGAACCCTGTCCCCCAGCGTGCAATGACAGGTACAAATTCTTTAGTTCTCCAACTTTTTTATCTTGCCCCTTGTAGGAGCTGTCCCTGCTGCCCCTGACTGAACCCACCATCACTGCCAATTTTAGCCTCTTTGCTCCCTTTGGTAGTGGCTGCCCAGTCAGTGGGCAGAGCCAGCTGAGAGGGGCCTTTGGAAGTGGGGCACTGTCCAGCAGCCCTGACTACTATTCCCAGCTGCTTACCAAGGTCAGAAAAGTGGCATTGCCTTTTGGGAATAATGAAGTTCTTGGGGAGGTGGGGGTGGGGATGAAATACTTAGGGAAATACTTACTGATGTAGTATGGGGCCAGGAGATTACAGCAGTCTCCCTATGCCATCTTGCACACAACACCACCCCCACCCCCCAGAATAACCTGAGTAACCCGCCGACACCACCCTCGTCGCTGCCCCCCACCCCACCCCCATCGGTGCAGCAGAAGATGGTAAATGGTGTCACTCCCTCTGAAGAGCTGGGGGAGCACCCCAAAGACACAGCCTCTGCCCGGGACACTGAAGGAGCACTGAGGGGTAAGTGAAGAGTTGACTTGTCTTACCTGCCGGGATTCGGTGGCTGGGATTTAAGCAGTTATTATTGTGCTCTGCCACACAATTTAAGAAAACAAGTAGGTTTTACACTGCCCTATGAGCTTACGTGATAGGAGGCCTGGGTGGGAAGGGCCTCTTCAGAACAGATTTGTTAGGGACAAGAATGGGCTTCTGGAGTATGGAGCAAAGGCAACAGGGGAGGTTGGTGACAGGGAGAGTTTGAATGAATCTTTGTATAGAAGAAACAGTGCAGTTTTTCCTGGGTGTGGAGCTGTAGTCCAACCTAGAATTGAACACTGGTACCTGCATTTATTGTTACTTCAGCCAAATTTCCTTGTGGGAGCCCCCATTTCCTTCCTATAAATGGAGTATTATAATATTAATCTAACAAGAGACCCTGTCTCAAAATAAGTTTTTTAAAAGGACTAGGGTTGCAGGGTGCAGTGGTACATTTCCGTAATTCCAGCAACTGGGGAGGCTGAAGCAGGAGGATCACACGTTCAAGGCCAGCCTTAGCAATTTATCGAGGCCCTAAGCTATTTAGTGAGACCCTGTCTCAAAGTAAAAAATAAAAAGGGCTGGGGACAAGGCTCAATGGTAAAGTACCTCTGGGTTCAATCCCCAGGAACAAAATAAATAAATAAATAAAGGACGGGGGTATACCTCAGGAGTAGAGTACTTATTGCCTAACATGTGCAAATCCCTGAGTTCAATCTCCAGTATTGGGGAGGGTGGGGGAGAAAGAAAGAAAGAAGAAAAGATGAAATAAAGAGTGTACCTGGGGCTGGGGTAACTCTGGCAGAGTGCTTGCCTCACATATGTGAGGGCACTGGGTTCAATTCTCAGTACTACATATAAGTAAATAAAAATAAAGATCCATCAACAACTTAAAAAAAAAAAAAGAGTGTACCTAAAGTTCAGGGTCTAGCATATAGGAAAGGCTCAATATATATAGCTCATCTGCCCCAAACTGACAGGTAAGTTGATGGTTAATCATAACTAAGTTAAGATCTCATGCTACTTAAGTATGAAGTATCAGGGAGAAAACACCATCTATTCTGGACACTCTCACTCTGACTTTTCTTCTCCCTACCCACAGATGTTTCAGAGGTGAAGAATGTAGACCTGCTGGCCGCCTTGCCCACCCCGCCCCACAATCAGACCGAGGATGTCAGGTGAGATTGGAACTGAGAATTGAATGGGGTATAGCTTGCCTCAGTTTTCTTTGGCCCGTGGCAGATTTCTAGATTTGTGAGGGAGAGTCTACAGGGCTGTACCAGTAGTTGTCTGTGTTTGACCTACAGGATGGAGAGTGACGAGGACAGTGATTCTCCTGACAGCATTGTGCCGGCTTCATCCCCCGAGAGCATCCTGGGGGAGGAGGCCCCTCGTTTCCCTCAGCTGGGCTCAGGCCGGTGGGAGCAGGATGATCGGGCCCTCTCTCCTGTCATCCCAATCATTCCTCGGTCTAGCATCCCAGGTATGTACTACTCTGAAGATGAGTCAGGCCTGGCTTGGCATGCTTGGAAGAAGCTGGCAGGAGTGGGTGGCTGAGGAAGATAACTGAGTCTACACAAGTTCCTTTCTCATTCAGTCTTCCCAGATACCAAACCTTATGGGACTCTTGACCTGGAGGCTCCTGGAAAGCTGCCTGCCACAACTTGGGAAAAGAGCAAAGGAAGTGAGGTGTCAGTCATGCTGACAGTCTCTGCTGCTGCAGCCAAGGTGTGTCCTGGGGGTGCCCTGAGGCCAAAAGGACCTTGCTGAGAGGGCAGTTCCTTTGCTTGTCTGGATAAATATATCTGATCATTAACAAATCTGTTTTATATATCTACCATGTGTGAAAGTATGGGCAAGAGGTTGTGGGATGAGGGTAAATGAAGCATAGTCCCTGCCTTCCAGAGCTTATCATCTAGTGGTAAAGACCAACAAGCCAACAGAGTGTGTTTTGTGCGATAAACGCTAAAGTGCCACAAGTCTTCATTTCCTTACTCAAATTTGGTGGAACTTTGTTTGCTGTATTTGAATGTTAGCAGGGTTTATATGGTCAAAAAAAAAAAAAAAAAAAAAGGAAAACGCAGTTAAAACAACAGTACCCAGTTTCTTTACTAGAAGACCTCTCAGGTTCTTTAATTTGCACACATGGGATGAATCTCCAGGTTGTGGGTACATATGGGCATCACTTCCTAAACTCAGTTAATGTTCCCTTCTTGCAGAACCCCTGTAAGTGCCTGCGACAGTTTGGGAAAGGGTGCTGTAAAGGAGGTTTTTGAGAAGAGCTGGATGGAACAGACAGCACTGACTTGTCCCCACCCACCCGGGACTCATGCTTTAGGATGCTCTGCTAACATGTCTCTTCCATCCCTTTTTCTGTGGCAGAATCTTAATGGTGTGATGGTGGCAGTGGCAGAGCTGCTAAGCATGAAGATTCCCAACTCCTATGAAGTGCTTTTTCCGGAGAGTCCTGCCCGAGCAGGCATTGAGCCTAAGAAGGTGGAAGCTGAGGGCTCTGGTAAGTGGGGCAGGAAAGTGCCTTGGGACTAGGGGAAAAGGGTTTTGGTAGAGGCTCTGACTTATTCCTTCCTACAGGTGGGAAAGAAAAGGGTTTGGGCATCAAGAGTCCAGATGCTGGCCCTGATTGGCTGAAGCAGTTTGATGCAGTGTTGCCTGGCTACACCCTTAAGAGCCAGCTAGACATCTTGAGCCTTTTGAAACAGGTGGGGTCAAGGGAGAAAAAGGGGTGACCATAGGAAAAAGGTGCTGCCCAGGGCAAAGAAGGCAGAGGGCTTTAGAGAAGAAATAGAGGGCCAGTTAGCTGAGTAGCTGGCACTGATTATCCAGGGCATTCTCTTATAGGAGAACCCCGCTCCAGAGCTGGCCACCCAGCACAGCTATACCTACAATGTCTCCAATCTGGATGTGCGACAGCTTTCTGCTCCACCTCCTGAAGAACCCTCCCCACCTCCATCCCCCTGGCACCCTCCCCTGCCAGTCCGCCTGCTGAGCCCCTGGTTGAACTTGCAACTGAACCCTCAGCTGATCCACCAGTGCCCTCACCCTTGCCACTGGCCTCATCCCCTGAATCAGTCCGGCCTAAGCCCCGAGCCCGGCCCCCTGAAGAAGGTGAAGATTCCCGTTCCCCTCGCCTCAAGAAGTGGAAAGGGGTGCGCTGGAAGCGGCCTGCGGCTGCTGCTGACCATCCAGAAGGGCAGTGGACGACAGGATGATGAACGGGAAGTGGCAGAGTTTAGGGAACAACTGGCACAGCCTTGCGGCCTGACAAGGTGCCCCGTGACATGCGGCGCTGCTGCTTCTGTCATGAGGAGGGGGATGGGGCCACTGATGGTCCTGCTCGGCTGCTAAACCTGGACCTGGACCTGTGGGTACACCTCAACTGTGCTCTGTGGTCCACAGAAGTGTATGAGACCCAGGGTGGGGCACTGATGAATGTGGAAGTTGCCCTGCACCGAGGACTACTAACCAAGTGCTCCCTGTGCCAGCGAACTGGTGCCACCAGCAGCTGCAATCGCATGCGTTGCCCAATGTCTACCATTTTGCCTGTGCCATCCGCGCCAAGTGCATGTTCTTCAAGGACAAGACTATGCTGTGTCCTATGCACAAGATCAAGGGGCCCTGTGAGCAGGAGCTCAGCTCATTTGCTGTCTTCCGGCGGGTTGTACATTGAGCGCGATGAGGTGAAGCAGATCGCCAGCATCATCCAGCGGGAGAGAGCGGCTGCACATGTTCCGTGTTGGGGGCCTTGTGTTCCATGCCATTGGACAGCTGCTCCCTCACCAGATGGCTGACTTCCACAGTGCCACTGCCCTCTATCCTGTGGGCTATGAGGCCACGCGCATCTACTGGAGCCTTCGCACAACAATCGCCGCTGCTGCTACCGGTGCTCCATTGGAGAGAACAAGGGCGGCCTGAGTTTGTAATCAAAGTCATGGAGCAGGGCCTGGAAGACCTGGTCTTCACTGATGCCTCTCCCCAGGGTGAGCATTCAGTTTTTGAAATGGTAATATTGAATTGGGTAAGTTTCTCACAGAGGTCACTTTACAATATCAATAAGAGGATCTTCAGCCTCTATGTGAGTGATCCTCCCCCACCTCTCTTAAAAGTATTTCATACTCTTTCAGTTATTTTCAATTCCTTCGTAATTGAAAATATTTTTCTAATCTCACATATTCTAGCTTTTTCCTATCCTCAGTGGAACTAAAGGATTCAGTTCTGAGACCCCATCATCTGGTTCACCCAACCTGATCTAAGTTCCTTGTATTTTTCTCTGTATAAAATTATTTTGATCTTAGTTTTATGTGTTAATGATGAAAATAACAAGAGCAGGTACAACCCTTTATTGAGCATGTATGGTGTGCCACATACTAAGTGACTTATGTAGATTATTTTGCTCGTGCATCCCTATGAGGTAAATAGATTTGTAGACTAGGGATGAAGTTCTGGTGGTAGATCATTTGTCTAGCATGTATGAGGTTTTTGGGTTCAATCCTCAGCACCAGAAAAAGAGAAAGGAAGGAAAGGAGGGAGGGAGGGACTGGGGGGAAGGAAAAGGAAGAGAAGGAAGGAAGGAAAGAGAGTCTTGCAGAGAAACTTACATATTTGTTTAAGGTCTCATGGCCAGTGCACTAGAACCTGAACTGTTTGTTTCTGTACCCCAAACTGTAATTCCTATATGGAGTTGACTCCTGACTTTTTTTGGCAGTCCTGGGAATCAAACTCAGGGCCTCATGCATGCAAGGCAAGTACTGTACCACTAAACTATATCCCCAGTCCCTCCTGGTTTCTTAAGAGAGAATGTTACTAAAAGGCCAGGAGGGGATCCTAAAGACTCACACACCTTGGTAACAGGAAGGTGTGAAGGCCATAGAAAACAACTACAACTCAGGAATGGGGTTAAGGACTGGAGGTCGGTGAGCAGAGGTTTCCTCTAAGGGCTGCTCTTCTTTCTCTACTTCTAGCTGTGTGGAATCGCATCATTGAGCCAGTGGCTGCCATGAGAAAAGAGGCTGATATGCTGCGACTCTTCCCTGAGTACCTGAAAGGCGAGGAGCTCTTTGGGGCTGACGGTGCATGCCGTGCTTCGCATAGCTGAATCAGTAAGCAAGGGGCTGGGAGCTGGGGGCTATGGCACTGAGAACATTGACCCTGCTGCAAAGGATCTCAGGTTAAGGCGAGCACTACCTGTGCCCACAGCTGCCTGGGGTGGAAAGCTGTCAAAACTATTTATTCCGCTATGGGCGCCACCCCCTGATGGAGCTGCCACTCATGATCAACCCCACTGGCTGTGCCCGATCGGAGCCTAAAATCCTCACACACTACAAACGGTGAGCTTATGGGACTGGGGCCGTGGGCTATGGGTGTGTTGGTAGAGAGTCTCTGGCCAAATTATGAGGGTTTGGAATGAAAATCAGAGTTCCCTTGGAGAAACTGGGGATTCACTCTTAGACCTTCTGATTAAGGAAGCTATTACTAGGGTATCCTCTCCTCCCCACCAATCTGTTCAGGTATTCTGGGTTGACCTGAGGTGGAACAGTCATCTTGGGTACCCTGGGAATGACTGCTGGGGAGGTTCTGGGTAGACAATGGTGAAATGTTATGAAATATATAAGGGACCTGGTCACTTCTTCCTTTTCCTCTTTTGCTTTCAGGGGGGCCTATGATTCTCCCAAATCTCAGACACCCCATGAGCACTAGGGTCACCTTCCCTTTCCAAGGCTGAGTTGGTATCAAAAATAATTAGAAATATAATAGAAAAATAATAAAACCTTACATTTGTATAGCACTTTATACTTTTTTTTTCAAAGCGTTTTCACATCCATTATCTCATTTGATCCTCACAACAACCTTATGAGGTAGGTAGGGCAGGTGGTATGACCCCCATTTTACAGCTGAGAAAACTGAGGCCCAGAAAGACTACGTGACTAGATAAAGGTCACACAGCTGGGACCAGACCCTTATTTCTTGACTTGTGGGTCACTGTTCTTTCTGTGTACCACAGTAGCCTGACCTTGGTCCTTGGGTAGAGGGAGGCAGAATCTATGGTAGCAGGGATTTCTTAAGACCTTTGGCAGCTCATAGGCTGTCATAGAGCGTCAGAGACTCTACCCCTAGTCAGCCCTAGTCCTTGATGCTCTACAACAGTGGTTTTCAAACTATGAGTGTATGTGTTCCAGAATGCCATGGAACATGTAAACTGAGGGGCAGAACTTGGCCCTCCCCATGCATAATTCCACTTTCCCCAAATTGGATTCAACCAGAAGAGCTGCATCCTCACCTACTTCATAGATTGAGTTAGTTAACATTTTGTTAAAGAAAAATAAAGAAAAAAAATTCCACCAAAAAAACAAAAACAAAAAAACCCAAATGTTTGAAAACCACTGCTCTGGGATGGGCAAGAATTGACTGATGTCCTAGGGTGGTGAAAAGGCATCCTGCCAGGCAGCAGTCATTCCCCTGCACTGAGCCATCTGTAGAGAGCCAGATGCTATGTCAGAGAATGGGACAGTCTGAAGAAAGGCAGGGTATTACCTTTAGGCTGCGAATTTACAGCCAATTTTAAAAATCCAGCCCACATCCAGCCCATGTGGTAGACATGGCCCCAGCATGTACAGGAGGTGGAAAGACATTTGAGCAAACCATCAGCTTAAATTCTAGGCCTGCTTGGGGAAGATCTCCTAGAGGAGTCTGGGCCTTGCATATGGTTTGACAAGAGGATGTTAGCAGAGAAGAGATGGTAGAGCAGGCTCAGTGTAGGGGAATTGGTGCCCCTCTCCCTCCATCCCCATCCCCTGTCTTGGGCTGTGCCATCCAGGGTGTAAGAAGGGTTCCCTTAGCTAGTTGCTGCCTCTCCATAACTGAGACCCAGGTGCCTCCACTCTATTCCCAGGCAGCACTTCCAGTGCTTGCCAGGACCACATGCCCTAACTGGTGTGTTGCACATCCCAGGGAGGAGGTGGGTAGTGTGTACTTGGTCTGTAGGAGAGCTGTCTTGTCATGGACTGTATCACCTCCCAGGCCCCATACACTGAACAGCACCAGCATGTCTAAGGCATATCAGAGCACCTTCACAGGCGAAACCAACACCCCGTACAGCAAGCAGTTTGTGCACTCGAAGTCATCTCAGTACCGGCGCCTGCGCACCGAGTGGAAGAACAATGTGTATCTGGCTCGCTCCCGTATCCAGGGCCTGGGGCTCTATGCAGCCAAGGACCTAGAAAAGCACACCATGGTCATTGAGTACATTGGCACCATCATTCGCAATGAGGTGGCCAACCGGCGGGAGAAAATATATGAAGAGCAGGTATGGACTGACTGAGGGACCTTTGTGGTACATGGTCCACACTCAGCCAAGGAACCAGGGAGGTTTAAGTATGGGAGGTTCAGGGGTAGAGGGAAGGTGGAAAGCTGATGGGATAAAGGGGAAGGGCAGGAGAATGAGGAACATAGTAGATAAGTCTGCAACCTGAATCTGCTATCTAATAATCTTGTCCCTTCTGCATCCTGTGTCTTTCTAGAATCGAGGCATCTACATGTTCCGAATAAACAATGAACATGTCATTGATGCTACATTGACTGGAGGCCCTGCCAGGTGAGAGATGAAGGAGGGATTTAGGGGTCTTTGGAGGGGACCCTCTGAGCATAGGTCAACAATGAACCAAAATTATCTCTACTCAAGTAGTTGCCTGGCATCACTGACTCTGTCCCACTGCCCAGGTACATTAACCATTCCTGTGCCCCTAACTGTGTGGCAGAAGTCGTGACATTTGACAAGGAGGACAAAATCATTATCATCTCTAGCCGGCGAATCCCCAAAGGAGAGGAGGTGAGAGGAAGCATCCTAAGTGAGTGACAAAGCAGCTCCTCCCTCTCTTTCCCTTCTCTGCTATTCCTCAGGAGCTGGGTTTCAAGGCCGTGACCCACAAATCAGATCTCAGCCAGCAACCCCTTCCTCTGGGGGTAAATTTTGATTTTGCCTTCTTCTCTTTCCAGCTGACCTATGACTATCAGTTTGATTTTGAGGACGATCAGCACAAGATCCCTGTCACTGTGGAGCTGGAATTGTCGGAAATGGATGAACTAAGAAGCTTTGAGGCTACCAGGCAGGGGAGTCCCCCCACCCACAACCTCTTCCCTGAAAGGGATGAGGGGGAAGAGAGGTAGCAGCCAGAGCCAGGACCCAGGGCAGGGGCTGCCGACTGACCGGAGCCCCTGGAGCAGGAGGCTGGGGCAGAGGGCCCTTAGGCTAAGCCCATTCTGGGCACCAGGGACAACCCTCTTCCCCACCACTGACCCTCAGGCTGGCATCTCTGCCCCCAGCTCCAGGAGGGGCCAGACAGAAGCAGCCATTGGGCATCTCAGGTTTGAGGGGGATATGGGCCGGGAAACTACCCAGAAGCATCTGGGAGGCAGCAGGGAGTGGGGAGGAAGATGTGTGGCCGGGCCTCACAGCCCTGCTGCTCCCACTGATCTCTCCGGCCCAACTCAAGGCTGCAAAGAGACTTGACTAAGCTTGACAATCCCAAAGGCCGGGTCCCACACCTGGCCCTGCCTGCCGGGTCCTGCCCCCACCCTCACCCCCATCTCCTTCCCTCTCTATCTGTCTCTGTCTCCCTCTTCTCCTCTGTGTTTCTGTCTCTCTATGGGTTGTGTTTCCTTGTTTTCCACTCTGACAAATGCAACATGAACGGGAAAGAGGCGCCGGCTACCCAGGAGGGCAAGCCGGCAAGCCGGCAAGGAGACCCCGCACCCACACCTACCTCATTAAGTGTTGGATTTTTTGCTGTTTTGAAATGTGAGACCCTCTCCAAGCCCCCTACTGCCCCAACCCTCTCCCCCACCTCACTGCCCTCTTCTGAGTGGGTGGAAAGGGGGTAGGAGGAGGAAGAAAAACAACAACAAAAAATCCATCTTTGTTTTTAATTATGGGCATGGGATGGTGGTTGAGGCAAATGGTGATGAAGATTGGGGATGACTGGCCCTAGTTGCTCTAGGACTTCCTTCTCCATCTGGACATGGGGCAGGAGGGGTGTGCTAAACCTAGGACCAGGATATCTCCCTCCTGTTTTCCCAACCTCATCATGAGCCCATTTGCCCTCCAGCCCCTGGATGGGTGGGTGGGGGGCAGGGTGAGGGCTATCCCTGAGTGGCATGCCCATACCCAGTGAGGCAGGGTGTGGCCCGGAGCTCCCACTTTCCCTCAGTCACCAAACTGCTGCTGGTCTGGTGGGAAGGGGTGGTGATGTGGGGGTGGGGAGCTTAGTGTCAGCGCGGGGAGGGTGGGGGTATTTATCTATTTATACTTGGGATTGTACATAGTCTTGTGGGGCATGGGGGAGCCGGCTGGAGGTGAGAACCCTCCCCTCTCCCCCCCACCCCCGGGGAGAGCAAATGTAAAACTACTAATTTTTGTGCTTTATATATTCTATATAAATATATCTATTTTCTTTTTACAAAACCAGTTTATAAATGGTAGGGGGGTGTGGGGCGGACACAATGGTGCTCCCCTTGTGGGGGGGCCCCCTCCATTACCCAACCTACCGCCCTTTTCCTCACCCCCCCTCCCCACCCCCTGGCTGTGACTGCTGTAAGGTGAGGGTATAGAGAGAGGCTGGGCCGCCCCCCTCCCGGTTGTATAGTTGGACTATGTTGGACTATGTTATAACGCACAAAAGTGAGCTGGCCCCAGGGGGAGCCAGAGGGTGATGGGTTCCCTGCCTCCCTTTCCTTCCCCTTTCTGCCCAAGCTTGTGCTGCAGTTGAACCTCTTCCTGGGGGTAGGGGTAGGTAGGGGGTGGGTGAAACCCCAGACCCTTCTCTTTTGGGGAGCCATGGGAATGAAGATGAAACTTCATATGCAGTTCTCTCCTAGGGGCTGTGGGCAAAGGGCATTTTGTAATTAATATTTTCAAGAATCAGATGTCTGGAGTGTAGGGGTGGGCTTGGTGGTGGCAGACGGGCGGGGCCTGCTGGAGGGGGAGCACGGTTGCTGTTGTGATTTAAGTTTGTTTTTGTTTTGTTTTGAATTTGGGGGTTGTGGATTGATGGGGGTAGGAGATTTCTTTTTCTTCTTTTTTTTTTTTTTTTTTTTTTTTTTTTTAAGCTGCTTCCTCAACTGTTTCAAGCTGCAAATGTTTAAGAGAATAACCACCCCCCACTCCCACAGGAATCACTGTAATTACATCAGACAGTGGGGAGACTGGGCTGCTGCCCCCAGAGCACAGCCCTTAGTCGCTCTTTTTCTGAGAGCAAAAAGGTCTAGGCTATAGAGAGGGGGAGATTGGCTTCAGTCAGACTCTGGTCGGGGCTTGGGCCTTAAGTTTGGGCAAAGGGGATGGGGCAGACTTTGTAAGCATATGCTAGGTATCCGATAGTCCTGTAGAATTTAGTGAAGAAACCTTATACAGTTTTAATTTTTATATAAACTATAACTCAGATCCAAGCTGCAAGGTTGGAATTTTGGTTGTTGGTTTTTTTTAAGTACCCTGCCTGTATAATTGCATCAGAATTCCCTCCCCACCCCACTCCCCCCGTTTGTATTTTGGGTTGGTTACACTTGCACATATTCAATTTCAGTTTTTCCCCTTTACCGCCTTCTACCCTCACCTCCAGGACCCTCCCCCTTTTAAAAAAATAAATCGCTGACAAGTGTGAATCCCGTGAAGACTTTATTTTGTGTTGTGTGTATCCTGTACAGCAAGGTTGGTCCTTCGTAACAACGGATGAAATGGTTCCCTTTTTTAAAGAGCCCTCTCTCCCTCCACCCCCAGCGCCCCCGTCCTTGCATGTTTTGTATCAGCGATCATTCTGAACTGTACATAATTTATGTTGCGAGAGGCAAAGGGCAGTTTTGGATTTTGCTTCTTCCAAGTTTGTTTTTTAAACGACAAATAAAAAAAGAACATTTTAAATATAAGCGGCTCCGTTTCCGTGACCCTCGCCGTCAGCCGGATACGGGAGGTCCGCGAGACCCGGGGGGAGGGCAGTTACCCAGACCAGGCCACCTCCGGAAGGGTGGATTCCCCGCCTCCGCTCTGGGCTTACGTCCTGCCGTGACGTAGACGGAAGTGGCGTCGCGGGCACCGGACATGGGGCGGGGCGTGCCCCGAGCGAGCTTCCTAAAGTGAAAGGATCTAGCCGGTGCCTCTTGCGATGGAGACGGTGAGGGAGCGCAGGAGGGCGGCGGGGGGCGCTGTGGAGCCTGAGACCCCCTAGTTTAGGAGGCGGGCAGGGGCTGGCGCTGGTGTGTGCCATACAAGAAGTAACCTGGTGTCTGTCCTATTGCGTGACGCTTGCCCCTCTGGTCCTTTGCTGGACGTATTTTCTAAGACTGGGCCACGCCCGCGCCTGCCTTCCGTTCGTCAGCGGTACCCTCGACCCAAACGGGCGTTGATTCCTGTCTTCCTTTCTTAGAACCCACATACGCTATGGCTATCTCAAGCCTCTTCTTGCCTCTTAGCAGCTCAAGCCCTTTCAAAAATTTACATGAGAGAGCAAGATTATGAATCTGGCCTTACTGATGGTTGACCCATGCTTGCAGATAGTCCTGGATCCGGATTGTCTGATTGATTCCTAAATCTCTAGCAGGAGGAAAATCTGAAAGACTTGTACTGTATCCAGCGAGGTTCCATTCCTTTATTGACTAAGAATTGAGGTTTTCTTGAAGGAAGAACTCTTTGAGTGTTCTAGGCCGCCATGCCCCTTGGACAAGTTTAGGTCATGTCCTGCTTTGCGACTCAAGCTGGAGTGTTGACATAGCTCTTTTTTTTTTTTTTTTTTTTTAGTTGTAGATGAACACAATACCTTTATTTTATTTATTGATTTTTATATGGTGCTGAGATGGAACCCAGTGCCTTACGTATGCTAGGCATCCGCTCTAACACTGAGCTACAACTGCAGCCCCAACATAGCTCATTCTTGATGGTCAGGCAAAGGACCAATTGTGACAAGTCCCTGTCACCCTCCCATGGATGCTGCAGGTTACCTGCTCCATGTTTGGACCCACCTCACTCTCAGTATCCTTTCTCCAGCACTCTAGAAACACCCCCCCCCATTCACTTCCTGCTCCCCAGAGTTTTTAATCTGTCAGACAGAATAATTTCTCAGCTTGGTTTTTAATCATCCACTACTGTTGTTGTGGAAGGACTGGACTGCAGGTTCATTTTCTTTGGATCAGTTAGTTATTTGCCCAGAGTAATTCTTTGCCACCCCCTTTCTCTGCCTGCAGAGAGGTGGTGTCCCTTAGATTCTAAAGAAGAAAACAGACCAAAGTGGTAAAGTGATATGCAGCTGGGTATCAGGTAAGGGAGTCAGTTTCTAGAATAAGAATTTGAGCAAGAATAGTCTGATTCCATTAATTCAAAATGATGTATCATTTTTAATTTACTGATAATAAATTATGGTTTACAAAGCATTTTATAAATGAATTTTCTAATTTAGCCCTCATGCTCATGTACTGGATTAGGTTCTAGATATAGAAATTGTTTTTAAAAAGAAGAAAAGGAAAATTCTTGCTTTGAAAGGTGCTCAGGCCTAACTGGAGTGGGGTGAGGGCAAACCAGAAACAGGTATTATTTGAGGTCGGACTGTGTGATCATCAAGACCTAACTAAAAGCTGTACAAGTGTAGATGAGGAAGAAATTACCTGGACATTCAAATGGAGGGCATTCAAATTGAGCAAGGACATAGAAATTGGTACACAGAGAATAATTAGAGGTGAGATGGTGGTTTGATGTTACTGTGGCTCTGAATTTTTGTCACAGTATGAGAAAAGACTAAAAGAGTAGGCTAAAATCATATTGAAGGTATTGCATATCATGCTAAGTTTGAATTTTGTTTTTTAATAAGAGAACCTGTGGAAGATGTATGCGAAGGGATGAGGGTGCTTTGCAGGAATGTTCTTAACAGCTTTATGTCAATGAATGAACCACTAGAGAAAGTAATGAGTTTCTGATTGCTGGAGATGAAAATTCCTTTCAACTAGAGATGCTTTGGTGAGAGAACTTGGTGAAAGTAGTACAAAAGATAATCAAAGAGGAGATAGATTTGGGGGAAGAAGACCAGGTTAGAGGCTGTTGAGGAATTGTGAGGTAAAAGCTTAAGGTAAGACTGTGAAAGTGTAAGAGAGATGGATATAAAGCTTTTTTTTTTTTTTTTTTTTTTTTTTTTTTTTTAAAGACAGTCTTGGTCTGGGTTTGTGGCTCAGTGGTAGAACGCTTGCCTAGCATATGTGGGGCACTGGGTTTGATTCTCAGCACCACATAAAAAAATAAAAAATAAAGATATCGTGTCCATCTACAACTAAAATTATTTCTTAAAAAAGAGGACAGTCTCACTAAGATGCTGGGGCTTGCCTTGATCTTGTGAACCTCTTGCTTTAGCCTCCTAAATAGCTGGGATTACAGGCATGTGCCACTGTACCTGGCATGATATGAGACATTTCTAACATAGTAGCTTAGCACCTTGAGTTCTACATGTTAAGGACAGTAGGGGAATCAACTACAGTTCTAGGCACCTGGGAAGATAGTAATCACAGTAAGAGTAAGAGGATTGAAGGGATAATATTCTGTTTTGTATTGAAGCATTTTTAGGAGTCTTTGTGATATCTATGGTTGTCAAGATAATTGGAAATGTGGATAAGGAGTTTGGAAGAAATTGTGTGTGAGATCTAACCTGTGTCTGTAAAATTTTGTACTTGTGGAATACAGTGGTATCTTCCTAGTTTCCCTCATTATTAAAAGTAGAAAGGAGTAAATCCGCCTCTTGTGTGGAGAAACAGGCAGAAAAATAAGGTCATATATTCAATTGTCTTACTCACTTATATTGTTATCTATATTTCCATTAAGTTGTATATTTCTTCTCTATATATATAACTTAGTCTTAGGTCTCTCTGTTCATATCATTACTAGAGAATTTTAAAAAAATTGTGAATGATAGCCAGTATACCATGCTAAGTGATGGGGGATACAAAGTATAAGATAGTTGTAGGCTTCCAGGAATTTATAATCTGTTTGAATAGATAATGAAAAAAATAACTATAACAGTGCAGTGTGTAAGTATCATATGATGGATGCAGTAATTTACAGGAATAGCTATTTTTTGTACCTTTGTATAGATCTTTGTGAGGCTGTGTATATCATTTGTGTATCTTTGCTATAGAACAGCCCTGTCCACTTTTAAGTGATGAAGCTGTTGTTCCGATGGCCTTGCCAAAAATGCCCAGGCCAAGCTGATAGTTTTAGCAACCCAGATAGAAGTGAGGGAGTTTATTCTCTTCCCTCCCCCAACCTCCAGCACATTGCAGGAGGGAAGTTTAGGGCTGTTCTGCCAACTTGCTCCTGTTTGCCAGTCAGGTTCTGAGGTTCAAGCCAAAGCTTTAACTTCATGTTACTAAAAAAGTTATGGACGTGAAGTACGGCTTTAAGTTTGTTTGGGGATATTACCCAAAAAATATGGAGCCAAAACTGTTGATGCCAGTTGATTTTCAGAATCCCTTCTGGGTTCTTACATAACAATGAAATTCCCAAACATTCCCACTTGAGGGAGCACAGAGATGGTTGTAAAGGTTTGTCTGTATTCAGAGCACTCTCTAATTTGACACTGTCTTGGAAAATGAAACTTGGAAATCCAGCATCCCCTTTGACTTACAAGAGTGCTGAGAGGACTCAAGTCTCCAGTTTTAGAACATTCATGCTCCTCATCTACTCCTCAGTTATTCAGGCTTTGGCTGTCTAACTGACAGCTATGAGGATCTCCCCAGATATGGCCTTCTCTCAGTGGTAAGGAATATGTCTGTGATTCCAGTGCCCACAACTATGCTTAATGAATGTTTGGGGAAGAGCTGTGTTATCTCCCTGGCATCCATGATTTTTTTTGTTTTTGTTTTTGTTTGAGGTACTGGGATTGAACCGAGGGCCTCATACATGCTAGGCAAGCACTGTACTACTGAGCTGCATCCCCCGCCCTTTTTATTTTGTCTTGAGATAGAGTGTCACTAAGTTACCTAGTTTGACCTTAAACTTGTGATCCTCCTGCCTCAGCTTCCAGAGTAGCTGGGATTCCAAGTATGTGTTACTATGACCAGCAGCATCTATTTAAAAAAAAAATTAATAAAAATTAATAAAAAATTTTTTTTTATTAATGGATCTTTATTTTATTTATTTATTTACATGTGGTACCGAGAATTGAACCCAGTGTCTCACACATACTAGATAGGCACTGTACCACTGAACCAAAACCCTAGCCCAGCATCTATATTTTAATAAAGTTGATCTGTGAGAGTCTTGAAAGGCTAGTCCTAAGTTCAGATTTTTTTAGTCTTAGGGTTTTTTTTTTCACAATTTTTTTAGTTGTAGGTAGACACAATACCTTTATTTTTATGTGGTGCTGAAGATCGAACCCAGGGCCTTGCACATGCTAGGCAAGCATGCTACTACTGAGCCACAATCCCAGCTCTATTCTTAGTTTTTAAGACCTAATGATTCATAGGCAGAGTAGCATATAAGCAGACAGATGATGGGTTCAATTCTCTACTTTACCCCTAACCAACCACGTGACCTTTGGCAGGTTGATTAATGTCTCTTGACTCTCAGTTTCTTACTGTGTGAAAATAGGATAATAATAGTATTCACCTTAGGGTTGTTATGAAAATTAAATGAAATAGTATTTATGAAGGTTCTTGGAGTGCTTTAAAGGAAATCATTAGTTTACAAGCCTTTTTCCTAATGTTGCTAGGTTAAAATGAATGGAACCTAGGTTAAATTGCATCTGTGTTTCTCTTGTCTTTCTAGATGACTTCAGATAGCTCCCCTGCTCTGGAAAATGAGCATCCTCAAGGTAAGTTTACTTTGAGATAAACTGAACAGAGGAGGCTGAACATGAAAACCCTAGTTTGACTCTAACTTATCTTCACAGTGGTTTTGCATCCCTCTGGAGAAATCAAAATTGAGCCAGATAATGCGCCCAAACCACACAAATCAGAAATAGTTGTTTGGCAAGATCACCCAGGAATAAATCTAGGACAGAGTGGAGAGAATTAATACCTTCAGTTATTAAACCACTTGGGAAAAACTTCTGAGATACAAGGAAAACTGGCATAGGCAGCTCAGCTGCCTAGCCATGCTTTTGAAGTCTCTGGTAGTTTTTGAGTAGTCCAGAAACAGTGCCCCAAGGATTTTGTCACCAAGAAAGCTCACAGAGCCTTCAAGTGTACACATGAAATTATGGAAAGACCTCAAAGGTCCTTAGAGTTTATCTGGAAGTAGAAGCACTATGCCTCTAAAATCCAGAGTGAAGGAGAAGACAATTCTAATGCATTCCCAAATACCTGTTTAAAATGGAATGTTCCAACTCTAGGCCATCTAGAAAGAGGCAGAACTGACAGACATCTCTAGTAAACAGTTTTTCCCAGGAACACTCCTGGGAAACATACGTTTATGGCATTAGGGGTACACACTTTTCCAGAGGATTAAAATAGGAGCTGAGTAAAAATTTCAAGAGATAGTATATTGTGTCATATTGTGAGCCTGCAAGTCTATGAGTTCTTGACAAGAATTTAAAATTTGTCAGGCTAGGGAAGTAGTTCAGTGGTAGAGTGCTTACCTAGCATGTGCAGAGTCCTAGGTTTGATACTAAATACCACCAAAAAAAAAAAAATTAAAACTTTGTTTTTATTTTATGATTGGATTATCTAAATGATTCTTCATAATTGAGTATGTCAGCCGGGTGCAGTGGCCACATGTCTAACCCCCAGTAGCTCAGAGGCTGAGGCAGGAGGAGTTCAAAGCCAGCCTCAGCAAAAGCAGGACACTAAGCAACTCAGTGAGACCTGTCTCAAAATAAAATACAAAATAGGGGACTGGGGATGTGGCTCAGTGGTCAAGTACCCCTGAGTTCAATCCCCAGTACCAAAAAAAAAAAAAAAAAATCGAGTATTATCACATGGTATCTGAGTACATTCACAGTAGCATCAAGGCAGGAGCTAGAAACTATTATCTACATGGACCTAGCAGTAAAACAGACTATGACTAGAACAATCTGTAAACCTTTTTTCACATTTAAAAGGAGGCAACAACTATCTACCTTTTTTTGGGATGGTGGGGGGTTGCTGGGGATGGAACTTGGGGTCACTTGACTACTGAGCCACATCCCCAGCCCTATTTTGTACTTTATTTAGAGACAGGGTCTCACTGAGTTGCTTAGCACCTTGTTTTTGCTGAGGCTGGCTTTGAATTGGCAATCTTCCTGTCTCAGCCTCCCAAGCTGCTGGGATTACAGGTGTGTGCCTCTGCACCTGGCTCTCTACCTATTTTTGCCAGATCTTTTGATATTGGAAAGAAATTGGGAATTGGGGTTTTTATGTAAAACTCCAGGATTTTTAAATTGAGCAAGTAATTTAATTTTTTTTTTTAAACACTGGAAAGCCAAATTCAATATGGGTGTGGTTCTGTGGCCTAAAATGGTAGTGTTTAACTCTTGATGCAGTGTATTTTCAACTGGTATCTAAAAGTACATCTTAGGTGTCTGTGAGTTCTCATGTTTGAAAATCAATAGATGCTTCCATTTAAAGGTGATAGATCGAATATATATATCCTTCACAAACCCCACCATAAAACCATCAGAAAGGAATTTTTAAAAAAAGGTACAAACTATCAGAACAGGAGAGAAGAATAGCAATGAATTTTTGGAAGCTGGAAAGCAGATGGAAGAATGTTGAGTGACTTGGCTGATATGAGAAGACTGAATTTGAGCAGCGGGCAGTTAAGAAGCATCGAAGGCCTAAGAAGCAAACAGATCCCAAGATTCTACCTACTGAGTATGACTGGACAACTCCCTGTCTCCACTCTGGCAAAGACCGGGGGGGGGGTTGGGAGAGAGACTGAGGTACAGGTGAGAGCTGAGGTACTATACTGGAAACAGGAGCCTAAAGTGAACTGCCCTGGGTATTGACCCTTCAGCCCTCTTTCCCCTGGAGATTCAGCTTCCAGAATACTGACAGAAAAGACTTTGCCCCCGCAAGCTTGAAATTGAATAGTTCTCCTCTCCAGAATCCCCTTGAGGGGAAGGCCCTAAAAATGTAAGTATTGAATGTTCCCTATTTAAATGGTTCACAGTCAGAAGACTTACACACTTTGAGCATCCAGTTTTTAATCCTTCCTTCTTATAATATGATCTGAACCTCTCCAAAAAATATATGTATACGTATATGTATATATATATAAGCACTTGCTTAACATTTATATGTGTGCATGTGTGTGTGTATGTGTGTGTGTGTGCGAGAGAGATTTGGGCGAGGAGGGAAAAGGTATGATTTGAATACTTGTTTAAACCAGGAGTTACCAGCAGCCATGCCCAGTGGTACATACCTACAATTCCAGTGTTTTAGTCAGCTTTTTCAATACTTTCAAAAGACCTGACAAGAATAATTAGAGGAGGAAGAGTTTATTTTGTGACTCATGATTTCAGAGGTCTTAGTCCATAAATGGCTAACTCTATTCCTCAGGACTTGAGATGAGGCAGAGCATCATGGCAGAAGTGTGTAGCAGGGGAAAGCAGCTGAAAACACAGCACCAGGAAGCACAGAGACTAAGTTGAGTTCACAAAATATATACCACAGGCATGCCCTCCAATGACCCACCTTCTCCAGCCACACTCTACCTGCCTATAGTCACTACCCATTTAATCCCTATCAGGATTAATATACCAATTGGGTTAAAGATCTCACTACCATTTCACCTCTAAACCTTCCTGTATTATCTCACACATGAGCCTTTGGGAGACACCTATACCTAAACCATAATACCCAGCAACTCAGGAGGCTGAGGCAGGAGGATCACAAGTTTGAGGTCAACCTAGGCAACTTAAAGAGACCCTGTCTCAAAAAAGGGCTGGAAGTGTAGCTCAGGGGTAGAGGGTCCCTGAGTTAAATTCCCAGTACCATAGAATGAATGAATGGATGAATGAGTGAATAAAATTAAACTAAGAATTACCAAACATCTAAAGGAAGTGAAAAGAGTGATACAAATCACTTGCCATCCCACATAGATCATAAGGAAACAAAAAGGGAAAAAAAAAAAAAAAAAAGCAACTGCAGGAAAAGTCAATGCACAGAAAAGAAAACTTTAATAATAACATCTATATATATATACTTAGGCTAAATGAATATATTTCTACCAGGAAACAAGTACAAGAAATATATATTTTTTAAAAAAACAAATTTTCAGAAAACAAAACGGAACTCTGATAAATTAAATATATAATAACCAAAACTTAAAAACAAATATGGAATCGGGTGCTGTGGCACACACCTGTAATCCCAGTGATTTGGGAGGCTAAGGCAGGAGAATCACAAGTTCAAAGCCAGCTACAGCAACTTAGCAAGGCCCTTTCTCAAAGTAAAAAATAAAAAGGACTGGAGATAATAGTTCAATCCCTGGTACCAAAGCAAAACAAAAACAAAAATAAATAGGAGATCTGGAAAATCCAGGAGAGGAATTCTCCCAGAATATAGTTAAACATCATGGAAACTAGGCTGGGGATGTGGCTCAGTGGTAGAGCACTTGCTTAACATAGGGAAAGCCTTAGGTTCAATCCCTAGGGCATTGCAAAAGCATTGCAAAAGAAATCAAGGAAGCAGAAAATAGGAGAGATATTTTAAAAACAAAAAGTTGGGGGCTGAGGCATGACTCAGGTGTAGAGCTTTTGCCTAGCACATGTGAGGCACTGGGTTTGATCCTTAGCACCACATAACAAATAAAATAAAGGCATTCTGTCCATATACAACTGTAACTCACAAAAAAAAAAAAAAAAAAAAAAAAAGTCACAAAAGCAAACAAAAACCCGGACAGACCTGAAAGACTCAGTCTAGATGGTCCAGTATCTAAATAATAGGACTTAGAGGGAAAAGTGGCAACACAGAAAGAAATAAAAAAAATTCAAGAACATTTCTGAGAACTAAAAGAAATTAGTTTTCAAACTGAATAAACACATTGAATGTTCAGCACAGTGGATAAAACTGCTGAAACAATGATCACGAGACTTCAGAACATTGAAAACAGAGAAGATCTTGCAAGTTTCCAGAGGGAAAAAAAAGCAAGTAACATACAAGAATCAGAATTACCTGGGACCCTCAACAATACTAGCAGCTAACAGGCAATGAAGCAGTTCCTTCAACATTCTTCAGGAAAATAAACTCCAACCTAGAATTCTATATCCAGCCAATTTATAAACCAAGGAAGGATGAGGGTAGAATAATGAGACCAACAGCCTGCAAGTTCTCAAAACATTTTACCTCCCATGCACCCTTTCTCAGGAAGTCACTGGAAGATGTGCTCCACCAAAACAAGGGAGTAATCAGAAAAGATGAAAACATGAGATACAGGAAACAAGAGTGCCAATAGAGGAGAGTCGTAAAAAGCCCCCTGGATGGTGATGAAGGAAGATCCCAGGATGGCAGCAGTACACACCAGGCAAACCAGTCCAGATTTGAACAGGTCAGAAGACTTCAGAGAGACTTCTTTGGATAGTTTAAATTGATGTTATCTAATGCTTCTGGATTTCTTGAAAGGAAATTTTAACAATCTGAAGAATTTTGGAGATCAAATTATAAGTACTATATATAGAAAATTAAACAAGGATAAAACCATTATTAACTCCAGGGAAAACAAAATTGTAAAAGAAAGCAAAATCAGAGTTTACTTTTTGATTTAGCTCTGATAATGGATATTTAGCCAAAATGGTTTAAGTACTAATGTAACCAACATTAGAGTTTAACTCCTGGAAGAATTGAGGTGGAAGGCACATGTTTGTGATGGAGTCCTGGTAGGAAGGAAAACTAAAAATTCTCATCTTCCTTGTTAGGAAGATAGTAGACAAAGACCAAAAATGAAAAGAATCAGAAAGTCACAATGTATATAATTTAAGGAGATAGAAATAAATACCAAAATAATCAGCTAAAAGAGATAAATCTCTGAGGAGGGGTGGTACAGGGAGGTGGGTGCCTGGTACAGCAGTTTCTCATAACAAAACTAGCAAAGCTATTTGACTCTTCAAAGTGTGTGCCTGGGTAACTTTGGTGAAAAATTAAATATTGAAAAGCAAGCTAGAGGAAGGGGTAGGGGTGTGGTTCAGTGGTAGAGCACATTTTAGTATGAACAGAGATCCTGTGTTCAATCCCCAGCAACAAACAAACAAACAAAAACTGACTTAGAATTTATAAGCATGAACTTTGGAATCAGGTAGATCTGACCTGAGTCTTTCTTGCCACTTTCTAATGGTGTGATTTTGATGTTTTTTTTTTTTTAACTGCTCTACATCTGTTTTCTCATCTGAAATAAGAGGACAATACTTAACAGATTTGTTGCAAGAATTAAGTGATGTAATATGTTTAAGTACACATAGCCTAGTACATAGCACATTTGGGCTGCTATTTTGAGGGGTTACTTCTCCCGTTTTGAGCAAGCAATTAAAATTACAGGAATGAGCCAGGCACAGTGGCACATGCCTTAATCCAAGTGACTGAGTCAGGATAATTGCAAGTTCAACACCAGCCTCAGCAATTAAGCAAGGCCCTAAGTAACTTAGTGAGACCTTTTCTCAAAATAAAAAATAAAAAAAAGCTGGGAATGTACTTAGTTATAAAGTGCCCCTGGGTTCAATCCCCAGGACCCACCCCCCCACAAATATAATAATAATAATCATAAGAATGGAGGTAAACCTAGCCAGACTCTTCTATTTGTTTAGAGTTGGTGGGATGATTTCTGATTCACAAGATAATTCCAGAATGGACTCTCAGGGTGACTGAGCACTGGGCTCCAACTTAGTGTTGCTGAGAGTGGCCCAACTTATACCGTGACTCTTCCATCTGCATGTCTTGGAAGAATTTTAAAAGCTTACTTGGTGTTTTATCTTTATTGAGAAAAGACAACAAATGAAAGTGTGCTAAATATATGGAAGGAAATTTTAGAGTTAAGGATGAGAAAAAAATTTGTCTAGAACAGGTTAATGAGAGATATTATAGACTTTGTTTTAATCATCCTTCTTTTACCTAAGGAGCCAATAAGTATAGTCTTACCTGGGATAAAACAGTTTCTAAGGGGTTCATTTAGGTTTTCTGGGAATGATAGGAACAAAACAGAATAGGGAGCCTTATTTTTTAAAAAATGCTTTAACTGTTTGAGAATCTAGAATTCTGTTTTGTTTACTGTCTCTTTTGATGGGGAGTTGTTGCATGGAAGAAAGCTATTAACTATCCCACCCTATGCAGAGACTCCAGAATCCAATAATAGCGTGTATACTTCCTTCATGAAGTCTCATCGCTGCTATGACCTGATTCCCACGAGCTCCAAATTGGTTGTATTTGATACTTCCCTGCAGGTGGGTGGAATCTTCTTTTCCCTTCCCCCTTCCTTGGAGCCTCTGGTTCAATACCTCTCATCCTGTCTCATCTTAAGGGTAATGGCCTCTCCCTTCTATGGAATTAGTCTCTTGTTTTCCCCAGAGTACCAACCCCTCTTTTTTCTAGCAGTCCTGTACTCTGCTAATTTCCCTTTATGATTGTTACTGTCTTGGCTACAGGTGAAGAAAGCTTTCTTTGCTTTGGTGACTAATGGTGTACGTGCTGCCCCATTGTGGGATAGTAAGAAGCAAAGTTTTGTGGGTAAGCAAAAGTTTCTAGAACACAGTATTATTGGCATCTTATGCTGGGCAGGGAGAGAATCTTCGAGCAGTGCCGAAGGCTTTTGTCTTGACCTTTAGGCATGCTGACCATCACAGATTTCATCAATATCTTACATCGCTACTATAAGTCAGCCTTGGTAAGTAACCTTAGCCCAAAGACCAAAACCAATTTCCTTGACCAAAGTCCCTCATTCTCATGTATTTTCCTGCATGCAAGCCACAAAATAAAGAGGGAGATCAAGTCTCAAGTTCTGTTGCTTCTGCTTCTAGGTACAGATCTATGAGCTAGAAGAACACAAGATAGAAACCTGGAGAGGTATATGGAGAATTGGGGGTTGTAAAGGGATGAAGGGATGGAGGGTTTCCTATGGGAAATGCTTTTTCTATGGCAGTATTTTGTGAACTGTCTCTTTTCCTTCAGAGGTGTACCTACAGGACTCCTTTAAGCCACTTGTCTGTATTTCTCCAAATGCCAGGTGAGTACCTGCTATCCATGTATCCAAACAGAGGAACAGTCTTGCCATCAACATAACTAAAACCCTAACTACCCAAAGATCCAGGGAGGGGCAGAAAGGAGAAAAGATACTCCTCCTAATACACATACATACACACACACACACACACACACACTCTCTCTCTCTCTCTCTCTCTCTCTCTCTCTCTCTCTCTCTCTCTCTCTCTTCCCACCCCCAGCTCCCCACCCCCAAGTCTGGTCTAAGCTACCAACCTCCCCTAACCACCAGTTTTCCCTGTTTACAAATACTCTTAACAGATTTATGTAACTCAATCTTAGAAGTATGGACTTATCATTACTCCCTACCTTCTCACAGCTTGTTTGATGCTGTCTCTTCATTAATTCAAAACAAGATCCACAGGCTGCCAGTTATTGACCCAGAATCAGGCAACACCTTGTACATTCTTACTCACAAGCGCATCCTGAAGTTCCTCAAATTATTTGTAAGTGATCCTCAACCCGGTTCTTATTTCTTATATGCTGGGTTGGAGGGGTATCCATGGGTGGTTTGGGGGACCTTTAAAGTCAAGCCAGTGGTTCTTTCCTCAGATCACTGAGTTCCCCAAGCCAGAGTTCATGTCTAAGTCTTTGGAAGAGCTGCAGATTGGCACCTATGCCAATATTGCTATGGTCCGTACTACCACCCCCGTATATGTGGCTCTGGGCATCTTTGTACAGCATCGAGTCTCAGCCCTGCCTGTGGTGGATGAGAAAGGTGAGATTAGGAAAGGAGAGGGAGGGCTATAGGGGTCAGGTAGCTGGAGAAAATCTGCTTTCCCTTTGGTTCAACTCAGTGGGGCAGTTCTTTGGATAGGGAGAGCCTTGGATGCCAGATCTCCTTTCTGAGCTGCCTCTATCTCCCTAGGGCGTGTGGTGGACATCTACTCCAAGTTTGATGTTATCGTGAGTGATTGTGGAGAGGTTGGGTGTCGGGAAGGGGAGGGATATTAAATGTGGAAAGGGAGAAGAAGGGAGTCTCTTCTGTGACCTGGGTCTTAGAAACTTCTAAGCTTTCAAATCCTATTTGAAAAGAAATTGAGTGGATCTGTGTATGGCTTGTGGACATGGCTGCCAATTGCCCTAAATCCCTATGGTGAGGTTGGGTGTGACCAAGATTTAAGGACTGGTTCCCTTGCTTCCCTGCAAGCCCTTCCTTTCTCTCCCCAGAATCTGGCAGCAGAAAAGACCTACAACAACCTGGATGTGTCTGTGACCAAAGCTCTTCAACACCGTTCACACTATTTTGAGGGTGTTCTCAAGTGCTACCTGCATGAAACTCTAGAGACCATCATCAACAGGCTGGTGGAAGCAGAGGTAGGGAGGCCAGTGACTCCAAAGGAGCTGAGGGGAGGTAGCCTTGGGAGTTGTGGTTTAGCAAGGAGAATAGGGGTTAAGGGGCTTACCCTAACTGAGGCTGGCAGTAAGCATTAATTTTTCTTGTTCTGTGCCAGGTTCACCGACTGGTAGTGGTGGATGAGAATGATGTGGTCAAGGGAATTGTATCACTATCTGACATCCTGCAAGCCCTGGTGCTCACAGGTGGAGAGAAGAAGCCCTGAGCAGGAGGAAGGGGTCAGGCAGCATCAGGAGATATACTTCAGTTGCTGCCTGATGAAAGAAATGACTGTTCTCTAGTCAGAGCCCCCTACCCTCTCTGAGAGCTAGGGGAGACATGGGGAAAGAAGAAAGGATTTTTAGCTGCCCTCACCTTCACATGTACTCTTGAGAAAAGCTTTTAGCTTAGCCAGTCCCAGCCTCTGTTCTCTTAGACATTGCCCCCTTTTGGGTATACTATGAGCTCTGTGCTCCTCAGGCAAATACTGATCTCTAAGAGATCCCTAGACCTCACTCTTCTTTGACTCTGTCTCTGTTCTGACTCTACCCTAAGCTAATAGCACAACCAAACTTCATATTTTTATTCATCCTAGTTCATGCTGTATGGAGGAGGCTGAGTCCATTTAGTGTCATTTCTTCCGGTGATCCAAGTGGGGATGATTGTGGGGAGGAAGATTTTGGGTTCTTGTGCTGTATGCACATGAAGGGAGATGGTTAGGTGGTGGAGGAGGACAAAGTGGTTAACCAAGGTTATTACTTTTCATGGCAAAGCTAATTAAATGACAAGAATCTCATGTTATTGCAGTGTTTGATTTCTACACTTGATAGACACTTTCTCCAGCCTTTCTATTTCATATGGCCCCTTCAACTCATCACTAATTACAATAGTAATAACAACACACATACATGTATGACTGCATACTAGATATCATTCTCAGTGCTTTACCTATACAGGTTAAGTATCCCTTACCAAAGTGCTTGAGACTATGTGTTTTGGTTTTTGAAGTACTTCAGATTTCAAGTTTTTTGATTAGGGATGGTCTACTGTATTAACATTTAGTCTTCAGATACTACTACTAGATATTATCCCAGTTTTGATAGATTTTTAAAAAGTGAGGCATAGAGAGACTGACTCAAGACCATAAGCTAGTGAAAAGTAAAATTAGAATTTGAATCCAAATGGTCTGGATCCAGGTTTCATGCTTTTTTTTTTTTTTTTTTTAAATCACTACACAAAACTTACTACCTCTGTAATTCTCCTTTCACAACTGTTGCCCACCCTATTCCCTTATTATCTCACTTTCTCCTCTGCCTGGACTATAGCTGGGACCCCAGGAAGATCTCATAACAGTGATAGATCTCCAGAAAATAGACAGATCTTCTTTGGGCAGAGAGATCTACAACATCAGCAACTTTTCCTAAGGAAGTTTGGACTATGTTTGAAATTTGCTGGCCTGGCACTATCCTTGAACTTACAAGGTAAGAATGAGCTAGACAGTGGTAGAAAACTTGCCTAGCATGTTTGGCCCTAGTTTCAGTCCCTAGTAGTGCTTATGCATGAGTGTTCACACACACGCACGTGCACACATACACTGAGCTAAATAGTGTGGGTAAAGGAACAGCAGGACTAATGGTCACCCCATCAGACCCACTCCCTATACTGAAATTATATGGACTGAAACAGTAGTCAGCATCAGACACCACAATAACTGCCAGACTACGGGATATGAGCCAGATTCTGGGTGCCATTTCACCATTCCCTTGCAAGAAGGATACAATTTCCCATCCAAACCAGGATCAATTTCAAGGTAATTACTTGGGCCTCCTTCCACTGTGTCTAAGTCTTCTGATGAACCCCCAGCCTTACCATACTTTCTTCAAACCAGGATTCCTGATGGAACACAGAGAAAAGCATCAAGATACCTGTCAGGGTTCAGCTTGCAGTGCTGCATTTGGCTGTGCCTCTGCTTCGGTGCTCACCTCTTCACAGCTCTGGCAGCACATTCTCAAACTTGGGGGAGAAAGGCTTCCAAGTTATTAGAATTAGAATATGTTTATGTGTGTGGGAGTGGATCCATGGTGGAAAGGACAGATGTCTCCTTATGTCACATTCCCTTCATGAACAAAGATATGTCTGGGGAGGAGGCAAGAGCTTTAAAAAGCCTTGGGACTCTGGTGGGATCCAGAGTGGAAAGAAGCACCTTCAAGCAGAGCCATCAGTGTAGCTGGTATGTGCATGGAATCAGGAGGGGGAGGGGGGACGTAGATGGGACAGGGGCTGTTTGAGTTCTCTCTAAGGGTCCATGTTAGGGAGCAAGGGGTCTAAGTTTTGTGCTGTTTCTCAGTAGTAAGTCCCATCTCTGCCATGCAACCCTTCTCACTCCTATTACCTTAAAAGGTATGATCTGTACCCAAAGGGCTCCATGTCCTTTAGCAGAAACAAATTGGGATCTCCTGCTTTTCCTATTTCCCTCTAAAATCCAACCATCAGTCTCAGAATCTGAGGATGGAACTGAGGGAAGGATAGGGAGCACCACAGACTTCTAACCTTTTCCTCTCAGAAGAGGGCAAATTGTTCCTTGTTCCTTAGGAACCACTGCCATACACACTCTTTTCCCCTCTCTGCACCCTCCCTCCACTGGAGCTGCTGCCATGGTTGCCAGGCAATGTTGCTAAGTCTCTGCATGTAAGGGTTGGCGTGGGCTGTTCTGCCACCAACATTACCATGGTGAATCGGGACACCTGGTATAGACTTAGGGGGAGGGAATATGGATGTAAGCAGCAACCTCCTAGGACAGAATGAGTCCAAAAAATGAGCTCCACTTCAGATAGGGTTGAGAGAACTAGGAATTGTGGTAGTGGTGAGGGGGAGCCCTACACTGAGGAATACAGGCCACTTTTATTGCAGTTGCTAGGGGATTTGTTTTGCCAGGGAGCACACCATTCCTCCTCCATCCCTGTCAGTAAGGGTACAAGTGCATAAGCACTCTATTCTGTCCTCCATAAGGCTGGGCACAGAACAGTGTAACCCCAAAATTCTGGCTTCTGTACTTGGGGAAAGTATCTGCTGCTGGATGGGGTGGCTCCATGTGTGCCCAAGGACAAATATCTAGAGTGGGAGTGGTGGAACAGCTTAGATGGCCAAAATAGAGTATGTCCTGCTATACCAGCAGCCCCTCTGCAGCACTGAAAAAATGAGGGTTAAGGATGTAGGGGTCACCCTTTCTGAGCTTGGGGGAATAGCTCTCTCCCAGAATCACACAAAAGCTTCCTGAAAGCCACCGCCTCCTCTCTTCACTGCTTGGGAGCTTTACTCAATCTCATCTCTGCCACCCGAATGCCACTCGCCGCTAAAAAATAGCCCCCACAGCAGTGGGCCAGCCCCTCCTGCACCCCACCCCATGGAACCAGCAGAGAGTGGCAGGCAGAGACCTTGGTTCCATTCTCATCATTCCCTGTTGGGGAAATAAGTCCGAGCAGGAAGTCCCGGTAGAGCCCTAGTGGTCTGGCAATCTGACAAGCAGGAGAGTAAAGGGTTAAAACAGCAGGAAGGTTGAAGAAATGGGACAGGAGAGGGGGGCACTGTCAACGTGGTAGGAATCAGAAGTCCCTCCTCCACCCACACTGCGGGTCCCATCAGGCTTGGGGGACCAGAGCAGTGGGAAGGGGCGTCCAATCCTGGGCCCCAGGGGGCGGCCGCGTACATGGGGGAGGTAGCAGCGCTGAGCCGTCCGCGCTGTGTCACATGCGCGCGCACACACACAGACAGGCACACACGTGTGCCTGGGTATATATAGTTCCCAGTCCCTGGGCCCGCCGCTCTGCAGTGGGCGCCGGCTCCCTGGGCTGGGAGGGGGCTCCAGGGGCGGGTGGGAGGGTGGGGGGCCGGGGTGGGGTGGGGCAGGATGCTGGATGGCCCGCTATTCTCCGAGGGGCCCGACAGCCCCCGGGAGCTCCAGGATGAGGAGTCAGGCAGCTGCCTCTGGGTGCAGAAGTCCAAGCTGTTGGTGATCGAAGTGAAGACTATTTCCTGTCATTATAGTCGCCGCGCCCCTTCTCGACAGCCCATGGACTTTCAGGCCAGCCACTGGGCTCGCGGGCCCCAGAATCGCACGTGAGTGAAGGAGGGGTGAGGGGAAGCAAGTGGTGGGGCGGGGATTGGGGTCCGGACCTCCCCGCAGACACAGGTGAACACTGCTGGCCCCTACTCTCTTTCCCGCGCCTCCCTCCCCCACCCCTCGAGGGCTCGGGCCGGACTCATTCAGCGTTGTTTCGGGGGACAGGTGTGGGCGTGAGAAAGGGCAGGAGGTGAAATGGGGCAGGCGCTGTTAAAGTGTGCATGGAGAGATGGCGAGGAGTCCCACTTCGACTTCAGTCCTAACATATACGCACGTGCACACGCGCACACACTCATACATACCCCTTCACGTGGCTGCCCCAAACAGTCTCCAGTGTTCCCAGTTCCCTGGACCTCGGCTCCCTTCCCCCACAAACTGCTCACCTGGGTTCCTGCTCATTGTCCCAGGTGTAGGCCAAGCCCGGGATCCCCCGAGCCGCCGCCCCGCCGTCCCTGGGCCTCCAGGGTGCTGCAGGAGGCAACCAACTGGCGGGCGGGGCCTCCGGCCGAGGCCCGAGCCCGGGAGCAAGAGAAAAGGAAAGCGGCGTCGCAGGAGCGGGAGGCGAAGGAGACCGAGCGAAAAAGGCGCAAAGCTGGTGGGGTCCGACGAAGCCCCGTGGGTCAGCCGCGCCCGGATCCCCGAAACGTCCCTCGGGTGGCCCAACCTGCAGGGCTCCCAGTTCCCTCTCGACCCGGGCGCCTGGGGCAGGTGGGGAGAGCTCGTCCATCCGCGCAACCGCAGAGCGACTCGGGGGCGGCGTGGGCGGGGCCCTGGGGAGGTCGTAGGCCAGGGCCCCCCAGCTACGAGACTCACCTGCTGCTGAGAGGCGCCGCAGGTACTGCCCCACGACGCCGCTGGGACCGGCCGCCACCCTACGTGGCTCCACCTTGTTACGAAGGCCCCCACAGGACCTTGGGAACCAAGCGAGGTCCCGAGTTCTCCCAGGCGCCCGTCTCATCAGCCCCAACTCTAACCCCGGCCAGGACAGAGGGAGGGCGCACAAAGAAGAGGCTAGATCCTCGAATCTACCGGGACGTCCTAGGGGCTTGGGGTCTCCGACAGGGGCGGGGTCTCTTAGGGGGATCTCCAGGCTGTGGAGCGGCCAGAGCGAGGCCGGAGTCCGGCAAGGGAGCTACGGAGAAAAGCCTGGACCTAGCTGCTGCTGGCCTGATCAGTGGTAGTGACCACCACTCCCAAGCCAAAGCTGCTGGTAGCCCAGGCACGGAGATAGCTCCTGCGAGGTCTGCAACTGCGTCTCCCAGCCCCCCACGTCCAGCTCCCAGGTCCAAGTACCACCACAAGGGCTCGAGGGAAGGGAAAGAGGGACGAGAACATATCTGGCTGCCCAAATGCTGGATTCCTTCCCCTAAAAAGCAGCCACCCCGGCATAGCCAGACCCTCCCCAGACCCTGGGCTCCAGGAGGCACCGGATGGAGAGAGTGTCTGGGTTATAGAGATGGAACAGGATCCACCTTGGAGGGTTGGAAGGCGACCCGCCGCGCCCACACCCTGCCCCGCAGTTCTCGGGGCCCCGCTAGAAGAGAAGGTGTCTTTGTCATTGACGCCACGTGTGTGGTGATACGGTCCCAGTATGTTCCGACCCCTCGAGCCCAAAAGGTGCAGCTTTTGCCCTCTGGGGAGTCACGCGTTGAGGGAGATGCTCCCAGGCAACCCAAGCCATGCAAGGAGGAGAGCAAGGGGTCCGCGGTCTTTCTCTCCAGCGACCAGAAACCGCTATTGAGCAGTCTCCTTTTACACCAACTGGGCGTGGGGCGCGGGTGCGAAACTGAGGACGGGAAGACTGGGGAATCTTCCCTGGAGGAGCGCGCCTCGCGCATCCTGGGGCTCCCGGTCGGCGAAGTAAACCTGCAGGACGCCCCCACGCAGCCAGGTAGCTCAGAGCACCAAACCTTAGGCCCAGCCGCTCCGGGAGGCGGGAGCGCAAAGGGCTCGGAAGTGGCGGTGGTCCCGCGGCGCGCGGGAGGGGGCTGGGCGCGGAACCCTGGGCCCTATGCCGGGGCCCTGCGGGAAGCCGTGTCCCGCATCCGCCGCCATACCGCCCCAGACTCGGACTCGGACGAAGCTGAAGAGCTCAGCGTCCATAGCGGTTCCTCTGATGGAAGCGACACAGAAGTCCCGGGCGCCTCCTGGCGGAATGAGAGGACCCTGCCGGTGGTTGGGAACGACGGGCCACGGGAAGGCGGGAAGACAGCAGAGCTGAGCGATAGTATCCGGGAGATTCTAGATGTCATCAACCAAACTGGGCAGGCCCTCTTTGGAGCGAGGGATGCCAAGGGGACCCCACAGGGAAATAGGGAGAGGCACTGAGAGACTCCTTCGTGTATTTGTATCCTCTGACCCATCCATCTTTGGACCCACTGGTCCCCCTTCTTCCCCACAGACTTCCTCTGCTTTTCTTTTCCTTGTTTCCCTACCCAGGTCAGTTCCCATACTTGAAATAGAAATGACAGGAAAGGGAGCATGTGGCCTTTTATGATTGTTTCAGAAGAGGTGAGGGTGAGCAGTAGATTTAATGCGTATTGTATGCAGGGCACACCTTTAGATCTTCAGCAGGGGCTGATGCACAAGGTGTGGAGCTGAACAGAGAGGCCTAGCCAGGCAGGCAAGAGGGCAGGAATGATGGCAATCATAGGGAGGCAATGTCAGGGCAGGACCTCTGGGCAGGAAGAATCTAGGGACAAAGTGGCCAGGTGATAGAGGGGTCCTTGGCAGACGAGGAATGAGTCCAGAAGCAACCAGCAAAGCTGGAAAAGGACTCATATTGGTGTCACAGGTCTTGACTTATAGCCCCAACTCTGCCATTGATTTGCCAGTTGACTTAGATCTGTCACTTCCCCTCCCCAGAGCTCCTAGTATTTAAAATGAGGGAGTTCTATGGTTCATCTTTCCATCTCTGGAATTTGGGGATCTTTGAGGAGGCCTCTATCTTATCATCTCAACAAGCCAGGAAAGAGCATTGGGAATAGGTTAACAGAATCCAAGTGTCACCTTCACTCATCCTCAATTCAGGAAACTGTCTAGAATTTGCAGAACTGAGTGAGCAAGGGGCTCCTATCCTGGTCTCCCTGGTTTAGATGAGGGCTCCCCAAAGCAAGGCAGGATAGTGACCCTGTTACTGTCCCTGGCCTGTGATGGTCCAAGCTGGGGAGGGAAGGTAGCCAATGAATCAGCTTGGGACCTCTCTAGGCCTTCCCCTTTTCCTCTACCCCCATGTCCCTTAGTGATGCACTGAAGCATTACTACGATTTCCCATCCAGGTGGTATAGTCCACCTGACAGAACCCTGAGAATTTCTGCATCTTTGCCTCTTCAAGAAATCCTCCAGGCAAGGAAAAAGGAAGCTGTTCTCACTAAGACTGTAGGGTGAGGCGTGATACTCATTGTAGCCACTATGGGGCGCGCGCAGGCCGCGGATTTCCCCGGTTGCTACTTCCTGAGGCCCCCCTATCCGGGCATTGCAGGTTTATCTGATCCCTAGTTACCGCGCGCCTGTCCCCCGCCTTGCCACCTCCAGCTGTGCGGGGCCGGGAGCAGGCCTCCGGCTTCCCAGACCACTGGAGCACGCCGAGCCCCTCTTTGTATTCACCCACGCCAAGTGGCTTGGAACTCAGACACTGAAACCTTTATTTTCTCTCCGATCCTGGACACGTCCTCTGTCTTTGCCATTTACTAGCCATGTGAGCTTGGCCAAATCACTTCACCTCCCTGAGCCTCAGTTTCCTCATCTGTCAAATGGGGGTTTATAAACACCTACCTCGCAGGGTTGTTGTGAGGATTTAATGCGGTAATGTATGTAAAGCGCCTTGCACAGTGCCTGGCACACAGTTGGCGCTCAATAAATCTAAGCTTCCCTTATCCAGTTCTGGCATCTTCCTTTCCCTGACCTTTTCTCCACACCCTCTCCCAGGGCTGCTCTGCTCCTTCCCGCTCGCTGTGAGGGGGAGGAGTACTCCTTTCTTTGGTGGAAACTCCAGGCCCACCCGTCTTCCCTACCAAGGACTCTCTCTTCCTCGCCCCCCACCCCACCCTGCTAGCTCTTCCCACTGCCTAGGAGCACTCCCCCCACCCCCCATTCCGGGCAAGGGCTGAGTCAGCCTGGGTAAATTTAGCCGTCGGCTAGGCAGGCGCGGGGGCTTCGCCCAGACTCAGTCGCCGGGTCCTGGCCGGCCCCCGGTCCCGCCTCTGTCCTGACTCCCATCGAGTCCCGCCAACCCCAGCTCCCGCTCTGCGTTCAGGTCCCCAGCCCCGCTCTCAAACCACTTCTGGTTTTAGTCTCCAATTATCTCGACGTCACTCTGGGCAGGACTTGGAGGGAGCAGGGCTGCCAGTAGGACGCTAGGCGACCCTAAACTCGGAAACTGACCCTAGTTTAGTGAATGAAGGTCTCTCCTCTTGAGATTTCCGAACCCGAGGGGAGAGCATTGGTTTGAGCTCCCAAGGGGAGAGCATTGGTTTGAGCTCCCGAGGAAGGTCCACCCCAGTGCCTGCCTTGAACCCTCACTTGCAGATTTCAAGTAGTTCTGGAAGGAGCGGGTGAAGGAAGTGGGGAGGAGGGCCATACCACCTTGGGCATAGATTAAAGGTTGCTGAGATCTGTCTCACTCCCATTGCAATTGTAACTGTTGCCAATTCTAACGACTGTTTACTGAGCATTGGAGCCTTGGGCTTGGGAAAAGGATAGGATTCAGGCTAGGAGGGAAAGCAGGGAAACCCACTGCAGAAGTGAGAACAGCTACCTGGAATTTGCTACAACCAGGGGTTCCAGGATCCTGAGATAGGTAGAAGAGGTGAGCTGCGTGTCATAGTGGAGAGGCTGTCCCTGGGGGAGTGGGCTCCCCTATACTGCCTGAGCTCTTTTGAGGGTGAACATGCAATAGTCTATTTCTAAAAGCTGACCCACACTGATACCATTATTGGGGAACTAAGGTAGCATGTTTAGGACTTGGACTTTGGGCCCTGGCAGCCTGTATTTAAACCTTGCCTCTACCTCATTCTAGCTGTGTGACATTGGGCAAGATACTTAATGTCTCTGTGCCTCAGTGTCTTCAGTTATAAAAAAGAGGTTATTGCCAGAGGTTATTGTGGTGGTGCGCGCCTGTAATTGCAGCAGCTCAGGAGGCTGAGGCAGGAGGATCGAAAGTTCAAAGCCACCTCAGCAATTTAGCAAGACCTTAAACAACTGTCTCAAAATAAAAAAAATAAAAAAGGCTGGGGTTGAACCCCTGGGTTCGATCCCTGGTCCAAAAAAAAAAAAAAAAAAATGTCAGAGAGTAGTTATTAAAAGCACTTTTCTCATAGGGTTGTTGAAAGGATTAAATGATTCAATATGCATGGTACTTAGAACAATGCATGGTATCTAGTGTATATAAGTATTAGCTCTATTCCTTCTTTAGCACTATTTCATTAGTGCTGGACTGTCAAACAAAAGAATGGGGGAAAGAAGTAGAAGTAAAAGAGGAGGAGAAGGTGGTAGCAGAGGGCACATGCAAAGGAGCACTGGAGTTGGGCATGATGACACATTCCTGTAATCCCAGTGACTTGGGAGGTTGAGGCAAGAGGATCAAAAGTTCAAAGCCAGCCTAGGCAACTAAGCCAGACCCTGACTCAAAATAAAAAATAAAAAGGGTTGGGGATGTGGTTCAGTGGTTAAGTACTCCTGGGTTCAATTTCCAGTACAAAAAAAAAAAAAAAAAAGGAGCACCGGGGTGGATTCAAACAGCTCCTTGAATGGAGCTAATGGTGCACTGGGAACACATAGGTGGTTAAGGAAATTCTCTCAGAACTTCCTCCATCTTTGCCTATGGATAGAGTTGGCACCAGTTGCCAAAGTTCTGGGGGAAAATTGAGAAAGAGAGGTGGAGGAGTGCCTGCAGGTCTGGGGCCAGCTCCTGGTAAGCCATATCTCATGCTGGCCCTGCAGGGCCCTGTGGGTGGGAGGCTGAAGGCTCCCTGCTGTGAAAATGACTTCTAAATTCGGCTGTGTCTGCCAGTCAGCCAGCCTCGTGATGGAGGCCACAACCACCCCCCACCTTAGTACTCCCTCACTGTTCATGAGTAGGAACAGCAGATACAGGAGAACGTGGTTAGTTTGAAGCAAGTTAGTGTGGTTCCCTGTGACCCTCCCAATAGCCAGGCTCTTTCCTCTGAAGACCTTTCTGCCTCAGTTAATAAGATTTTGGAAGAACCAAGCACCTTCTCCTCCTTTCAGACCCAGGAAAGTCCCTGGGACTTCCTGAGACCAGCCAGAGATGGGTAATGGAAACCAAGAACCAGGATATAACTCTGGGACTGCAGAGACTATCAGAGTCAGGAATGTGAACATGTATGTGTGTGAGGAAAGGATCAGGAGAGAAAACTGAACATGAGGACATGAGAAGTATGCAGAATGTGTCTATGGAGTATAGGGTCAGTATTATTCATTTGTTCACTTGCCCATTAAATGCATATGCTAGGGATACAGGAGAGACTCAGGCACATTTCCTACCTTCAGGGAGCCCACATTCTATGATGTATGTGTGAAGACCCACAGAAAGATGGCATAATAAAGCTTCATGAAGGCATTCCTCATAGGACAGGGCATGAAGGAAGAAGCAGCTACTAGACTAGGACTTATGAGGAGTGAGAACATATCCAGGCTTCCAGGATACAATTTATTGAGAGTGCATAGTGAAAGAAAGCTCAGTCTAGATGCTGTCCTTGCCTTTGCATGACATAGGGTAAGCTCTCTTCCTTGAATCCTATGGCACATGAATTCTTTTGTGGATGGATGTTCCACCTATGCACCCATCCACCCATCCATCCATCCATCTATGTATTCCACCCATCCATTTACCCATCTATCCACCAACTCATCTATCATCCATATGGCCATCTCTCTATATCCATCTATCCATGCATCTGTGTATTCATCCATGTACCCATCCATTCATCATTTATGAATCATTTAATGAAGGCATATTTTGTATAGTTTAATACTGCAAAGGATGTCAAGATGAAGAAAACACAGAGCCCATGTTCTCAGGAAACTGGAAACCTGGTGGGGGAGTAGTATCCGCAAATAACCACCAATGGGATGGCCTGTCTGTGCCAGTAGTGAAAGTTCCACCCGCAAGGTGCTTCAGGAACAGGCAAGGACACTCTGCCAAGGGAAATCAGTCTTCATGGAGGAAAGAAAATTTGAGACAAGTTTCAACAGGCAGATGGGAAAGGGGTGCATTCCAGAGTATGGGAAAACACATGGCTTTCACAGGGAACAGAAGCACTGGGGAATACAGAGTTTCAGAGAAGTAGGGTCCTGAAGAGATGTGTGGGAATCAAATCATGAAACGACTTTTGAAAGCAAAGGTAAAACATTTGACTTTTAACCAGGCGTGGTAGCGCACAACTTTAGTCCTGGCTGGAGAATCACTTGAGCCTGGGAGTTTGAAGCCAGTTTGCCAATATAGTGAGACCCTGTCTCAAAACAAACAAAACAAAAACATTTGAACTTTAGTTCCTAGTGAGAGGAACTGAGGGAGCGGTGAGGGATAGAGGTTTTGAGCTGGGAATGCCCTAGTGCCTCCTCAACACCAATAAAAATTTTCCTGATGCTTGATTATGACCCTTTTAGTCTTAATACCTTGTGGAATTCTCTGCTGGAACATGAGTTACTCAAGAGTCCTGCCTTGGATTTAATTCTTTTTTTTAATTCATTTTTATTGTAAACAAATGGGATATATCTTGTTTCTCTGTTTGTACATGAAGTACCATTTGTGTAATCATACATTTACCTAGGGTATGGATTTAATTCTGTATCCCCTATAAGCTTGGTATGGAACAGGTGCTCAGAAAATACTGACATAAGGATGGAACAGATGATAAAACTGTGCCAGAGGAACACTGGCAAGATGATGTAGCATCAGATATATAGGAAAAGTGATGGCTTCTACCTACTGTTTCTCCTCCACCACCTTCCAGCTCCTGGGACAGGATCCTCCTTCTTCACTGGGGTCTCCCCAGGAACTCTCCCACCAGACACCACAAGGTGGCGCTGTTCTAACTATAGCTCTTGGTTCTGCTAGAGTCAGTGATTCAACTGGTGAAGCCCCGACTAAGAATTATCCAGGAATGGTCTAGACACCACCTTCCAGCTAGTTCTAAGAAAATGAAAAAATTGAGTGCAGTCACAGAAAAGAGCTGAAAAACTGGGCATAGTGGCACACACCTGTAGTCCTAGCAGTTTGGGATGCTGAGGCAAGAGAATCACAAGTTCAAAGCCAGCCTCAACAACGTAGGGAGGGCCTAAGCAACTTAGAGCCTGTCTCAAAATAAAAACTAAAAAAGGTTAGGGTTGTGAATCAGTGGTTAAGTGCCCCTTGGGTTTAATCCCTGGTAAAAAGAGAGAGATAGGAGAGAAAGAGAGAAAGAGAGAGAAAGATTGAGAGCTGACAGACTTCAACCTCAATCATGTATCAGCTATCATCTATCCAACCATTCTTTTGACTGTGCAACTATGTACTATGTACAATGTTAAGGTCTTGAAAAAGCAAGTGACCAAAATACCGTTCTTGCCTCAAGAACCTCATAGTCTAGTCCTGTACAGATCTTCCCTTCTTCTCTTGTGCATGTGTCACACACATGAACATACACACATACACCTGTTCACTAGGGCCAATCCCCTTGACCTGGGAAGCCATCTCCACATGACATCCACTCTTTGGTGCTGCTCACACATCCAAATTCAAGTTTCTCCTTGAG